>NC_083735.1:44262079-44612980 GCF_028564815.1 Eubalaena glacialis | reverse complement strand
AACATCCAGGCCGTAAGCCTTTCCAAGTCACTCTATGTATTCAGAGACTAGGGCAATACACTGCACCCTTCCTTGGGAACGCTAGATGTCCTCAGCACACCAACAGCTCCAGGGATTCTGTTCTCTCACGTCCTACATGCCATGGAAGTCTGCCTCATTGTCCTCATTTGAGCTGCACTTAGCAACACAATCTGATTCGCCTTTCTTCTAGGAACTCACACTCAAGGACCCCATACCTACAGGAGAAAGGAGGCTTGCGTTCTTTCTGCAACCAAAGCACAGTTGTTCCTGTTACCCTGCAGGATTTTAGAATAGCCTAATGACCGATAGCCTACATAGAGCATTTCAAATTTGAGGCAGTTCGCTACATGTAGAACACTTTGTGAAGAAAAGTTGATTCAGGCAAGGGACAAGGGTAGAGCTAGAGTCTCTTTTGACTTGTTAGAAATCAGAAGGCTTCAGGCTGATGGTTCACCGGCAAAGAAACCTGATGGCACGAGACTTGCTTTCCCTTCTTAAAAGCTCTTAGTCATGCTGCCCTGAAGCTACCTAAATAACTCTCTTTTTGACTGGCCTCTAGTCACTGTAGTTAGCCCTCTGGAACAAAAAGCAGTTTTCTCTAAGGAAACACGGTGCTTCCATAGTATGGGTGGGAGCTCATCTTATCAGGCTCTAGAGCTAAAGGGAAACTTGACGTGAGTACTTGCCTCACCCTAAGGCCTGAGGAGCCCTGCTGAAGCGAAAGCGTGTTGCAGTTTGCATCAGCTCGTATTCGAAGTTCTGCTTTACTTTAACGTTTCTACACATTTCCAGACACTTAGGAACCTCGTGTGGGCACCCCATTGCCTACAAATACAGTGAGTAGCAGCAGGCTCCACTGCCCTTCAAAGAAACATCCAGGCCGTAAGCCTTTCCAAGTCACTCTATGTATTCAGAGACTAGGGCAATACACTGCACCCTTCCTTGGGAACGCTAGATGTCCTCAGCACACCAACAGCTCCAGGGATTCTGTTCTCTCACGTCCTACATGCCATGGAAGTCTGCCTCATTGTCCTCATTTGAGCTGCACTTAGCAACACAATCTGCTTCACCTCTGTTCTAGGAACTCACACCCAAGGACCCCATACCTACAGTAGAAACGAGGCTTGCATTCCTACTGCAACGAAACCACTGTTTCCTGTTACCCTGCAGGATTTTGAATAGGCTAAGGACCGATAGCCTACTCAAAGTGTTCCAAGGATGAGTGAGTTCGCTACATGCAGAACACTTTGGGAAGTAATGTTGATTCAGGCAAGGGAACAGGGTGTAGCTAGAGTCTCTTTTGACTTGTTGGAAATCAGAAGGGTTTAGACTTCGTGTTCACCGCAAAAGATGACCTGATGGCACAAGCCTTGTTTCCCATATTAAAAGCTCTATTCAGGCTGCCCTGAAGCTACCTAAATACGTCTATTTCTGACTGGCCTCTAGTCACTGTAGTTACACTCTGGACGAAAAGGTTTCTCTAACGAAGCACGATGCTTCCATAGCATGGGTGGTAGCTCATCCCGTCAGGCTCTAGAGCTAAAGGGAAACTTGACGTCAGTACTTGCCTCACGCTAAGGCCTGAAGAGCCCTGCTGAAGCGAAAGCGTGTTGCAGTTTACATTAGCTCGTATTCGCAGTTCTGCTTTACTTTAACGTTTCTCCGCTTTTCCAGACACTTAGGACCCTCGTGTGGGCACCCCACTGCCTACAAATACAGTGAGTACCAGCAGGTTCCACTGCCCTTCTAAGAAACTTCCAGGCCGTAAGTCTTTCCAAGTCCCTCTATGTGTTCAGAGAGCAGGGCAATACACTGCACCCTTCCTTGGGAAAGCTAGATGTCCTCAGCACACCAACAGCTCCAGGGATTCTGTTCTCTCACGTCCTACATGCCATGGAAGTCTGCCTCATTGTCCTCATTTGAGCTGCACTTAGCAACACAATCTGATTCGCCTTTCTTCTAGGAACTCACACTCAAGGACCCCATACCTACAGGAGAAAGGAGGCTTGCGTTCCTTCTGCAACCAAAGCACAGTTGTTCCTGTTACCCTGCAGGATTTTAGAATAGCCTAAGGACCGATAGCCTACATAGAGCATTTCAAATTTGAGGCAGTTCGCTACATGTAGAACACTTTGTGAAGAAAAGTTGATTCAGGCAAGGGACAAGGGTAGAGCTAGAGTCTCTTTTGACTTGTTAGAAATCAGAAGGCTTCAGGCTGATGGTTCACCGGCAAAGAAACCTGATGGCACGAGCCTTGCTTTCCCTTCTTAAAAGCTCTTAGTCATGCTGCCCTGAAGCTACATAAATAACTCTCTTTTTGACTGGCCTCTAGTCACTGTAGTTAGCCCTCTGGAACAAAAAGCAGTTTTCTCTAAGGAAACACGGTGCTTCCATAGTATGGGTGGGAGCTCATCTTATCAGGCTCTAGAGCTAAAGGGAAACTTGACGTGAGTACTTGCCTCACGCTAAGGCCTGAGGAGCCCTGCTGAAGCGAAAGCGTGTTGCAGTTTGCATCAGCTCGTATTCGAAGTTCTGCTTTACTTTAACGTTTCTACACATTTCCAGACACCTAGGAACCTCGTGTGGGCACCCCATTGCCTACAAATACAGTGAGTAGCAGCAGGCTCCACTGCCCTTCAAAGAAACATCCAGGCCGTAAGCCTTTCCAAGTCACTCTATGTATTCAGAGACTAGGGCAATACACTGCACCCTTCCTTGGGAACGCTAGATGTCCTCAGCACACCAACAGCTCCAGGGATTCTGTTCTCTCACGTCCTACATGCCATGGAAGTCTGCCTCATTGTCCTCATTTGAGCTGCACTTAGCAACACAATCTGCTTCACCTCTGTTCTAGGAACTCACACCCAAGGACCCCATACCTACAGTAGAAACGAGGCTTGCATTCCTACTGCAACGAAACCACTGTTTCCTGTTACACTGCAGGATTTTGAATAGGCTAAGGACCGATAGCCTACTCAAAGTGTTCCAAGGATGAGTGAGTTCGCTACATGCAGAACACTTTGGGAAGTAATGTTGATTCAGGCAAGGGAACAGGGTGTAGCTAGAGTCTCTTTTGACTTGTTGGAAATCAGAAGGGTTTAGACTTCGTGTTCACCGCAAAAGATGACCTGATGGCACAAGCCTTGTTTCCCATATTAAAAGCTCTATTCAGGCTGCCCTGAAGCTACCTAAATACGTCTATTTCTGACTGGCCTCTAGTCACTGTAGTTACACTCTGGACGAAAAGGTTTCTCTAACGAAGCACGATGCTTCCATAGCATGGGTGGTAGCTCATCCCGTCAGGCTCTAGAGCTAAAGGGAAACTTGACGTCAGTACTTGCCTCACGCTAAGGCCTGAAGAGCCCTGCTGAAGCGAAAGCGTGTTGCAGTTTACATTAGCTCGTATTCGCAGTTCTGCTTTACTTTAACGTTTCTACGGTTTTCCAGACTCTTTGGACCCTCGTGTGGGCACCCCATTGCCTACCAATACAGTGAGTACCAGCAGGCCATACTGCCCTTCTAAGAAACATCCAGGCCGTAAGCCTTTCCAAGTCCCTCTATGTGTTCAGAGAGTAGGGCAATACACTGCACCCTTCCTTGGGAAAGCTAGATGTCCTCAGCACACCAACAGCTCCAGGGATTCTGTTCTCTCACGTCCTACATGCCATGGAGTCTGCCTCATTGTCCGATTTTGAGCTGCTCTTAGAAACACAATCTGCTTCGCCTTTCTTCCAGGAACTCACACCCAAGGACCCCATACCTACAGTAGAAAGGAGGCTTGCATCCTACTGCAACGAAACCACAGTTTTCCTGTTACACTGCAGGATTTTAGAATAGGCTTTAGCCTATTCTAGCCCGATAGCCTACATAGAGCATTTCAAATTTGAGGGAGTTCGCTACATGGAGAACACTTTGTGAAGAAAAGTTGATTCAGGCAAGGGACCAGGGTAGAGCTAGAGTCTCTTTTGACTTGTTAGAAATCAGAAGACTTCAGGCTGATTGTTCACCTGCAAAGAAGACCTGATGGCACAAGCCTTGCTTTCCCATATTAAAAGCTCTTAGTCATGCTGCCCTGAAGCTACCTAAATAACTCTCTTTTTGACTGGCCTCTAGTCACTGTAGTTAGCCCTCTGGAACAAAAAGCAGTTTTCTCTAAAGAAACACGGTGCTTCCATAGTATGGGTGGGAGCTCATCCCGGCAGGCTCTAGAGCTAAAGGGAAACTTGACGTGAGTACTTGCCTCACGCTAAGGCCTGAAAAGCCCTGCTGAAGCGAAAGCGTGTTGCAGTTTCCATTAGCTAGTATTCGCAGTTCTGCTTTACTTTAACGTTTCTCCGCTTTTCCAGACACTTAGGACCCTCGTGTGGGCACCCCATTGCCTACAAATACAGTGAGTAGCAGCAGGCTCCACTGCCCTTCAAAGAAACATCCAGGCCGTAAGCCTTTCCAAGTCACTCTATG
This sequence comes from Eubalaena glacialis, assembly GCF_028564815.1. NCBI lineage: Eukaryota > Metazoa > Chordata > Mammalia > Artiodactyla > Balaenidae > Eubalaena > Eubalaena glacialis. The sequence continues at coordinate 44,608,498 of NC_083735.1, read as the reverse complement.
TATTCAGAGACTAGGGCAATACACTGCACCCTTCCTTGGGAACGCTAGATGTCCTCAGCACACCAACAGCTCCAGGGATTCTGTTCTCTCACGTCCTACATGCCATGGAAGTCTGCCTCATTGTCCTCATTTGAGCTGCACTTAGCAACACAATCTGCTTCACCTCTGTTCTAGGAACTCACACCCAAGGACCCCATACCTACAGTAGAAACGAGGCTTGCATTCCTACTGCAACGAAACCACTGTTTCCTGTTACCCTGCAGGATTTTGAATAGGCTAAGGACCGATAGCCTACTCAAAGTGTTCCAAGGATGAGTGAGTTCGCTACATGCAGAACACTTTGGGAAGTAATGTTGATTCAGGCAAGGGAACAGGGTGTAGCTAGAGTCTCTTTTGACTTGTTGGAAATCAGAAGGGTTTAGACTTCGTGTTCACCGCAAAAGATGACCTGATGGCACAAGCCTTGTTTCCCATATTAAAAGCTCTATTCAGGCTGCCCTGAAGCTACCTAAATACGTCTATTTCTGACTGGCCTCTAGTCACTGTAGTTACACTCTGGACGAAAAGGTTTCTCTAACGAAGCACGATGCTTCCATAGCATGGGTGGTAGCTCATCCCGTCAGGCTCTAGAGCTAAAGGGAAACTTGACGTCAGTACTTGCCTCACGCTAAGGCCTGAAGAGCCCTGCTGAAGCGAAAGCGTGTTGCAGTTTACATTAGCTCGTATTCGCAGTTCTGCTTTACTTTAACGTTTCTACGGTTTTCCAGACTCTTTGGACCCTCGTGTGGGCACCCCATTGCCTACCAATACAGTGAGTACCAGCAGGCCGTACTGCCCTTCTAAGAAACATCCAGGCCGTAAGCCTTTCCAAGTCCCTCTATGTGTTCAGAGAGTAGGGCAATACACTGCACCCTTCCTTGGGAAAGCTAGATGTCCTCAGCACACCAACAGCTCCAGGGATTCTGTATTCTCACGTCCTACATGCCATGGAAGTCTGCCTCATTGTCCTCATTTGAGCTGCACTTAGCAACACAATCTGATTCGCCTTTCTTCTAGGAACTCACACTCAAGGACCCCATACCTACAGGAGAAAGGAGGCTTGCGTTCCTTCTGCAACCAAAGCACAGTTGTTCCTGTTACCCTGCAGGATTTTAGAATAGCCTAAGGACCGATAGCCTACATAGAGCATTTCAAATTTGAGGCAGTTCGCTACATGTAGAACACTTTGTGAAGAAAAGTTGATTCAGGCAAGGGACAAGGGTAGAGCTAGAGTCTCTTTTGACTTGTTAGAAATCAGAAGGCTTCAGGCTGATGGTTCACCGGCAAAGAAACCTGATGGCACGAGCCTTGCTTTCCCTTCTTAAAAGCTCTTAGTCATGCTGCCCTGAAGCTACCTAAATAACTCTCTTTTTGACTGGCCTCTAGTCACTGTAGTTAGCCCTCTGGAACAAAAAGCAGTTTTCTCTAAGGAAACACGGTGCTTCCATAGTATGGGTGGGAGCTCATCTTATCAGGCTCTAGAGCTAAAGGGAAACTTGACGTGAGTACTTGCCTCACGCTAAGGCCTGAGGAGCCCTGCTGAAGCGAAAGCGTGTTGCAGTTTGCATCAGCTCGTATTCGAAGTTCTGCTTTACTTTAACGTTTCTACACATTTCCAGACACCTAGGAACCTCGTGTGGGCACCCCATTGCCTACAAATACAGTGAGTAGCAGCAGGCTCCACTGCCCTTCAAAGAAACATCCAGGCCGTAAGCCTTTCCAAGTCACTCTATGTATTCAGAGACTAGGGCAATACACTGCACCCTTCCTTGGGAACGCTAGATGTCCTCAGCACACCAACAGCTCCAGGGATTCTGTTCTCTCACGTCCTACATGCCATGGAAGTCTGCCTCATTGTCCTCATTTGAGCTGCACTTAGCAACACAATCTGATTCGCCTTTCTTCTAGGAACTCACACTCAAGGACCCCATACCTACAGGAGAAAGGAGGCTTGCGTTCTTTCTGCAACCAAAGCACAGTTGTTCCTGTTACCCTGCAGGATTTTAGAATAGCCTAATGACCGATAGCCTACATAGAGCATTTCAAATTTGAGGCAGTTCGCTACATGTAGAACACTTTGTGAAGAAAAGTTGATTCAGGCAAGGGACAAGGGTAGAGCTAGAGTCTCTTTTGACTTGTTAGAAATCAGAAGGCTTCAGGCTGATGGTTCACCGGCAAAGAAACCTGATGGCACGAGACTTGCTTTCCCTTCTTAAAAGCTCTTAGTCATGCTGCCCTGAAGCTACCTAAATAACTCTCTTTTTGACTGGCCTCTAGTCACTGTAGTTAGCCCTCTGGAACAAAAAGCAGTTTTCTCTAAGGAAACACGGTGCTTCCATAGTATGGGTGGGAGCTCATCTTATCAGGCTCTAGAGCTAAAGGGAAACTTGACGTGAGTACTTGCCTCACCCTAAGGCCTGAGGAGCCCTGCTGAAGCGAAAGCGTGTTGCAGTTTGCATCAGCTCGTATTCGAAGTTCTGCTTTACTTTAACGTTTCTACACATTTCCAGACACTTAGGAACCTCGTGTGGGCACCCCATTGCCTACAAATACAGTGAGTAGCAGCAGGCTCCACTGCCCTTCAAAGAAACATCCAGGCCGTAAGCCTTTCCAAGTCACTCTATGTATTCAGAGACTAGGGCAATACACTGCACCCTTCCTTGGGAACGCTAGATGTCCTCAGCACACCAACAGCTCCAGGGATTCTGTTCTCTCACGTCCTACATGCCATGGAAGTCTGCCTCATTGTCCTCATTTGAGCTGCACTTAGCAACACAATCTGCTTCACCTCTGTTCTAGGAACTCACACCCAAGGACCCCATACCTACAGTAGAAACGAGGCTTGCATTCCTACTGCAACGAAACCACTGTTTCCTGTTACCCTGCAGGATTTTGAATAGGCTAAGGACCGATAGCCTACTCAAAGTGTTCCAAGGATGAGTGAGTTCGCTACATGCAGAACACTTTGGGAAGTAATGTTGATTCAGGCAAGGGAACAGGGTGTAGCTAGAGTCTCTTTTGACTTGTTGGAAATCAGAAGGGTTTAGACTTCGTGTTCACCGCAAAAGATGACCTGATGGCACAAGCCTTGTTTCCCATATTAAAAGCTCTATTCAGGCTGCCCTGAAGCTACCTAAATACGTCTATTTCTGACTGGCCTCTAGTCACTGTAGTTACACTCTGGACGAAAAGGTTTCTCTAACGAAGCACGATGCTTCCATAGCATGGGTGGTAGCTCATCCCGTCAGGCTCTAGAGCTAAAGGGAAACTTGACGTCAGTACTTGCCTCACGCTAAGGCCTGAAGAGCCCTGCTGAAGCGAAAGCGTGTTGCAGTTTACATTAGCTCGTATTCGCAGTTCTGCTTTACTTTAACGTTTCTCCGCTTTTCCAGACACTTAGGACCCTCGTGTGGGCACCCCACTGCCTACAAATACAGTGAGTACCAGCAGGTTCCACTGCCCTTCTAAGAAACTTCCAGGCCGTAAGTCTTTCCAAGTCCCTCTATGTGTTCAGAGAGCAGGGCAATACACTGCACCCTTCCTTGGGAAAGCTAGATGTCCTCAGCACACCAACAGCTCCAGGGATTCTGTTCTCTCACGTCCTACATGCCATGGAAGTCTGCCTCATTGTCCTCATTTGAGCTGCACTTAGCAACACAATCTGATTCGCCTTTCTTCTAGGAACTCACACTCAAGGACCCCATACCTACAGGAGAAAGGAGGCTTGCGTTCCTTCTGCAACCAAAGCACAGTTGTTCCTGTTACCCTGCAGGATTTTAGAATAGCCTAAGGACCGATAGCCTACATAGAGCATTTCAAATTTGAGGCAGTTCGCTACATGTAGAACACTTTGTGAAGAAAAGTTGATTCAGGCAAGGGACAAGGGTAGAGCTAGAGTCTCTTTTGACTTGTTAGAAATCAGAAGGCTTCAGGCTGATGGTTCACCGGCAAAGAAACCTGATGGCACGAGCCTTGCTTTCCCTTCTTAAAAGCTCTTAGTCATGCTGCCCTGAAGCTACATAAATAACTCTCTTTTTGACTGGCCTCTAGTCACTGTAGTTAGCCCTCTGGAACAAAAAGCAGTTTTCTCTAAGGAAACACGGTGCTTCCATAGTATGGGTGGGAGCTCATCTTATCAGGCTCTAGAGCTAAAGGGAAACTTGACGTGAGTACTTGCCTCACGCTAAGGCCTGAGGAGCCCTGCTGAAGCGAAAGCGTGTTGCAGTTTGCATCAGCTCGTATTCGAAGTTCTGCTTTACTTTAACGTTTCTACACATTTCCAGACACCTAGGAACCTCGTGTGGGCACCCCATTGCCTACAAATACAGTGAGTAGCAGCAGGCTCCACTGCCCTTCAAAGAAACATCCAGGCCGTAAGCCTTTCCAAGTCACTCTATGTATTCAGAGACTAGGGCAATACACTGCACCCTTCCTTGGGAACGCTAGATGTCCTCAGCACACCAACAGCTCCAGGGATTCTGTTCTCTCACGTCCTACATGCCATGGAAGTCTGCCTCATTGTCCTCATTTGAGCTGCACTTAGCAACACAATCTGCTTCACCTCTGTTCTAGGAACTCACACCCAAGGACCCCATACCTACAGTAGAAACGAGGCTTGCATTCCTACTGCAACGAAACCACTGTTTCCTGTTACACTGCAGGATTTTGAATAGGCTAAGGACCGATAGCCTACTCAAAGTGTTCCAAGGATGAGTGAGTTCGCTACATGCAGAACACTTTGGGAAGTAATGTTGATTCAGGCAAGGGAACAGGGTGTAGCTAGAGTCTCTTTTGACTTGTTGGAAATCAGAAGGGTTTAGACTTCGTGTTCACCGCAAAAGATGACCTGATGGCACAAGCCTTGTTTCCCATATTAAAAGCTCTATTCAGGCTGCCCTGAAGCTACCTAAATACGTCTATTTCTGACTGGCCTCTAGTCACTGTAGTTACACTCTGGACGAAAAGGTTTCTCTAACGAAGCACGATGCTTCCATAGCATGGGTGGTAGCTCATCCCGTCAGGCTCTAGAGCTAAAGGGAAACTTGACGTCAGTACTTGCCTCACGCTAAGGCCTGAAGAGCCCTGCTGAAGCGAAAGCGTGTTGCAGTTTACATTAGCTCGTATTCGCAGTTCTGCTTTACTTTAACGTTTCTACGGTTTTCCAGACTCTTTGGACCCTCGTGTGGGCACCCCATTGCCTACCAATACAGTGAGTACCAGCAGGCCGTACTGCCCTTCTAAGAAACATCCAGGCCGTAAGCCTTTCCAAGTCCCTCTATGTGTTCAGAGAGTAGGGCAATACACTGCACCCTTCCTTGGGAAAGCTAGATGTCCTCAGCACACCAACAGCTCCAGGGATTCTGTTCTCTCACGTCCTACATGCCATGGAGTCTGCCTCATTGTCCGATTTTGAGCTGCTCTTAGAAACACAATCTGCTTCGCCTTTCTTCCAGGAACTCACACCCAAGGACCCCATACCTACAGTAGAAAGGAGGCTTGCATCCTACTGCAACGAAACCACAGTTTTCCTGTTACACTGCAGGATTTTAGAATAGGCTTTAGCCTATTCTAGCCCGATAGCCTACATAGAGCATTTCAAATTTGAGGGAGTTCGCTACATGGAGAACACTTTGTGAAGAAAAGTTGATTCAGGCAAGGGACCAGGGTAGAGCTAGAGTCTCTTTTGACTTGTTAGAAATCAGAAGACTTCAGGCTGATTGTTCACCTGCAAAGAAGACCTGATGGCACAAGCCTTGCTTTCCCATATTAAAAGCTCTTAGTCATGCTGCCCTGAAGCTACCTAAATAACTCTCTTTTTGACTGGCCTCTAGTCACTGTAGTTAGCCCTCTGGAACAAAAAGCAGTTTTCTCTAAAGAAACACGGTGCTTCCATAGTATGGGTGGGAGCTCATCCCGGCAGGCTCTAGAGCTAAAGGGAAACTTGACGTGAGTACTTGCCTCACGCTAAGGCCTGAAAAGCCCTGCTGAAGCGAAAGCGTGTTGCAGTTTCCATTAGCTAGTATTCGCAGTTCTGCTTTACTTTAACGTTTCTCCGCTTTTCCAGACACTTAGGACCCTCGTGTGGGCACCCCATTGCCTACAAATACAGTGAGTAGCAGCAGGCTCCACTGCCCTTCAAAGAAACATCCAGGCCGTAAGCCTTTCCAAGTCACTCTATGTATTCAGAGACTAGGGCAATACACTGCACCCTTCCTTGGGAACGCTAGATGTCCTCAGCACACCAACAGCTCCAGGGATTCTGTTCTCTCACGTCCTACATGCCATGGAAGTCTGCCTCATTGTCCTCATTTGAGCTGCACTTAGCAACACAATCTGCTTCACCTCTGTTCTAGGAACTCACACCCAAGGACCCCATACCTACAGTAGAAACGAGGCTTGCATTCCTACTGCAACGAAACCACTGTTTCCTGTTACCCTGCAGGATTTTGAATAGGCTAAGGACCGATAGCCTACTCAAAGTGTTCCAAGGATGAGTGAGTTCGCTACATGCAGAACACTTTGGGAAGTAATGTTGATTCAGGCAAGGGAACAGGGTGTAGCTAGAGTCTCTTTTGACTTGTTAGAAATCAGAAGGCTTCAGGCTGATGGTTCACCGGCAAAGAAACCTGATGGCACGAGCCTTGCTTTCCCTTCTTAAAAGCTCTTAGTCATGCTGCCCTGAAGCTACCTAAATAACTCTCTTTTTGACTGGCCTCTAGTCACTGTAGTTAGCCCTCTGGAACAAAAAGCAGTTTTCTCTAAGGAAACACGGTGCTTCCATAGTATGGGTGGGAGCTCATCTTATCAGGCTCTAGAGCTAAAGGGAAACTTGACGTGAGTACTTGCCTCACGCTAAGGCCTGAGGAGCCCTGCTGAAGCGAAAGCGTGTTGCAGTTTGCATCAGCTCGTATTCGAAGTTCTGCTTTACTTTAACGTTTCTACACATTTCCAGACACCTAGGAACCTCGTGTGGGCACCCCATTGCCTACAAATACAGTGAGTAGCAGCAGGCTCCACTGCCCTTCAAAGAAACATCCAGGCCGTAAGCCTTTCCAAGTCACTCTATGTATTCAGAGACTAGGGCAATACACTGCACCCTTCCTTGGGAACGCTAGATGTCCTCAGCACACCAACAGCTCCAGGGATTCTGTTCTCTCACGTCCTACATGCCATGGAAGTCTGCCTCATTGTCCTCATTTGAGCTGCACTTAGCAACACAATCTGCTTCACCTCTGTTCTAGGAACTCACACCCAAGGACCCCATACCTACAGTAGAAACGAGGCTTGCATTCCTACTGCAACGAAACCACTGTTTCCTGTTACACTGCAGGATTTTGAATAGGCTAAGGACCGATAGCCTACTCAAAGTGTTCCAAGGATGAGTGAGTTCGCTACATGCAGAACACTTTGGGAAGTAATGTTGATTCAGGCAAGGGAACAGGGTGTAGCTAGAGTCTCTTTTGACTTGTTGGAAATCAGAAGGGTTTAGACTTCGTGTTCACCGCAAAAGATGACCTGATGGCACAAGCCTTGTTTCCCATATTAAAAGCTCTATTCAGGCTGCCCTGAAGCTACCTAAATACGTCTATTTCTGACTGGCCTCTAGTCACTGTAGTTACACTCTGGACGAAAAGGTTTCTCTAACGAAGCACGATGCTTCCATAGCATGGGTGGTAGCTCATCCCGTCAGGCTCTAGAGCTAAAGGGAAACTTGACGTCAGTACTTGCCTCACGCTAAGGCCTGAAGAGCCCTGCTGAAGCGAAAGCGTGTTGCAGTTTACATTAGCTCGTATTCGCAGTTCTGCTTTACTTTAACGTTTCTACGGTTTTCCAGACTCTTTGGACCCTCGTGTGGGCACCCCATTGCCTACCAATACAGTGAGTACCAGCAGGCCGTACTGCCCTTCTAAGAAACATCCAGGCCGTAAGCCTTTCCAAGTCCCTCTATGTGTTCAGAGAGTAGGGCAATACACTGCACCCTTCCTTGGGAAAGCTAGATGTCCTCAGCACACCAACAGCTCCAGGGATTCTGTTCTCTCACGTCCTACATGCCATGGAGTCTGCCTCATTGTCCGATTTTGAGCTGCTCTTAGAAACACAATCTGCTTCGCCTTTCTTCCAGGAACTCACACCCAAGGACCCCATACCTACAGTAGAAAGGAGGCTTGCATCCTACTGCAACGAAACCACAGTTTTCCTGTTACACTGCAGGATTTTAGAATAGGCTTTAGCCTATTCTAGCCCGATAGCCTACATAGAGCATTTCAAATTTGAGGGAGTTCGCTACATGGAGAACACTTTGTGAAGAAAAGTTGATTCAGGCAAGGGACCAGGGTAGAGCTAGAGTCTCTTTTGACTTGTTAGAAATCAGAAGACTTCAGGCTGATTGTTCACCTGCAAAGAAGACCTGATGGCACAAGCCTTGCTTTCCCATATTAAAAGCTCTTAGTCATGCTGCCCTGAAGCTACCTAAATAACTCTCTTTTTGACTGGCCTCTAGTCACTGTAGTTAGCCCTCTGGAACAAAAAGCAGTTTTCTCTAAAGAAACACGGTGCTTCCATAGTATGGGTGGGAGCTCATCCCGGCAGGCTCTAGAGCTAAAGGGAAACTTGACGTGAGTACTTGCCTCACGCTAAGGCCTGAAAAGCCCTGCTGAAGCGAAAGCGTGTTGCAGTTTCCATTAGCTAGTATTCGCAGTTCTGCTTTACTTTAACGTTTCTCCGCTTTTCCAGACACTTAGGACCCTCGTGTGGGCACCCCATTGCCTACAAATACAGTGAGTAGCAGCAGGCTCCACTGCCCTTCAAAGAAACATCCAGGCCGTAAGCCTTTCCAAGTCACTCTATGTATTCAGAGACTAGGGCAATACACTGCACCCTTCCTTGGGAACGCTAGATGTCCTCAGCACACCAACAGCTCCAGGGATTCTGTTCTCTCACGTCCTACATGCCATGGAAGTCTGCCTCATTGTCCTCATTTGAGCTGCACTTAGCAACACAATCTGCTTCACCTCTGTTCTAGGAACTCACACCCAAGGACCCCATACCTACAGTAGAAACGAGGCTTGCATTCCTACTGCAACGAAACCACTGTTTCCTGTTACCCTGCAGGATTTTGAATAGGCTAAGGACCGATAGCCTACTCAAAGTGTTCCAAGGATGAGTGAGTTCGCTACATGCAGAACACTTTGGGAAGTAATGTTGATTCAGGCAAGGGAACAGGGTGTAGCTAGAGTCTCTTTTGACTTGTTGGAAATCAGAAGGGTTTAGACTTCGTGTTCACCGCAAAAGATGACCTGATGGCACAAGCCTTGTTTCCCATATTAAAAGCTCTATTCAGGCTGCCCTGAAGCTACCTAAATACGTCTATTTCTGACTGGCCTCTAGTCACTGTAGTTACACTCTGGACGAAAAGGTTTCTCTAACGAAGCACGATGCTTCCATAGCATGGGTGGTAGCTCATCCCGTCAGGCTCTAGAGCTAAAGGGAAACTTGACGTCAGTACTTGCCTCACGCTAAGGCCTGAAGAGCCCTGCTGAAGCGAAAGCGTGTTGCAGTTTACATTAGCTCGTATTCGCAGTTCTGCTTTACTTTAACGTTTCTACGGTTTTCCAGACTCTTTGGACCCTCGTGTGGGCACCCCATTGCCTACCAATACAGTGAGTACCAGCAGGCCGTACTGCCCTTCTAAGAAACATCCAGGCCGTAAGCCTTTCCAAGTCCCTCTATGTGTTCAGAGAGTAGGGCAATACACTGCACCCTTCCTTGGGAAAGCTAGATGTCCTCAGCACACCAACAGCTCCAGGGATTCTGTTCTCTCACGTCCTACATGCCATGGAAGTCTGCCTCATTGTCCTCATTTGAGCTGCACTTAGCAACACAATCTGATTCGCCTTTCTTCTAGGAACTCACACTCAAGGACCCCATACCTACAGGAGAAAGGAGGCTTGCGTTCCTTCTGCAACCAAAGCACAGTTGTTCCTGTTACCCTGCAGGATTTTAGAATAGCCTAAGGACCGATAGCCTACATAGAGCATTTCAAATTTGAGGCAGTTCGCTACATGTAGAACACTTTGTGAAGAAAAGTTGATTCAGGCAAGGGACAAGGGTAGAGCTAGAGTCTCTTTTGACTTGTTAGAAATCAGAAGGCTTCAGGCTGATGGTTCACCGGCAAAGAAACCTGATGGCACGAGCCTTGCTTTCCCTTCTTAAAAGCTCTTAGTCATGCTGCCCTGAAGCTACCTAAATAACTCTCTTTTTGACTGGCCTCTAGTCACTGTAGTTAGCCCTCTGGAACAAAAAGCAGTTTTCTCTAAGGAAACACGGTGCTTCCATAGTATGGGTGGGAGCTCATCTTATCAGGCTCTAGAGCTAAAGGGAAACTTGACGTGAGTACTTGCCTCACGCTAAGGCCTGAGGAGCCCTGCTGAAGCGAAAGCGTGTTGCAGTTTGCATCAGCTCGTATTCGAAGTTCTGCTTTACTTTAACGTTTCTACACATTTCCAGACACCTAGGAACCTCGTGTGGGCACCCCATTGCCTACAAATACAGTGAGTAGCAGCAGGCTCCACTGCCCTTCAAAGAAACATCCAGGCCGTAAGCCTTTCCAAGTCACTCTATGTATTCAGAGACTAGGGCAATACACTGCACCCTTCCTTGGGAACGCTAGATGTCCTCAGCACACCAACAGCTCCAGGGATTCTGTTCTCTCACGTCCTACATGCCATGGAAGTCTGCCTCATTGTCCTCATTTGAGCTGCACTTAGCAACACAATCTGCTTCACCTCTGTTCTAGGAACTCACACCCAAGGACCCCATACCTACAGTAGAAACGAGGCTTGCATTCCTACTGCAACGAAACCACTGTTTCCTGTTACCCTGCAGGATTTTGAATAGGCTAAGGACCGATAGCCTACTCAAAGTGTTCCAAGGATGAGTGAGTTCGCTACATGCAGAACACTTTGGGAAGTAATGTTGATTCAGGCAAGGGAACAGGGTGTAGCTAGAGTCTCTTTTGACTTGTTGGAAATCAGAAGGGTTTAGACTTCGTGTTCACCGCAAAAGATGACCTGATGGCACAAGCCTTGTTTCCCATATTAAAAGCTCTATTCAGGCTGCCCTGAAGCTACCTAAATACGTCTATTTCTGACTGGCCTCTAGTCACTGTAGTTACACTCTGGACGAAAAGGTTTCTCTAACGAAGCACGATGCTTCCATAGCATGGGTGGTAGCTCATCCCGTCAGGCTCTAGAGCTAAAGGGAAACTTGACGTCAGTACTTGCCTCACGCTAAGGCCTGAAGAGCCCTGCTGAAGCGAAAGCGTGTTGCAGTTTACATTAGCTCGTATTCGCAGTTCTGCTTTACTTTAACGTTTCTACGGTTTTCCAGACTCTTTGGACCCTCGTGTGGGCACCCCATTGCCTACCAATACAGTGAGTACCAGCAGGCCGTACTGCCCTTCTAAGAAACATCCAGGCCGTAAGCCTTTCCAAGTCCCTCTATGTGTTCAGAGAGTAGGGCAATACACTGCACCCTTCCTTGGGAAAGCTAGATGTCCTCAGCACACCAACAGCTCCAGGGATTCTGTTCTCTCACGTCCTACATGCCATGGAGTCTGCCTCATTGTCCGATTTTGAGCTGCTCTTAGAAACACAATCTGCTTCGCCTTTCTTCCAGGAACTCACACCCAAGGACCCCATACCTACAGTAGAAAGGAGGCTTGCATCCTACTGCAACGAAACCACAGTTTTCCTGTTACACTGCAGGATTTTAGAATAGGCTTTAGCCTATTCTAGCCCGATAGCCTACATAGAGCATTTCAAATTTGAGGGAGTTCGCTACATGGAGAACACTTTGTGAAGAAAAGTTGATTCAGGCAAGGGACCAGGGTAGAGCTAGAGTCTCTTTTGACTTGTTAGAAATCAGAAGACTTCAGGCTGATTGTTCACCTGCAAAGAAGACCTGATGGCACAAGCCTTGCTTTCCCATATTAAAAGCTCTTAGTCATGCTGCCCTGAAGCTACCTAAATAACTCTCTTTTTGACTGGCCTCTAGTCACTGTAGTTAGCCCTCTGGAACAAAAAGCAGTTTTCTCTAAAGAAACACGGTGCTTCCATAGTATGGGTGGGAGCTCATCCCGGCAGGCTCTAGAGCTAAAGGGAAACTTGACGTGAGTACTTGCCTCACGCTAAGGCCTGAAAAGCCCTGCTGAAGCGAAAGCGTGTTGCAGTTTCCATTAGCTAGTATTCGCAGTTCTGCTTTACTTTAACGTTTCTCCGCTTTTCCAGACACTTAGGACCCTCGTGTGGGCACCCCATTGCCTACAAATACAGTGAGTAGCAGCAGGCTCCACTGCCCTTCAAAGAAACATCCAGGCCGTAAGCCTTTCCAAGTCACTCTATGTATTCAGAGACTAGGGCAATACACTGCACCCTTCCTTGGGAACGCTAGATGTCCTCAGCACACCAACAGCTCCAGGGATTCTGTTCTCTCACGTCCTACATGCCATGGAAGTCTGCCTCATTGTCCTCATTTGAGCTGCACTTAGCAACACAATCTGCTTCACCTCTGTTCTAGGAACTCACACCCAAGGACCCCATACCTACAGTAGAAACGAGGCTTGCATTCCTACTGCAACGAAACCACTGTTTCCTGTTACCCTGCAGGATTTTGAATAGGCTAAGGACCGATAGCCTACTCAAAGTGTTCCAAGGATGAGTGAGTTCGCTACATGCAGAACACTTTGGGAAGTAATGTTGATTCAGGCAAGGGAACAGGGTGTAGCTAGAGTCTCTTTTGACTTGTTGGAAATCAGAAGGGTTTAGACTTCGTGTTCACCGCAAAAGATGACCTGATGGCACAAGCCTTGTTTCCCATATTAAAAGCTCTATTCAGGCTGCCCTGAAGCTACCTAAATACGTCTATTTCTGACTGGCCTCTAGTCACTGTAGTTACACTCTGGACGAAAAGGTTTCTCTAACGAAGCACGATGCTTCCATAGCATGGGTGGTAGCTCATCCCGTCAGGCTCTAGAGCTAAAGGGAAACTTGACGTCAGTACTTGCCTCACGCTAAGGCCTGAAGAGCCCTGCTGAAGCGAAAGCGTGTTGCAGTTTACATTAGCTCGTATTCGCAGTTCTGCTTTACTTTAACGTTTCTACGGTTTTCCAGACTCTTTGGACCCTCGTGTGGGCACCCCATTGCCTACCAATACAGTGAGTACCAGCAGGCCGTACTGCCCTTCTAAGAAACATCCAGGCCGTAAGCCTTTCCAAGTCCCTCTATGTGTTCAGAGAGTAGGGCAATACACTGCACCCTTCCTTGGGAAAGCTAGATGTCCTCAGCACACCAACAGCTCCAGGGATTCTGTTCTCTCACGTCCTACATGCCATGGAGTCTGCCTCATTGTCCGATTTTGAGCTGCTCTTAGAAACACAATCTGCTTCGCCTTTCTTCCAGGAACTCACACCCAAGGACCCCATACCTACAGTAGAAAGGAGGCTTGCATCCTACTGCAACGAAACCACAGTTTTCCTGTTACACTGCAGGATTTTAGAATAGGCTTTAGCCTATTCTAGCCCGATAGCCTACATAGAGCATTTCAAATTTGAGGGAGTTCGCTACATGGAGAACACTTTGTGAAGAAAAGTTGATTCAGGCAAGGGACCAGGGTAGAGCTAGAGTCTCTTTTGACTTGTTAGAAATCAGAAGACTTCAGGCTGATTGTTCACCGGCAAAGAAGACCTGATGGCACAAGCCTTGCTTTCCCATATTAAAAGCTCTTAGTCATGCTGCCCTGAAGCTACCTAAATAACTCTCTTTTTGACTGGCCTCTAGTCACTGTAGTTAGCCCTCTGGAACAAAAAGCAGTTTTCTCTAAAGAAACACGGTGCTTCCATAGTATGGGTGGGAGCTCATCCTGTCAGGCTCTAGAGCTAAAGGGAAACTTGACGTGAGTACTTGCCTCACGCTAAGGCCTGAAAAGCCCTGCTGAAGCGAAAGCGTGTTGCAGTTTCCATTAGCTAGTATTCGCAGTTCTGCTTTACTTTAACGTTTCTCCGCTTTTCCAGACACTTAGGACCCTCGTGTGGGCACCCCACTGCCTACAAATACAGTGAGTACCAGCAGGTTCCACTGCCCTTCTAAGAAACTTCCAGGCCGTAAGTCTTTCCAAGTCACTCTGCATTCAGAGAGCAGGGCAATACACTGCACCCTTCCTTGGGAAAGCTAGATGTCCTCAGCACACCAACAGCTCCAGGGATTCTGTTCTCTCACGTCCTACATGCCATGGAAGTCTGCCTCATTGTCCTCATTTGAGCTGCACTTAGCAACACAATCTGATTCGCCTTTCTTCTAGGAACTCACACTCAAGGACCCCATACCTACAGGAGAAAGGAGGCTTGCGTTCCTTCTGCAACCAAAGCACAGTTGTTCCTGTTACCCTGCAGGATTTTAGAATAGCCTAAGGACCGATAGCCTACATAGAGCATTTCAAATTTGAGGCAGTTCGCTACATGTAGAACACTTTGTGAAGAAAAGTTGATTCAGGCAAGGGACAAGGGTAGAGCTAGAGTCTCTTTTGACTTGTTAGAAATCAGAAGGCTTCAGGCTGATGGTTCACCGGCAAAGAAACCTGATGGCACGAGCCTTGCTTTCCCTTCTTAAAAGCTCTTAGTCATGCTGCCCTGAAGCTACATAAATAACTCTCTTTTTGACTGGCCTCTAGTCACTGTAGTTAGCCCTCTGGAACAAAAAGCAGTTTTCTCTAAGGAAACACGGTGCTTCCATAGTATGGGTGGGAGCTCATCTTATCAGGCTCTAGAGCTAAAGGGAAACTTGACGTGAGTACTTGCCTCACGCTAAGGCCTGAGGAGCCCTGCTGAAGCGAAAGCGTGTTGCAGTTTGCATCAGCTCGTATTCGAAGTTCTGCTTTACTTTAACGTTTCTACACATTTCCAGACACCTAGGAACCTCGTGTGGGCACCCCATTGCCTACAAATACAGTGAGTAGCAGCAGGCTCCACTGCCCTTCAAAGAAACATCCAGGCCGTAAGCCTTTCCAAGTCACTCTATGTATTCAGAGACTAGGGCAATACACTGCACCCTTCCTTGGGAACGCTAGATGTCCTCAGCACACCAACAGCTCCAGGGATTCTGTTCTCTCACGTCCTACATGCCATGGAAGTCTGCCTCATTGTCCTCATTTGAGCTGCACTTAGCAACACAATCTGCTTCACCTCTGTTCTAGGAACTCACACCCAAGGACCCCATACCTACAGTAGAAACGAGGCTTGCATTCCTACTGCAACGAAACCACTGTTTCCTGTTACACTGCAGGATTTTGAATAGGCTAAGGACCGATAGCCTACTCAAAGTGTTCCAAGGATGAGTGAGTTCGCTACATGCAGAACACTTTGGGAAGTAATGTTGATTCAGGCAAGGGAACAGGGTGTAGCTAGAGTCTCTTTTGACTTGTTGGAAATCAGAAGGGTTTAGACTTCGTGTTCACCGCAAAAGATGACCTGATGGCACAAGCCTTGTTTCCCATATTAAAAGCTCTATTCAGGCTGCCCTGAAGCTACCTAAATACGTCTATTTCTGACTGGCCTCTAGTCACTGTAGTTACACTCTGGACGAAAAGGTTTCTCTAACGAAGCACGATGCTTCCATAGCATGGGTGGTAGCTCATCCCGTCAGGCTCTAGAGCTAAAGGGAAACTTGACGTCAGTACTTGCCTCACGCTAAGGCCTGAAGAGCCCTGCTGAAGCGAAAGCGTGTTGCAGTTTACATTAGCTCGTATTCGCAGTTCTGCTTTACTTTAACGTTTCTACGGTTTTCCAGACTCTTTGGACCCTCGTGTGGGCACCCCATTGCCTACCAATACAGTGAGTACCAGCAGGCCGTACTGCCCTTCTAAGAAACATCCAGGCCGTAAGCCTTTCCAAGTCCCTCTATGTGTTCAGAGAGTAGGGCAATACACTGCACCCTTCCTTGGGAAAGCTAGATGTCCTCAGCACACCAACAGCTCCAGGGATTCTGTTCTCTCACGTCCTACATGCCATGGAGTCTGCCTCATTGTCCGATTTTGAGCTGCTCTTAGAAACACAATCTGCTTCGCCTTTCTTCCAGGAACTCACACCCAAGGACCCCATACCTACAGTAGAAAGGAGGCTTGCATCCTACTGCAACGAAACCACAGTTTTCCTGTTACACTGCAGGATTTTAGAATAGGCTTTAGCCTATTCTAGCCCGATAGCCTACATAGAGCATTTCAAATTTGAGGGAGTTCGCTACATGGAGAACACTTTGTGAAGAAAAGTTGATTCAGGCAAGGGACCAGGGTAGAGCTAGAGTCTCTTTTGACTTGTTAGAAATCAGAAGACTTCAGGCTGATTGTTCACCGGCAAAGAAGACCTGATGGCACAAGCCTTGCTTTCCCATATTAAAAGCTCTTAGTCATGCTGCCCTGAAGCTACCTAAATAACTCTCTTTTTGACTGGCCTCTAGTCACTGTAGTTAGCCCTCTGGAACAAAAAGCAGTTTTCTCTAAAGAAACACGGTGCTTCCATAGTATGGGTGGGAGCTCATCCTGTCAGGCTCTAGAGCTAAAGGGAAACTTGACGTGAGTACTTGCCTCACGCTAAGGCCTGAAAAGCCCTGCTGAAGCGAAAGCGTGTTGCAGTTTCCATTAGCTAGTATTCGCAGTTCTGCTTTACTTTAACGTTTCTCCGCTTTTCCAGACACTTAGGACCCTCGTGTGGGCACCCCACTGCCTACAAATACAGTGAGTACCAGCAGGTTCCACTGCCCTTCTAAGAAACTTCCAGGCCGTAAGTCTTTCCAAGTCACTCTGCATTCAGAGAGCAGGGCAATACACTGCACCCTTCCTTGGGAAAGCTAGATGTCCTCAGCACACCAACAGCTCCAGGGATTCTGTTCTCTCACGTCCTACATGCCATGGAAGTCTGCCTCATTGTCCTCATTTGAGCTGCACTTAGCAACACAATCTGATTCGCCTTTCTTCTAGGAACTCACACTCAAGGACCCCATACCTACAGGAGAAAGGAGGCTTGCGTTCCTTCTGCAACCAAAGCACAGTTGTTCCTGTTACCCTGCAGGATTTTAGAATAGCCTAAGGACCGATAGCCTACATAGAGCATTTCAAATTTGAGGCAGTTCGCTACATGTAGAACACTTTGTGAAGAAAAGTTGATTCAGGCAAGGGACAAGGGTAGAGCTAGAGTCTCTTTTGACTTGTTAGAAATCAGAAGGCTTCAGGCTGATGGTTCACCGGCAAAGAAACCTGATGGCACGAGCCTTGCTTTCCCTTCTTAAAAGCTCTTAGTCATGCTGCCCTGAAGCTACATAAATAACTCTCTTTTTGACTGGCCTCTAGTCACTGTAGTTAGCCCTCTGGAACAAAAAGCAGTTTTCTCTAAGGAAACACGGTGCTTCCATAGTATGGGTGGGAGCTCATCTTATCAGGCTCTAGAGCTAAAGGGAAACTTGACGTGAGTACTTGCCTCACGCTAAGGCCTGAGGAGCCCTGCTGAAGCGAAAGCGTGTTGCAGTTTGCATCAGCTCGTATTCGAAGTTCTGCTTTACTTTAACGTTTCTACACATTTCCAGACACCTAGGAACCTCGTGTGGGCACCCCATTGCCTACAAATACAGTGAGTAGCAGCAGGCTCCACTGCCCTTCAAAGAAACATCCAGGCCGTAAGCCTTTCCAAGTCACTCTATGTATTCAGAGACTAGGGCAATACACTGCACCCTTCCTTGGGAACGCTAGATGTCCTCAGCACACCAACAGCTCCAGGGATTCTGTTCTCTCACGTCCTACATGCCATGGAAGTCTGCCTTATTGTCCTCATTTGAGCTGCACTTAGCAACACAATCTGCTTCACCTCTGTTCTAGGAACTCACACCCAAGGACCCCATACCTACAGTAGAAACGAGGCTTGCATTCCTACTGCAACGAAACCACTGTTTCCTGTTACACTGCAGGATTTTGAATAGGCTAAGGACCGATAGCCTACTCAAAGTGTTCCAAGGATGAGTGAGTTCGCTACATGCAGAACACTTTGGGAAGTAATGTTGATTCAGGCAAGGGAACAGGGTGTAGCTAGAGTCTCTTTTGACTTGTTGGAAATCAGAAGGGTTTAGACTTCGTGTTCACCGCAAAAGATGACCTGATGGCACAAGCCTTGTTTCCCATATTAAAAGCTCTATTCATGCTGCCCTGAAGCTACCTAAATACGTCTATTTCTGACTGGCCTCTAGTCACTGTAGTTACACTCTGGACGAAAAGGTTTCTCTAACGAAGCACGATGCTTCCATAGCATGGGTGGTAGCTCATCCCGTCAGGCTCTAGAGCTAAAGGGAAACTTGACGTCAGTACTTGCCTCACGCTAAGGCCTGAAGAGCCCTGCTGAAGCGAAAGCGTGTTGCAGTTTACATTAGCTCGTATTCGCAGTTCTGCTTTACTTTAACGTTTCTACGGTTTTCCAGACTCTTTGGACCCTCGTGTGGGCACCCCATTGCCTACCAATACAGTGAGTACCAGCAGGCCGTACTGCCCTTCTAAGAAACATCCAGGCCGTAAGCCTTTCCAAGTCCCTCTATGTGTTCAGAGAGTAGGGCAATACACTGCACCCTTCCTTGGGAAAGCTAGATGTCCTCAGCACACCAACAGCTCCAGGGATTCTGTTCTCTCACGTCCTACATGCCATGGAAGTCTGCCTCATTGTCCTCATTTGAGCTGCACTTAGCAACACAATCTGATTCGCCTTTCTTCTAGGAACTCACACTCAAGGACCCCATACCTACAGGAGAAAGGAGGCTTGCGTTCCTTCTGCAACCAAAGCACAGTTGTTCCTGTTACCCTGCAGGATTTTAGAATAGCCTAAGGACCGATAGCCTACATAGAGCATTTCAAATTTGAGGCAGTTCGCTACATGTAGAACACTTTGTGAAGAAAAGTTGATTCAGGCAAGGGACAAGGGTAGAGCTAGAGTCTCTTTTGACTTGTTAGAAATCAGAAGGCTTCAGGCTGATGGTTCACCGGCAAAGAAACCTGATGGCACGAGCCTTGCTTTCCCTTCTTAAAAGCTCTTAGTCATGCTGCCCTGAAGCTACCTAAATAACTCTCTTTTTGACTGGCCTCTAGTCACTGTAGTTAGCCCTCTGGAACAAAAAGCAGTTTTCTCTAAGGAAACACGGTGCTTCCATAGTATGGGTGGGAGCTCATCTTATCAGGCTCTAGAGCTAAAGGGAAACTTGACGTGAGTACTTGCCTCACGCTAAGGCCTGAGGAGCCCTGCTGAAGCGAAAGCGTGTTGCAGTTTGCATCAGCTCGTATTCGAAGTTCTGCTTTACTTTAACGTTTCTACACATTTCCAGACACCTAGGAACCTCGTGTGGGCACCCCATTGCCTACAAATACAGTGAGTAGCAGCAGGCTCCACTGCCCTTCAAAGAAACATCCAGGCCGTAAGCCTTTCCAAGTCACTCTATGTATTCAGAGACTAGGGCAATACACTGCACCCTTCCTTGGGAACGCTAGATGTCCTCAGCACACCAACAGCTCCAGGGATTCTGTTCTCTCACGTCCTACATGCCATGGAAGTCTGCCTCATTGTCCTCATTTGAGCTGCACTTAGCAACACAATCTGCTTCACCTCTGTTCTAGGAACTCACACCCAAGGACCCCATACCTACAGTAGAAACGAGGCTTGCATTCCTACTGCAACGAAACCACTGTTTCCTGTTACACTGCAGGATTTTGAATAGGCTAAGGACCGATAGCCTACTCAAAGTGTTCCAAGGATGAGTGAGTTCGCTACATGCAGAACACTTTGGGAAGTAATGTTGATTCAGGCAAGGGAACAGGGTGTAGCTAGAGTCTCTTTTGACTTGTTGGAAATCAGAAGGGTTTAGACTTCGTGTTCACCGCAAAAGATGACCTGATGGCACAAGCCTTGTTTCCCATATTAAAAGCTCTATTCAGGCTGCCCTGAAGCTACCTAAATACGTCTATTTCTGACTGGCCTCTAGTCACTGTAGTTACACTCTGGACGAAAAGGTTTCTCTAACGAAGCACGATGCTTCCATAGCATGGGTGGTAGCTCATCCCGTCAGGCTCTAGAGCTAAAGGGAAACTTGACGTCAGTACTTGCCTCACGCTAAGGCCTGAAGAGCCCTGCTGAAGCGAAAGCGTGTTGCAGTTTACATTAGCTCGTATTCGCAGTTCTGCTTTACTTTAACGTTTCTACGGTTTTCCAGACTCTTTGGACCCTCGTGTGGGCACCCCATTGCCTACCAATACAGTGAGTACCAGCAGGCCGTACTGCCCTTCTAAGAAACATCCAGGCCGTAAGCCTTTCCAAGTCCCTCTATGTGTTCAGAGAGTAGGGCAATACACTGCACCCTTCCTTGGGAAAGCTAGATGTCCTCAGCACACCAACAGCTCCAGGGATTCTGTTCTCTCACGTCCTACATGCCATGGAGTCTGCCTCATTGTCCGATTTTGAGCTGCTCTTAGAAACACAATCTGCTTCGCCTTTCTTCCAGGAACTCACACCCAAGGACCCCATACCTACAGTAGAAAGGAGGCTTGCATCCTACTGCAACGAAACCACAGTTTTCCTGTTACACTGCAGGATTTTAGAATAGGCTTTAGCCTATTCTAGCCCGATAGCCTACATAGAGCATTTCAAATTTGAGGGAGTTCGCTACATGGAGAACACTTTGTGAAGAAAAGTTGATTCAGGCAAGGGACCAGGGTAGAGCTAGAGTCTCTTTTGACTTGTTAGAAATCAGAAGACTTCAGGCTGATTGTTCACCTGCAAAGAAGACCTGATGGCACAAGCCTTGCTTTCCCATATTAAAAGCTCTTAGTCATGCTGCCCTGAAGCTACCTAAATAACTCTCTTTTTGACTGGCCTCTAGTCACTGTAGTTAGCCCTCTGGAACAAAAAGCAGTTTTCTCTAAAGAAACACGGTGCTTCCATAGTATGGGTGGGAGCTCATCCCGGCAGGCTCTAGAGCTAAAGGGAAACTTGACGTGAGTACTTGCCTCACGCTAAGGCCTGAAAAGCCCTGCTGAAGCGAAAGCGTGTTGCAGTTTCCATTAGCTAGTATTCGCAGTTCTGCTTTACTTTAACGTTTCTCCGCTTTTCCAGACACTTAGGACCCTCGTGTGGGCACCCCATTGCCTACAAATACAGTGAGTAGCAGCAGGCTCCACTGCCCTTCAAAGAAACATCCAGGCCGTAAGCCTTTCCAAGTCACTCTATGTATTCAGAGACTAGGGCAATACACTGCACCCTTCCTTGGGAACGCTAGATGTCCTCAGCACACCAACAGCTCCAGGGATTCTGTTCTCTCACGTCCTACATGCCATGGAAGTCTGCCTCATTGTCCTCATTTGAGCTGCACTTAGCAACACAATCTGCTTCACCTCTGTTCTAGGAACTCACACCCAAGGACCCCATACCTACCGTAGAAACGAGGCTTGCATTCCTACTGCAACGAAACCACTGTTTCCTGTTACCCTGCAGGATTTTGAATAGGCTAAGGACCGATAGCCTACTCAAAGTGTTCCAAGGATGAGTGAGTTCGCTACATGCAGAACACTTTGGGAAGTAATGTTGATTCAGGCAAGGGAACAGGGTGTAGCTAGAGTCTCTTTTGACTTGTTGGAAATCAGAAGGGTTTAGACTTCGTGTTCACCGCAAAAGATGACCTGATGGCACAAGCCTTGTTTCCCATATTAAAAGCTCTATTCAGGCTGCCCTGAAGCTACCTAAATACGTCTATTTCTGACTGGCCTCTAGTCACTGTAGTTACACTCTGGACGAAAAGGTTTCTCTAACGAAGCACGATGCTTCCATAGCATGGGTGGTAGCTCATCCCGTCAGGCTCTAGAGCTAAAGGGAAACTTGACGTCAGTACTTGCCTCACGCTAAGGCCTGAAGAGCCCTGCTGAAGCGAAAGCGTGTTGCAGTTTACATTAGCTCGTATTCGCAGTTCTGCTTTACTTTAACGTTTCTACGGTTTTCCAGACTCTTTGGACCCTCGTGTGGGCACCCCATTGCCTACCAATACAGTGAGTACCAGCAGGCCGTACTGCCCTTCTAAGAAACATCCAGGCCGTAAGCCTTTCCAAGTCCCTCTATGTGTTCAGAGAGTAGGGCAATACACTGCACCCTTCCTTGGGAAAGCTAGATGTCCTCAGCACACCAACAGCTCCAGGGATTCTGTTCTCTCACGTCCTACATGCCATGGAGTCTGCCTCATTGTCCGATTTTGAGCTGCTCTTAGAAACACAATCTGCTTCGCCTTTCTTCCAGGAACTCACACCCAAGGACCCCATACCTACAGTAGAAAGGAGGCTTGCATCCTACTGCAACGAAACCACAGTTTTCCTGTTACACTGCAGGATTTTAGAATAGGCTTTAGCCTATTCTAGCCCGATAGCCTACATAGAGCATTTCAAATTTGAGGGAGTTCGCTACATGGAGAACACTTTGTGAAGAAAAGTTGATTCAGGCAAGGGACCAGGGTAGAGCTAGAGTCTCTTTTGACTTGTTAGAAATCAGAAGACTTCAGGCTGATTGTTCACCGGCAAAGAAGACCTGATGGCACAAGCCTTGCTTTCCCATATTAAAAGCTCTTAGTCATGCTGCCCTGAAGCTACCTAAATAACTCTCTTTTTGACTGGCCTCTAGTCACTGTAGTTAGCCCTCTGGAACAAAAAGCAGTTTTCTCTAAAGAAACACGGTGCTTCCATAGTATGGGTGGGAGCTCATCCTGTCAGGCTCTAGAGCTAAAGGGAAACTTGACGTGAGTACTTGCCTCACGCTAAGGCCTGAAAAGCCCTGCTGAAGCGAAAGCGTGTTGCAGTTTCCATTAGCTAGTATTCGCAGTTCTGCTTTACTTTAACGTTTCTCCGCTTTTCCAGACACTTAGGACCCTCGTGTGGGCACCCCACTGCCTACAAATACAGTGAGTACCAGCAGGTTCCACTGCCCTTCTAAGAAACTTCCAGGCCGTAAGTCTTTCCAAGTCACTCTGCATTCAGAGAGCAGGGCAATACACTGCACCCTTCCTTGGGAAAGCTAGATGTCCTCAGCACACCAACAGCTCCAGGGATTCTGTTCTCTCACGTCCTACATGCCATGGAAGTCTGCCTCATTGTCCTCATTTGAGCTGCACTTAGCAACACAATCTGATTCGCCTTTCTTCTAGGAACTCACACTCAAGGACCCCATACCTACAGGAGAAAGGAGGCTTGCGTTCCTTCTGCAACCAAAGCACAGTTGTTCCTGTTACCCTGCAGGATTTTAGAATAGCCTAAGGACCGATAGCCTACATAGAGCATTTCAAATTTGAGGCAGTTCGCTACATGTAGAACACTTTGTGAAGAAAAGTTGATTCAGGCAAGGGACAAGGGTAGAGCTAGAGTCTCTTTTGACTTGTTAGAAATCAGAAGGCTTCAGGCTGATGGTTCACCGGCAAAGAAACCTGATGGCACGAGCCTTGCTTTCCCTTCTTAAAAGCTCTTAGTCATGCTGCCCTGAAGCTACCTAAATAACTCTCTTTTTGACTGGCCTCTAGTCACTGTAGTTAGCCCTCTGGAACAAAAAGCAGTTTTCTCTAAGGAAACACGGTGCTTCCATAGTATGGGTGGGAGCTCATCTTATCAGGCTCTAGAGCTAAAGGGAAACTTGACGTGAGTACTTGCCTCACGCTAAGGCCTGAGGAGCCCTGCTGAAGCGAAAGCGTGTTGCAGTTTGCATCAGCTCGTATTCGAAGTTCTGCTTTACTTTAACGTTTCTACACATTTCCAGACACCTAGGAACCTCGTGTGGGCACCCCATTGCCTACAAATACAGTGAGTAGCAGCAGGCTCCACTGCCCTTCAAAGAAACATCCAGGCCGTAAGCCTTTCCAAGTCACTCTATGTATTCAGAGACTAGGGCAATACACTGCACCCTTCCTTGGGAACGCTAGATGTCCTCAGCACACCAACAGCTCCAGGGATTCTGTTCTCTCACGTCCTACATGCCATGGAAGTCTGCCTTATTGTCCTCATTTGAGCTGCACTTAGCAACACAATCTGCTTCACCTCTGTTCTAGGAACTCACACCCAAGGACCCCATACCTACAGTAGAAACGAGGCTTGCATTCCTACTGCAACGAAACCACTGTTTCCTGTTACACTGCAGGATTTTGAATAGGCTAAGGACCGATAGCCTACTCAAAGTGTTCCAAGGATGAGTGAGTTCGCTACATGCAGAACACTTTGGGAAGTAATGTTGATTCAGGCAAGGGAACAGGGTGTAGCTAGAGTCTCTTTTGACTTGTTGGAAATCAGAAGGGTTTAGACTTCGTGTTCACCGCAAAAGATGACCTGATGGCACAAGCCTTGTTTCCCATATTAAAAGCTCTATTCATGCTGCCCTGAAGCTACCTAAATACGTCTATTTCTGACTGGCCTCTAGTCACTGTAGTTACACTCTGGACGAAAAGGTTTCTCTAACGAAGCACGATGCTTCCATAGCATGGGTGGTAGCTCATCCCGTCAGGCTCTAGAGCTAAAGGGAAACTTGACGTCAGTACTTGCCTCACGCTAAGGCCTGAAGAGCCCTGCTGAAGCGAAAGCGTGTTGCAGTTTACATTAGCTGGTATTCGCAGTTCTGCTTTACTTTAACGTTTCTACGGTTTTCCAGACTCTTTGGACCCTCGTGTGGGCACCCCATTGCCTACCAATACAGTGAGTACCAGCAGGCCGTACTGCCCTTCTAAGAAACATCCAGGCCGTAAGCCTTTCCAAGTCCCTCTATGTGTTCAGAGAGTAGGGCAATACACTGCACCCTTCCTTGGGAAAGCTAGATGTCCTCAGCACACCAACAGCTCCAGGGATTCTGTTCTCTCACGTCCTACATGCCATGGAAGTCTGCCTCATTGTCCTCATTTGAGCTGCACTTAGCAACACAATCTGATTCGCCTTTCTTCTAGGAACTCACACTCAAGGACCCCATACCTACAGGAGAAAGGAGGCTTGCGTTCCTTCTGCAACCAAAGCACAGTTGTTCCTGTTACCCTGCAGGATTTTAGAATAGCCTAAGGACCGATAGCCTACATAGAGCATTTCAAATTTGAGGCAGTTCGCTACATGTAGAACACTTTGTGAAGAAAAGTTGATTCAGGCAAGGGACAAGGGTAGAGCTAGAGTCTCTTTTGACTTGTTAGAAATCAGAAGGCTTCAGGCTGATGGTTCACCGGCAAAGAAACCTGATGGCACGAGCCTTGCTTTCCCTTCTTAAAAGCTCTTAGTCATGCTGCCCTGAAGCTACCTAAATAACTCTCTTTTTGACTGGCCTCTAGTCACTGTAGTTAGCCCTCTGGAACAAAAAGCAGTTTTCTCTAAGGAAACACGGTGCTTCCATAGTATGGGTGGGAGCTCATCTTATCAGGCTCTAGAGCTAAAGGGAAACTTGACGTGAGTACTTGCCTCACGCTAAGGCCTGAGGAGCCCTGCTGAAGCGAAAGCGTGTTGCAGTTTGCATCAGCTCGTATTCGAAGTTCTGCTTTACTTTAACGTTTCTACACATTTCCAGACACCTAGGAACCTCGTGTGGGCACCCCATTGCCTACAAATACAGTGAGTAGCAGCAGGCTCCACTGCCCTTCAAAGAAACATCCAGGCCGTAAGCCTTTCCAAGTCACTCTATGTATTCAGAGACTAGGGCAATACACTGCACCCTTCCTTGGGAACGCTAGATGTCCTCAGCACACCAACAGCTCCAGGGATTCTGTTCTCTCACGTCCTACATGCCATGGAAGTCTGCCTCATTGTCCTCATTTGAGCTGCACTTAGCAACACAATCTGCTTCACCTCTGTTCTAGGAACTCACACCCAAGGACCCCATACCTACAGTAGAAACGAGGCTTGCATTCCTACTGCAACGAAACCACTGTTTCCTGTTACACTGCAGGATTTTGAATAGGCTAAGGACCGATAGCCTACTCAAAGTGTTCCAAGGATGAGTGAGTTCGCTACATGCAGAACACTTTGGGAAGTAATGTTGATTCAGGCAAGGGAACAGGGTGTAGCTAGAGTCTCTTTTGACTTGTTGGAAATCAGAAGGGTTTAGACTTCGTGTTCACCGCAAAAGATGACCTGATGGCACAAGCCTTGTTTCCCATATTAAAAGCTCTATTCAGGCTGCCCTGAAGCTACCTAAATACGTCTATTTCTGACTGGCCTCTAGTCACTGTAGTTACACTCTGGACGAAAAGGTTTCTCTAACGAAGCACGATGCTTCCATAGCATGGGTGGTAGCTCATCCCGTCAGGCTCTAGAGCTAAAGGGAAACTTGACGTCAGTACTTGCCTCACGCTAAGGCCTGAAGAGCCCTGCTGAAGCGAAAGCGTGTTGCAGTTTACATTAGCTCGTATTCGCAGTTCTGCTTTACTTTAACGTTTCTACGGTTTTCCAGACTCTTTGGACCCTCGTGTGGGCACCCCATTGCCTACCAATACAGTGAGTACCAGCAGGCCGTACTGCCCTTCTAAGAAACATCCAGGCCGTAAGCCTTTCCAAGTCCCTCTATGTGTTCAGAGAGTAGGGCAATACACTGCACCCTTCCTTGGGAAAGCTAGATGTCCTCAGCACACCAACAGCTCCAGGGATTCTGTTCTCTCACGTCCTACATGCCATGGAGTCTGCCTCATTGTCCGATTTTGAGCTGCTCTTAGAAACACAATCTGCTTCGCCTTTCTTCCAGGAACTCACACCCAAGGACCCCATACCTACAGTAGAAAGGAGGCTTGCATCCTACTGCAACGAAACCACAGTTTTCCTGTTACACTGCAGGATTTTAGAATAGGCTTTAGCCTATTCTAGCCCGATAGCCTACATAGAGCATTTCAAATTTGAGGGAGTTCGCTACATGGAGAACACTTTGTGAAGAAAAGTTGATTCAGGCAAGGGACCAGGGTAGAGCTAGAGTCTCTTTTGACTTGTTAGAAATCAGAAGACTTCAGGCTGATTGTTCACCTGCAAAGAAGACCTGATGGCACAAGCCTTGCTTTCCCATATTAAAAGCTCTTAGTCATGCTGCCCTGAAGCTACCTAAATAACTCTCTTTTTGACTGGCCTCTAGTCACTGTAGTTAGCCCTCTGGAACAAAAAGCAGTTTTCTCTAAAGAAACACGGTGCTTCCATAGTATGGGTGGGAGCTCATCCCGGCAGGCTCTAGAGCTAAAGGGAAACTTGACGTGAGTACTTGCCTCACGCTAAGGCCTGAAAAGCCCTGCTGAAGCGAAAGCGTGTTGCAGTTTCCATTAGCTAGTATTCGCAGTTCTGCTTTACTTTAACGTTTCTCCGCTTTTCCAGACACTTAGGACCCTCGTGTGGGCACCCCATTGCCTACAAATACAGTGAGTAGCAGCAGGCTCCACTGCCCTTCAAAGAAACATCCAGGCCGTAAGCCTTTCCAAGTCACTCTATGTATTCAGAGACTAGGGCAATACACTGCACCCTTCCTTGGGAACGCTAGATGTCCTCAGCACACCAACAGCTCCAGGGATTCTGTTCTCTCACGTCCTACATGCCATGGAAGTCTGCCTCATTGTCCTCATTTGAGCTGCACTTAGCAACACAATCTGCTTCACCTCTGTTCTAGGAACTCACACCCAAGGACCCCATACCTACCGTAGAAACGAGGCTTGCATTCCTACTGCAACGAAACCACTGTTTCCTGTTACCCTGCAGGATTTTGAATAGGCTAAGGACCGATAGCCTACTCAAAGTGTTCCAAGGATGAGTGAGTTCGCTACATGCAGAACACTTTGGGAAGTAATGTTGATTCAGGCAAGGGAACAGGGTGTAGCTAGAGTCTCTTTTGACTTGTTGGAAATCAGAAGGGTTTAGACTTCGTGTTCACCGCAAAAGATGACCTGATGGCACAAGCCTTGTTTCCCATATTAAAAGCTCTATTCAGGCTGCCCTGAAGCTACCTAAATACGTCTATTTCTGACTGGCCTCTAGTCACTGTAGTTACACTCTGGACGAAAAGGTTTCTCTAACGAAGCACGATGCTTCCATAGCATGGGTGGTAGCTCATCCCGTCAGGCTCTAGAGCTAAAGGGAAACTTGACGTCAGTACTTGCCTCACGCTAAGGCCTGAAGAGCCCTGCTGAAGCGAAAGCGTGTTGCAGTTTACATTAGCTCGTATTCGCAGTTCTGCTTTACTTTAACGTTTCTACGGTTTTCCAGACTCTTTGGACCCTCGTGTGGGCACCCCATTGCCTACCAATACAGTGAGTACCAGCAGGCCGTACTGCCCTTCTAAGAAACATCCAGGCCGTAAGCCTTTCCAAGTCCCTCTATGTGTTCAGAGAGTAGGGCAATACACTGCACCCTTCCTTGGGAAAGCTAGATGTCCTCAGCACACCAACAGCTCCAGGGATTCTGTTCTCTCACGTCCTACATGCCATGGAGTCTGCCTCATTGTCCGATTTTGAGCTGCTCTTAGAAACACAATCTGCTTCGCCTTTCTTCCAGGAACTCACACCCAAGGACCCCATACCTACAGTAGAAAGGAGGCTTGCATCCTACTGCAACGAAACCACAGTTTTCCTGTTACACTGCAGGATTTTAGAATAGGCTTTAGCCTATTCTAGCCCGATAGCCTACATAGAGCATTTCAAATTTGAGGGAGTTCGCTACATGGAGAACACTTTGTGAAGAAAAGTTGATTCAGGCAAGGGACCAGGGTAGAGCTAGAGTCTCTTTTGACTTGTTAGAAATCAGAAGACTTCAGGCTGATTGTTCACCGGCAAAGAAGACCTGATGGCACAAGCCTTGCTTTCCCATATTAAAAGCTCTTAGTCATGCTGCCCTGAAGCTACCTAAATAACTCTCTTTTTGACTGGCCTCTAGTCACTGTAGTTAGCCCTCTGGAACAAAAAGCAGTTTTCTCTAAAGAAACACGGTGCTTCCATAGTATGGGTGGGAGCTCATCCTGTCAGGCTCTAGAGCTAAAGGGAAACTTGACGTGAGTACTTGCCTCACGCTAAGGCCTGAAAAGCCCTGCTGAAGCGAAAGCGTGTTGCAGTTTCCATTAGCTAGTATTCGCAGTTCTGCTTTACTTTAACGTTTCTCCGCTTTTCCAGACACTTAGGACCCTCGTGTGGGCACCCCACTGCCTACAAATACAGTGAGTACCAGCAGGTTCCACTGCCCTTCTAAGAAACTTCCAGGCCGTAAGTCTTTCCAAGTCACTCTGCATTCAGAGAGCAGGGCAATACACTGCACCCTTCCTTGGGAAAGCTAGATGTCCTCAGCACACCAACAGCTCCAGGGATTCTGTTCTCTCACGTCCTACATGCCATGGAAGTCTGCCTCATTGTCCTCATTTCAGCTGCACTTAGCAACACAATCTGATTCGCCTTTCTTCTAGGAACTCACACTCAAGGACCCCATACCTACAGGAGAAAGGAGGCTTGCGTTCCTTCTGCAACCAAAGCACAGTTGTTCCTGTTACCCTGCAGGATTTTAGAATAGCCTAAGGACCGATAGCCTACATAG
Source organism: Eubalaena glacialis (assembly GCF_028564815.1). NCBI lineage: Eukaryota > Metazoa > Chordata > Mammalia > Artiodactyla > Balaenidae > Eubalaena > Eubalaena glacialis. Next base: position 44,578,858 of record NC_083735.1, on the reverse strand, counting down.
AGCATTTCAAATTTGAGGCAGTTCGCTACATGTAGAACACTTTGTGAAGAAAAGTTGATTCAGGCAAGGGACAAGGGTAGAGCTAGAGTCTCTTTTGACTTGTTAGAAATCAGAAGGCTTCAGGCTGATGGTTCACCGGCAAAGAAACCTGATGGCACGAGCCTTGCTTTCCCTTCTTAAAAGCTCTTAGTCATGCTGCCCTGAAGCTACCTAAATAACTCTCTTTTTGACTGGCCTCTAGTCACTGTAGTTAGCCCTCTGGAACAAAAAGCAGTTTTCTCTAAGGAAACACGGTGCTTCCATAGTATGGGTGGGAGCTCATCTTATCAGGCTCTAGAGCTAAAGGGAAACTTGACGTGAGTACTTGCCTCACGCTAAGGCCTGAGGAGCCCTGCTGAAGCGAAAGCGTGTTGCAGTTTGCATCAGCTCGTATTCGAAGTTCTGCTTTACTTTAACGTTTCTACACATTTCCAGACACCTAGGAACCTCGTGTGGGCACCCCATTGCCTACAAATACAGTGAGTAGCAGCAGGCTCCACTGCCCTTCAAAGAAACATCCAGGCCGTAAGCCTTTCCAAGTCACTCTATGTATTCAGAGACTAGGGCAATACACTGCACCCTTCCTTGGGAACGCTAGATGTCCTCAGCACACCAACAGCTCCAGGGATTCTGTTCTCTCACGTCCTACATGCCATGGAAGTCTGCCTCATTGTCCTCATTTGAGCTGCACTTAGCAACACAATCTGCTTCACCTCTGTTCTAGGAACTCACACCCAAGGACCCCATACCTACAGTAGAAACGAGGCTTGCATTCCTACTGCAACGAAACCACTGTTTCCTGTTACACTGCAGGATTTTGAATAGGCTAAGGACCGATAGCCTACTCAAAGTGTTCCAAGGATGAGTGAGTTCGCTACATGCAGAACACTTTGGGAAGTAATGTTGATTCAGGCAAGGGAACAGGGTGTAGCTAGAGTCTCTTTTGACTTGTTGGAAATCAGAAGGGTTTAGACTTCGTGTTCACCGCAAAAGATGACCTGATGGCACAAGCCTTGTTTCCCATATTAAAAGCTCTATTCAGGCTGCCCTGAAGCTACCTAAATACGTCTATTTCTGACTGGCCTCTAGTCACTGTAGTTACACTCTGGACGAAAAGGTTTCTCTAACGAAGCACGATGCTTCCATAGCATGGGTGGTAGCTCATCCCGTCAGGCTCTAGAGCTAAAGGGAAACTTGACGTCAGTACTTGCCTCACGCTAAGGCCTGAAGAGCCCTGCTGAAGCGAAAGCGTGTTGCAGTTTACATTAGCTCGTATTCGCAGTTCTGCTTTACTTTAACGTTTCTACGGTTTTCCAGACTCTTTGGACCCTCGTGTGGGCACCCCATTGCCTACCAATACAGTGAGTACCAGCAGGCCGTACTGCCCTTCTAAGAAACATCCAGGCCGTAAGCCTTTCCAAGTCCCTCTATGTGTTCAGAGAGTAGGGCAATACACTGCACCCTTCCTTGGGAAAGCTAGATGTCCTCAGCACACCAACAGCTCCAGGGATTCTGTTCTCTCACGTCCTACATGCCATGGAGTCTGCCTCATTGTCCGATTTTGAGCTGCTCTTAGAAACACAATCTGCTTCGCCTTTCTTCCAGGAACTCACACCCAAGGACCCCATACCTACAGTAGAAAGGAGGCTTGCATCCTACTGCAACGAAACCACAGTTTTCCTGTTACACTGCAGGATTTTAGAATAGGCTTTAGCCTATTCTAGCCCGATAGCCTACATAGAGCATTTCAAATTTGAGGGAGTTCGCTACATGGAGAACACTTTGTGAAGAAAAGTTGATTCAGGCAAGGGACCAGGGTAGAGCTAGAGTCTCTTTTGACTTGTTAGAAATCAGAAGACTTCAGGCTGATTGTTCACCGGCAAAGAAGACCTGATGGCACAAGCCTTGCTTTCCCATATTAAAAGCTCTTAGTCATGCTGCCCTGAAGCTACCTAAATAACTCTCTTTTTGACTGGCCTCTAGTCACTGTAGTTAGCCCTCTGGAACAAAAAGCAGTTTTCTCTAAAGAAACACGGTGCTTCCATAGTATGGGTGGGAGCTCATCCCGGCAGGCTCTAGAGCTAAAGGGAAACTTGACGTGAGTACTTGCCTCACGCTAAGGCCTGAAAAGCCCTGCTGAAGCGAAAGCGTGTTGCAGTTTCCATTAGCTAGTATTCGCAGTTCTGCTTTACTTTAACGTTTCTCCGCTTTTCCAGACACTTAGGACCCTCGTGTGGGCACCCCACTGCCTACAAATACAGTGAGTAGCAGCAGGCTCCACTGCCCTTCAAAGAAACATCCAGGCCGTAAGCCTTTCCAAGTCACTCTATGTATTCAGAGACTAGGGCAATACACTGCACCCTTCCTTGGGAACGCTAGATGTCCTCAGCACACCAACAGCTCCAGGGATTCTGTTCTCTCACGTCCTACATGCCATGGAAGTCTGCCTCATTGTCCTCATTTGAGCTGCACTTAGCAACACAATCTGCTTCACCTCTGTTCTAGGAACTCACACCCAAGGACCCCATACCTACAGTAGAAACGAGGCTTGCATTCCTACTGCAACGAAACCACTGTTTCCTGTTACACTGCAGGATTTTGAATAGGCTAAGGACCGATAGCCTACTCAAAGTGTTCCAAGGATGAGTGAGTTCGCTACATGCAGAACACTTTGGGAAGTAATGTTGATTCAGGCAAGGGAACAGGGTGTAGCTAGAGTCTCTTTTGACTTGTTGGAAATCAGAAGGGTTTAGACTTCGTGTTCACCGCAAAAGATGACCTGATGGCACAAGCCTTGTTTCCCATATTAAAAGCTCTATTCATGCTGCCCTGAAGCTACCTAAATACGTCTATTTCTGACTGGCCTCTAGTCACTGTAGTTACACTCTGGACGAAAAGGTTTCTCTAACGAAGCACGATGCTTCCATAGCATGGGTGGTAGCTCATCCCGTCAGGCTCTAGAGCTAAAGGGAAACTTGACGTCAGTACTTGCCTCACGCTAAGGCCTGAAGAGCCCTGCTGAAGCGAAAGCGTGTTGCAGTTTACATTAGCTCGTATTCGCAGTTCTGCTTTACTTTAACGTTTCTACGGTTTTCCAGACTCTTTGGACCCTCGTGTGGGCACCCCATTGCCTACCAATACAGTGAGTACCAGCAGGCCGTACTGCCCTTCTAAGAAACATCCAGGCCGTAAGCCTTTCCAAGTCCCTCTATGTGTTCAGAGAGTAGGGCAATACACTGCACCCTTCCTTGGGAAAGCTAGATGTCCTCAGCACACCAACAGCTCCAGGGATTCTGTTCTCTCACGTCCTACATGCCATGGAGTCTGCCTCATTGTCCGATTTTGAGCTGCTCTTAGAAACACAATCTGCTTCGCCTTTCTTCCAGGAACTCACACCCAAGGACCCCATACCTACAGTAGAAAGGAGGCTTGCATCCTACTGCAACGAAACCACAGTTTTCCTGTTACACTGCAGGATTTTAGAATAGGCTTTAGCCTATTCTAGCCCGATAGCCTACATAGAGCATTTCAAATTTGAGGGAGTTCGCTACATGGAGAACACTTTGTGAAGAAAAGTTGATTCAGGCAAGGGACCAGGGTAGAGCTAGAGTCTCTTTTGACTTGTTAGAAATCAGAAGACTTCAGGCTGATTGTTCACCTGCAAAGAAGACCTGATGGCACAAGCCTTGCTTTCCCATATTAAAAGCTCTTAGTCATGCTGCCCTGAAGCTACCTAAATAACTCTCTTTTTGACTGGCCTCTAGTCACTGTAGTTAGCCCTCTGGAACAAAAAGCAGTTTTCTCTAAAGAAACACGGTGCTTCCATAGTATGGGTGGGAGCTCATCCCGGCAGGCTCTAGAGCTAAAGGGAAACTTGACGTGAGTACTTGCCTCACGCTAAGGCCTGAAAAGCCCTGCTGAAGCGAAAGCGTGTTGCAGTTTCCATTAGCTAGTATTCGCAGTTCTGCTTTACTTTAACGTTTCTCCGCTTTTCCAGACACTTAGGACCCTCGTGTGGGCACCCCACTGCCTACAAATACAGTGAGTACCAGCAGGTTCCACTGCCCTTCTAAGAAACTTCCAGGCCGTAAGTCTTTCCAAGTCACTCTGCATTCAGAGAGCAGGGCAATACACTGCACCCTTCCTTGGGAAAGCTAGATGTCCTCAGCACACCAACAGCTCCAGGGATTCTGTTCTCTCACGTCCTACATGCCATGGAAGTCTGCCTCATTGTCCTCATTTGAGCTGCACTTAGCAACACAATCTGCTTCACCTCTGTTCTAGGAACTCACACCCAAGGACCCCATACCTACAGTAGAAACGAGGCTTGCATTCCTACTGCAACGAAACCACTGTTTCCTGTTACACTGCAGGATTTTGAATAGGCTAAGGACCGATAGCCTACTCAAAGTGTTCCAAGGATGAGTGAGTTCGCTACATGCAGAACACTTTGGGAAGTAATGTTGATTCAGGCAAGGGAACAGGGTGTAGCTAGAGTCTCTTTTGACTTGTTGGAAATCAGAAGGGTTTAGACTTCGTGTTCACCGCAAAAGATGACCTGATGGCACAAGCCTTGTTTCCCATATTAAAAGCTCTATTCAGGCTGCCCTGAAGCTACCTAAATACGTCTATTTCTGACTGGCCTCTAGTCACTGTAGTTACACTCTGGACGAAAAGGTTTCTCTAACGAAGCACGATGCTACCATAGCATGGGTGGTAGCTCATCCCGTCAGGCTCTAGAGCTAAAGGGAAACTTGACGTCAGTACTTGCCTCACGCTAAGGCCTGAAGAGCCCTGCTGAAGCGAAAGCGTGTTGCAGTTTACATTAGCTCGTATTCGCAGTTCTGCTTTACTTTAACGTTTCTACGGTTTTCCAGACTCTTTGGACCCTCGTGTGGGCACCCCATTGCCTACCAATACAGTGAGTACCAGCAGGCCGTACTGCCCTTCTAAGAAACATCCAGGCCGTAAGCCTTTCCAAGTCCCTCTATGTGTTCAGAGAGTAGGGCAATACACTGCACCCTTCCTTGGGAAAGCTAGATGTCCTCAGCACACCAACAGCTCCAGGGATTCTGTTCTCTCACGTCCTACATGCCATGGAGTCTGCCTCATTGTCCAATTTTGAGCTGCTCTTAGAAACACAATCTGCTTCGCCTTTCTTCCAGGAACTCACACCCAAGGACCCCATACCTACAGTAGAAAGGAGGCTTGCATCCTACTGCAACGAAACCACAGTTTTCCTGTTACACTGCAGGATTTTAGAATAGGCTTTAGCCTATTCTAGCCCGATAGCCTACATAGAGCATTTCAAATTTGAGGGAGTTCGCTACATGGAGAACACTTTGTGAAGAAAAGTTGATTCAGGCAAGGGACCAGGGTAGAGCTAGAGTCTCTTTTGACTTGTTAGAAATCAGAAGACTTCAGGCTGATTGTTCACCGGCAAAGAAGACCTGATGGCACAAGCCTTGCTTTCCCATATTAAAAGCTCTTAGTCATGCTGCCCTGAAGCTACCTAAATAACTCTCTTTTTGACTGGCCTCTAGTCACTGTAGTTAGCCCTCTGGAACAAAAAGCAGTTTTCTCTAAAGAAACACGGTGCTTCCATAGTATGGGTGGGAGCTCATCCTGTCAGGCTCTAGAGCTAAAGGGAAACTTGACGTGAGTACTTGCCTCACGCTAAGGCCTGAAAAGCCCTGCTGAAGCGAAAGCGTGTTGCAGTTTCCATTAGCTAGTATTCGCAGTTCTGCTTTACTTTAACGTTTCTCCGCTTTTCCAGACACTTAGGACCCTCGTGTGGGCACCCCACTGCCTACAAATACAGTGAGTACCAGCAGGTTCCACTGCCCTTCTAAGAAACTTCCAGGCCGTAAGTCTTTCCAAGTCACTCTGCATTCAGAGAGCAGGGCAATACACTGCACCCTTCCTTGGGAAAGCTAGATGTCCTCAGCACACCAACAGCTCCAGGGATTCTGTTCTCTCACGTCCTACATGCCATGGAAGTCTGCCTCATTGTCCTCATTTCAGCTGCACTTAGCAACACAATCTGATTCGCCTTTCTTCTAGGAACTCACACTCAAGGACCCCATACCTACAGGAGAAAGGAGGCTTGCGTTCCTTCTGCAACCAAAGCACAGTTGTTCCTGTTACCCTGCAGGATTTTAGAATAGCCTAAGGACCGATAGCCTACATAGAGCATTTCAAATTTGAGGCAGTTCGCTACATGTAGAACACTTTGTGAAGAAAAGTTGATTCAGGCAAGGGACAAGGGTAGAGCTAGAGTCTCTTTTGACTTGTTAGAAATCAGAAGGCTTCAGGCTGATGGTTCACCGGCAAAGAAACCTGATGGCATGAGCCTTGCTTTCCCTTCTTAAAAGCTCTTAGTCATGCTGCCCTGAAGCTACCTAAATAACTCTCTTTTTGACTGGCCTCTAGTCACTGTAGTTAGCCCTCTGGAACAAAAAGCAGTTTTCTCTAAGGAAACACGGTGCTTCCATAGTATGGGTGGGAGCTCATCTTATCAGGCTCTAGAGCTAAAGGGAAACTTGACGTGAGTACTTGCCTCACGCTAAGGCCTGAGGAGCCCTGCTGAAGCGAAAGCGTGTTGCAGTTTGCATCAGCTCGTATTCGAAGTTCTGCTTTACTTTAACGTTTCTACACATTTCCAGACACTTAGGAACCTCGTGTGGGCACCCCATTGCCTACAAATACAGTGAGTAGCAGCAGGCTCCACTGCCCTTCAAAGAAACATCCAGGCCGTAAGCCTTTCCAAGTCACTCTATGTATTCAGAGACTAGGGCAATACACTGCACCCTTCCTTGGGAACGCTAGATGTCCTCAGCACACCAACAGCTCCAGGGATTCTGTTCTCTCACGTCCTACATGCCATGGAAGTCTGCCTCATTGTCCTCATTTGAGCTGCACTTAGCAACACAATCTGCTTCACCTCTGTTCTAGGAACTCACACCCAAGGACCCCATACCTACAGTAGAAACGAGGCTTGCATTCCTACTGCAACGAAACCACTGTTTCCTGTTACCCTGCAGGATTTTGAATAGGCTAAGGACCGATAGCCTACTCAAAGTGTTCCAAGGATGAGTGAGTTCGCTACATGCAGAACACTTTGGGAAGTAATGTTGATTCAGGCAAGGGAACAGGGTGTAGCTAGAGTCTCTTTTGACTTGTTGGAAATCAGAAGGGTTTAGACTTCGTGTTCACCGCAACAGATGACCTGATGGCACAAGCCTTGTTTCCCATATTAAAAGCTCTATTCAGGCTGCCCTGAAGCTACCTAAATACGTCTATTTCTGACTGGCCTCTAGTCACTGTAGTTACACTCTGGACGAAAAGGTTTCTCTAACGAAGCACGATGCTTCCATAGCATGGGTGGTAGCTCATCCCGTCAGGCTCTAGAGCTAAAGGGAAACTTGACGTCAGTACTTGCCTCACGCTAAGGCCTGAAGAGCCCTGCTGAAGCGAAAGCGTGTTGCAGTTTACATTAGCTCGTATTCGCAGTTCTGCTTTACTTTAACGTTTCTACGGTTTTCCAGACTCTTTGGACCCTCGTGTGGGCACCCCATTGCCTACCAATACAGTGAGTACCAGCAGGCTGTACTGCCCTTCTAAGAAACATCCAGGCCGTAAGCCTTTCCAAGTCCCTCTATGTGTTCAGAGAGTAGGGCAATACACTGCACCCTTCCTTGGGAAAGCTAGATGTCCTCAGCACACCAACAGCTCCAGGGATTCTGTTCTCTCACGTCCTACATGCCATGGAGTCTGCCTCATTGTCCGATTTTGAGCTGCTCTTAGAAACACAATCTGCTTCGCCTTTCTTCCAGGAACTCACACCCAAGGACCCCATACCTACAGTAGAAAGGAGGCTTGCATCCTACTGCAACGAAACCACAGTTTTCCTGTTACACTGCAGGATTTTAGAATAGGCTTTAGCCTATTCTAGCCCGATAGCCTACATAGAGCATTTCAAATTTGAGGGAGTTCGCTACATGGAGAACACTTTGTGAAGAAAAGTTGATTCAGGCAAGGGACCAGGGTAGAGCTAGAGTCTCTTTTGACTTGTTAGAAATCAGAAGACTTCAGGCTGATTGTTCACCGGCAAAGAAGACCTGATGGCACAAGCCTTGCTTTCCCATATTAAAAGCTCTTAGTCATGCTGCCCTGAAGCTACCTAAATAACTCTCTTTTTGACTGGCCTCTAGTCACTGTAGTTAGCCCTCTGGAACAAAAAGCAGTTTTCTCTAAAGAAACACGGTGCTTCCATAGTATGGGTGGGAGCTCATCCCGGCAGGCTCTAGAGCTAAAGGGAAACTTGACGTGAGTACTTGCCTCACGCTAAGGCCTGAAAAGCCCTGCTGAAGCGAAAGCGTGTTGCAGTTTCCATTAGCTAGTATTCGCAGTTCTGCTTTACTTTAACGTTTCTCCGCTTTTCCAGACACTTAGGACCCTCGTGTGGGCACCCCATTGCCTACAAATACAGTGAGTAGCAGCAGGCTCCACTGCCCTTCAAAGAAACATCCAGGCCGTAAGCCTTTCCAAGTCACTCTATGTATTCAGAGACTAGGGCAATACACTGCACCCTTCCTTGGGAACGCTAGATGTCCTCAGCACACCAACAGCTCCAGGGATTCTGTTCTCTCACGTCCTACATGCCATGGAAGTCTGCCTCATTGTCCTCATTTGAGCTGCACTTAGCAACACAATCTGCTTCACCTCTGTTCTAGGAACTCACACCCAAGGACCCCATACCTACAGTAGAAACGAGGCTTGCATTCCTACTGCAACGAAACCACTGTTTCCTGTTACACTGCAGGATTTTGAATAGGCTAAGGACCGATAGCCTACTCAAAGTGTTCCAAGGATGAGTGAGTTCGCTACATGCAGAACACTTTGGGAAGTAATGTTGATTCAGGCAAGGGAACAGGGTGTAGCTAGAGTCTCTTTTGACTTGTTGGAAATCAGAAGGGTTTAGACTTCGTGTTCACCGCAAAAGATGACCTGATGGCACAAGCCTTGTTTCCCATATTAAAAGCTCTATTCAGGCTGCCCTGAAGCTACCTAAATACGTCTATTTCTGACTGGCCTCTAGTCACTGTAGTTACACTCTGGACGAAAAGGTTTCTCTAACGAAGCACGATGCTTCCATAGCATGGGTGGTAGCTCATCCCGTCAGGCTCTAGAGCTAAAGGGAAACTTGACGTCAGTACTTGCCTCACGCTAAGGCCTGAAGAGCCCTGCTGAAGCGAAAGCGTGTTGCAGTTTACATTAGCTCGTATTCGCAGTTCTGCTTTACTTTAACGTTTCTACGGTTTTCCAGACTCTTTGGACCCTCGTGTGGGCACCCCATTGCCTACCAATACAGTGAGTACCAGCAGGCCGTACTGCCCTTCTAAGAAACATCCAGGCCGTAAGCCTTTCCAAGTCCCTCTATGTGTTCAGAGAGTAGGGCAATACACTGCACCCTTCCTTGGGAAAGCTAGATGTCCTCAGCACACCAACAGCTCCAGGGATTCTGTTCTCTCACGTCCTACATGCCATGGAGTCTGCCTCATTGTCCGATTTTGAGCTGCTCTTAGAAACACAATCTGCTTCGCCTTTCTTCCAGGAACTCACACCCAAGGACCCCATACCTACAGTAGAAAGGAGGCTTGCATCCTACTGCAACGAAACCACAGTTTTCCTGTTACACTGCAGGATTTTAGAATAGGCTTTAGCCTATTCTAGCCCGATAGCCTACATAGAGCATTTCAAATTTGAGGGAGTTCGCTACATGGAGAACACTTTGTGAAGAAAAGTTGATTCAGGCAAGGGACCAGGGTAGAGCTAGAGTCTCTTTTGACTTGTTAGAAATCAGAAGACTTCAGGCTGATTGTTCACCGGCAAAGAAGACCTGATGGCACAAGCCTTGCTTTCCCATATTAAAAGCTCTTAGTCATGCTGCCCTGAAGCTACCTAAATAACTCTCTTTTTGACTGGCCTCTAGTCACTGTAGTTAGCCCTCTGGAACAAAAAGCAGTTTTCTCTAAAGAAACACGGTGCTTCCATAGTATGGGTGGGAGCTCATCCTGTCAGGCTCTAGAGCTAAAGGGAAACTTGACGTGAGTACTTGCCTCACGCTAAGGCCTGAAAAGCCCTGCTGAAGCGAAAGCGTGTTGCAGTTTCCATTAGCTAGTATTCGCAGTTCTGCTTTACTTTAACGTTTCTCCGCTTTTCCAGACACTTAGGACCCTCGTGTGGGCACCCCACTGCCTACAAATACAGTGAGTACCAGCAGGTTCCACTGCCCTTCTAAGAAACTTCCAGGCCGTAAGTCTTTCCAAGTCACTCTGCATTCAGAGAGCAGGGCAATACACTGCACCCTTCCTTGGGAAAGCTAGATGTCCTCAGCACACCAACAGCTCCAGGGATTCTGTTCTCTCACGTCCTACATGCCATGGAAGTCTGCCTCATTGTCCTCATTTGAGCTGCACTTAGCAACACAATCTGATTCGCCTTTCTTCTAGGAACTCACACTCAAGGACCCCATACCTACAGGAGAAAGGAGGCTTGCGTTCCTTCTGCAACCAAAGCACAGTTGTTCCTGTTACCCTGCAGGATTTTAGAATAGCCTAAGGACCGATAGCCTACATAGAGCATTTCAAATTTGAGGCAGTTCGCTACATGTAGAACACTTTGTGAAGAAAAGTTGATTCAGGCAAGGGACAAGGGTAGAGCTAGAGTCTCTTTTGACTTGTTAGAAATCAGAAGGCTTCAGGCTGATGGTTCACCGGCAAAGAAACCTGATGGCACGAGCCTTGCTTTCCCTTCTTAAAAGCTCTTAGTCATGCTGCCCTGAAGCTACCTAAATAACTCTCTTTTTGACTGGCCTCTAGTCACTGTAGTTAGCCCTCTGGAACAAAAAGCAGTTTTCTCTAAGGAAACACGGTGCTTCCATAGTATGGGTGGGAGCTCATCTTATCAGGCTCTAGAGCTAAAGGGAAACTTGACGTGAGTACTTGCCTCACGCTAAGGCCTGAGGAGCCCTGCTGAAGCGAAAGCGTGTTGCAGTTTGCATCAGCTCGTATTCGAAGTTCTGCTTTACTTTAACGTTTCTACACATTTCCAGACACCTAGGAACCTCGTGTGGGCACCCCATTGCCTACAAATACAGTGAGTAGCAGCAGGCTCCACTGCCCTTCAAAGAAACATCCAGGCCGTAAGCCTTTCCAAGTCACTCTATGTATTCAGAGACTAGGGCAATACACTGCACCCTTCCTTGGGAACGCTAGATGTCCTCAGCACACCAACAGCTCCAGGGATTCTGTTCTCTCACGTCCTACATGCCATGGAAGTCTGCCTCATTGTCCTCATTTGAGCTGCACTTAGCAACACAATCTGCTTCACCTCTGTTCTAGGAACTCACACCCAAGGACCCCATACCTACAGTAGAAACGAGGCTTGCATTCCTACTGCAACGAAACCACTGTTTCCTGTTACACTGCAGGATTTTGAATAGGCTAAGGACCGATAGCCTACTCAAAGTGTTCCAAGGATGAGTGAGTTCGCTACATGCAGAACACTTTGGGAAGTAATGTTGATTCAGGCAAGGGAACAGGGTGTAGCTAGAGTCTCTTTTGACTTGTTGGAAATCAGAAGGGTTTAGACTTCGTGTTCACCGCAAAAGATGACCTGATGGCACAAGCCTTGTTTCCCATATTAAAAGCTCTATTCATGCTGCCCTGAAGCTACCTAAATACGTCTATTTCTGACTGGCCTCTAGTCACTGTAGTTACACTCTGGACGAAAAGGTTTCTCTAACGAAGCACGATGCTTCCATAGCATGGGTGGTAGCTCATCCCGTCAGGCTCTAGAGCTAAAGGGAAACTTGACGTCAGTACTTGCCTCACGCTAAGGCCTGAAGAGCCCTGCTGAAGCGAAAGCGTGTTGCAGTTTACATTAGCTCGTATTCGCAGTTCTGCTTTACTTTAACGTTTCTACGGTTTTCCAGACTCTTTGGACCCTCGTGTGGGCACCCCATTGCCTACCAATACAGTGAGTACCAGCAGGCCGTACTGCCCTTCTAAGAAACATCCAGGCCGTAAGCCTTTCCAAGTCCCTCTATGTGTTCAGAGAGTAGGGCAATACACTGCACCCTTCCTTGGGAAAGCTAGATGTCCTCAGCACACCAACAGCTCCAGGGATTCTGTTCTCTCACGTCCTACATGCCATGGAGTCTGCCTCATTGTCCAATTTTGAGCTGCTCTTAGAAACACAATCTGCTTCGCCTTTCTTCCAGGAACTCACACCCAAGGACCCCATACCTACAGTAGAAAGGAGGCTTGCATCCTACTGCAACGAAACCACAGTTTTCCTGTTACACTGCAGGATTTTAGAATAGGCTTTAGCCTATTCTAGCCCGATAGCCTACATAGAGCATTTCAAATTTGAGGGAGTTCGCTACATGGAGAACACTTTGTGAAGAAAAGTTGATTCAGGCAAGGGACCAGGGTAGAGCTAGAGTCTCTTTTGACTTGTTAGAAATCAGAAGACTTCAGGCTGATTGTTCACCGGCAAAGAAGACCTGATGGCACAAGCCTTGCTTTCCCATATTAAAAGCTCTTAGTCATGCTGCCCTGAAGCTACCTAAATAACTCTCTTTTTGACTGGCCTCTAGTCACTGTAGTTAGCCCTCTGGAACAAAAAGCAGTTTTCTCTAAAGAAACACGGTGCTTCCATAGTATGGGTGGGAGCTCATCCTGTCAGGCTCTAGAGCTAAAGGGAAACTTGACGTGAGTACTTGCCTCACGCTAAGGCCTGAAAAGCCCTGCTGAAGCGAAAGCGTGTTGCAGTTTCCATTAGCTAGTATTCGCAGTTCTGCTTTACTTTAACGTTTCTCCGCTTTTCCAGACACTTAGGACCCTCGTGTGGGCACCCCACTGCCTACAAATACAGTGAGTACCAGCAGGTTCCACTGCCCTTCTAAGAAACTTCCAGGCCGTAAGTCTTTCCAAGTCACTCTGCATTCAGAGAGCAGGGCAATACACTGCACCCTTCCTTGGGAAAGCTAGATGTCCTCAGCACACCAACAGCTCCAGGGATTCTGTTCTCTCACGTCCTACATGCCATGGAAGTCTGCCTCATTGTCCTCATTTCAGCTGCACTTAGCAACACAATCTGATTCGCCTTTCTTCTAGGAACTCACACTCAAGGACCCCATACCTACAGGAGAAAGGAGGCTTGCGTTCCTTCTGCAACCAAAGCACAGTTGTTCCTGTTACCCTGCAGGATTTTAGAATAGCCTAAGGACCGATAGCCTACATAGAGCATTTCAAATTTGAGGCAGTTCGCTACATGTAGAACACTTTGTGAAGAAAAGTTGATTCAGGCAAGGGACAAGGGTAGAGCTAGAGTCTCTTTTGACTTGTTAGAAATCAGAAGGCTTCAGGCTGATGGTTCACCGGCAAAGAAACCTGATGGCATGAGCCTTGCTTTCCCTTCTTAAAAGCTCTTAGTCATGCTGCCCTGAAGCTACCTAAATAACTCTCTTTTTGACTGGCCTCTAGTCACTGTAGTTAGCCCTCTGGAACAAAAAGCAGTTTTCTCTAAGGAAACACGGTGCTTCCATAGTATGGGTGGGAGCTCATCTTATCAGGCTCTAGAGCTAAAGGGAAACTTGACGTGAGTACTTGCCTCACGCTAAGGCCTGAGGAGCCCTGCTGAAGCGAAAGCGTGTTGCAGTTTGCATCAGCTCGTATTCGAAGTTCTGCTTTACTTTAACGTTTCTACACATTTCCAGACACTTAGGAACCTCGTGTGGGCACCCCATTGCCTACAAATACAGTGAGTAGCAGCAGGCTCCACTGCCCTTCAAAGAAACATCCAGGCCGTAAGCCTTTCCAAGTCACTCTATGTATTCAGAGACTAGGGCAATACACTGCACCCTTCCTTGGGAACGCTAGATGTCCTCAGCACACCAACAGCTCCAGGGATTCTGTTCTCTCACGTCCTACATGCCATGGAAGTCTGCCTCATTGTCCTCATTTGAGCTGCACTTAGCAACACAATCTGCTTCACCTCTGTTCTAGGAACTCACACCCAAGGACCCCATACCTACAGTAGAAACGAGGCTTGCATTCCTACTGCAACGAAACCACTGTTTCCTGTTACCCTGCAGGATTTTGAATAGGCTAAGGACCGATAGCCTACTCAAAGTGTTCCAAGGATGAGTGAGTTCGCTACATGCAGAACACTTTGGGAAGTAATGTTGATTCAGGCAAGGGAACAGGGTGTAGCTAGAGTCTCTTTTGACTTGTTGGAAATCAGAAGGGTTTAGACTTCGTGTTCACCGCAAAAGATGACCTGATGGCACAAGCCTTGTTTCCCATATTAAAAGCTCTATTCAGGCTGCCCTGAAGCTACCTAAATACGTCTATTTCTGACTGGCCTCTAGTCACTGTAGTTACACTCTGGACGAAAAGGTTTCTCTAACGAAGCACGATGCTTCCATAGCATGGGTGGTAGCTCATCCCGTCAGGCTCTAGAGCTAAAGGGAAACTTGACGTCAGTACTTGCCTCACGCTAAGGCCTGAAGAGCCCTGCTGAAGCGAAAGCGTGTTGCAGTTTACATTAGCTCGTATTCGCAGTTCTGCTTTACTTTAACGTTTCTACGGTTTTCCAGACTCTTTGGACCCTCGTGTGGGCACCCCATTGCCTACCAATACAGTGAGTACCAGCAGGCCGTACTGCCCTTCTAAGAAACATCCAGGCCGTAAGCCTTTCCAAGTCCCTCTATGTGTTCAGAGAGTAGGGCAATACACTGCACCCTTCCTTGGGAAAGCTAGATGTCCTCAGCACACCAACAGCTCCAGGGATTCTGTTCTCTCACGTCCTACATGCCATGGAGTCTGCCTCATTGTCCGATTTTGAGCTGCTCTTAGAAACACAATCTGCTTCGCCTTTCTTCCAGGAACTCACACCCAAGGACCCCATACCTACAGTAGAAAGGAGGCTTGCATCCTACTGCAACGAAACCACAGTTTTCCTGTTACACTGCAGGATTTTAGAATAGGCTTTAGCCTATTCTAGCCCGATAGCCTACATAGAGCATTTCAAATTTGAGGGAGTTCGCTATATGTAGAACACTTTGTGAAGAAAAGTTGATTCAGGCAAGGGACCAGGGTAGAGCTAGAGTCTCTTTTGACTTGTTAGAAATCAGAAGACTTCAGGCTGATTGTTCACCGGCAAAGAAGACCTGATGGCACAAGCCTTGCTTTCCCATATTAAAAGCTCTTAGTCATGCTGCCCTGAAGCTACCTAAATAACTCTCTTTTTGACTGGCCTCTAGTCACTGTAGTTAGCCCTCTGGAACAAAAAGCAGTTTTCTCTAAAGAAACACGGTGCTTCCATAGTATGGGTGGGAGCTCATCCTGTCAGGCTCTAGAGCTAAAGGGAAACTTGACGTGAGTACTTGCCTCACGCTAAGGCCTGAAAAGCCCTGCTGAAGCGAAAGCGTGTTGCAGTTTCCATTAGCTCGTATTCGCAGTTCTGCTTTACTTTAACGTTTCTCCGCTTTTCCAGACACTTAGGACCCTCGTGTGGGCACCCCACTGCCTACAAATACAGTGAGTACCAGCAGGTTCCACTGCCCTTCTAAGAAACTTCCAGGCCGTAAGTCTTTCCAAGTCACTCTGCATTCAGGGAGCAGGGCAATACACTGCACCCTTCTTTGGGAAAGCTAGATGTCCTCAGCACACCAACAGCTCCAGGGATTCTGTTCTCTCACGTCCTACATGCCATGGAAGTCTGCCTCATTGTCCTCATTTGAGCTGCACTTAGCAACACAATCTGATTCGCCTTTCTTCTAGGAATCCACACTCAAGGACCCCATACCTACAGGAGAAAGGAGGCTTGCGTTCTTTCTGCAACCAAAGCACAGTTGTTCCTGTTACCCTGCAGGATTTTAGAATAGCCTAAGGACCGATATCCTACATAGAGCATTTCAAATTTGAGGCAGTTCGCTACATGTAGAACACTTTGTGAAGAAAAGTTGATTCAGGCAAGGGACAAGGGTAGAGCTAGAGTCTCTTTTGACTTGTTAGAAATCAGAAGGCTTCAGGCTGATGGTTCACCGGCAAAGAAACCTGATGGCACGAGCCTTGCTTTCCCTTCTTAAAAGCTCTTAGTCATGCTGCCCTGAAGCTACCTAAATAACTCTCTTTTTGACTGGCCTCTAGTCACTGTAGTTAGCCCTCTGGAACAAAAAGCAGTTTTCTCTAAGGAAACACGGTGCTTCCATAGTATGGGTGGGAGCTCATCTTATCAGGCTCTAGAGCTAAAGGGAAACTTGACGTGAGTACTTGCCTCACCCTAAGGCCTGAGGAGCCCTGCTGAAGCGAAAGCGTGTTGCAGTTTGCATCAGCTCGTATTCGAAGTTCTGCTTTACTTTAACGTTTCTACACATTTCCAGACACTTAGGAACCTCGTGTGGGCACCCCATTGCCTACAAATACAGTGAGTAGCAGCAGGCTCCACTGCCCTTCAAAGAAACATCCAGGCCGTAAGCCTTTCCAAGTCACTCTATGTATTCAGAGACTAGGGCAATACACTGCACCCTTCCTTGGGAACGCTAGATGTCCTCAGCACACCAACAGCTCCAGGGATTCTGTTCTCTCACGTCCTACATGCCATGGAAGTCTGCCTCATTGTCCTCATTTGAGCTGCACTTAGCAACACAATCTGCTTCACCTCTGTTCTAGGAACTCACACCCAAGGACCCCATACCTACAGTAGAAACGAGGCTTGCATTCCTACTGCAACGAAACCACTGTTTCCTGTTACCCTGCAGGATTTTGAATAGGCTAAGGACCGATAGCCTACTCAAAGTGTTCCAAGGATGAGTGAGTTCGCTACATGCAGAACACTTTGGGAAGTAATGTTGATTCAGGCAAGGGAACAGGGTGTAGCTAGAGTCTCTTTTGACTTGTTGGAAATCAGAAGGGTTTAGACTTCGTGTTCACCGCAAAAGATGACCTGATGGCACAAGCCTTGTTTCCCATATTAAAAGCTCTATTCAGGCTGCCCTGAAGCTACCTAAATACGTCTATTTCTGACTGGCCTCTAGTCACTGTAGTTACACTCTGGACGAAAAGGTTTCTCTAACGAAGCACGATGCTTCCATAGCATGGGTGGTAGCTCATCCCGTCAGGCTCTAGAGCTAAAGGGAAACTTGACGTCAGTACTTGCCTCACGCTAAGGCCTGAAGAGCCCTGCTGAAGCGAAAGCGTGTTGCAGTTTACATTAGCTCGTATTCGCAGTTCTGCTTTACTTTAACGTTTCTACGGTTTTCCAGACTCTTTGGACCCTCGTGTGGGCACCCCATTGCCTACCAATACAGTGAGTACCAGCAGGCCGTACTGCCCTTCTAAGAAACATCCAGGCCGTAAGCCTTTCCAAGTCCCTCTATGTGTTCAGAGAGTAGGGCAATACACTGCACCCTTCCTTGGGAAAGCTAGATGTCCTCAGCACACCAACAGCTCCAGGGATTCTGTTCTCTCACGTCCTACATGCCATGGAGTCTGCCTCATTGTCCGATTTTGAGCTGCTCTTAGAAACACAATCTGCTTCGCCTTTCTTCCAGGAACTCACACCCAAGGACCCCATACCTACAGTAGAAAGGAGGCTTGCATCCTACTGCAACGAAACCACAGTTTTCCTGTTACACTGCAGGATTTTAGAATAGGCTTTAGCCTATTCTAGCCCGATAGCCTACATAGAGCATTTCAAATTTGAGGGAGTTCGCTATATGTAGAACACTTTGTGAAGAAAAGTTGATTCAGGCAAGGGACCAGGGTAGAGCTAGAGTCTCTTTTGACTTGTTAGAAATCAGAAGACTTCAGGCTGATTGTTCACCGGCAAAGAAGACCTGATGGCACAAGCCTTGCTTTCCCATATTAAAAGCTCTTAGTCATGCTGCCCTGAAGCTACCTAAATAACTCTCTTTTTGACTGGCCTCTAGTCACTGTAGTTAGCCCTCTGGAACAAAAAGCAGTTTTCTCTAAAGAAACACGGTGCTTCCATAGTATGGGTGGGAGCTCATCCTGTCAGGCTCTAGAGCTAAAGGGAAACTTGACGTGAGTACTTGCCTCACGCTAAGGCCTGAAAAGCCCTGCTGAAGCGAAAGCGTGTTGCAGTTTCCATTAGCTCGTATTCGCAGTTCTGCTTTACTTTAACGTTTCTCCGCTTTTCCAGACATTTAGGACCCTCGTGTGGGCACCCCACTGCCTACAAATACAGTGAGTACCAGCAGGTTCCACTGCCCTTCTAAGAAACTTCCAGGCCGTAAGTCTTTCCAAGTCACTCTGCATTCAGGGAGCAGGGCAATACACTGCACCCTTCTTTGGGAAAGCTAGATGTCCTCAGCACACCAACAGCTCCAGGGATTCTGTTCTCTCACGTCCTACATGCCATGGAAGTCTGCCTCATTGTCCTCATTTGAGCTGCACTTAGCAACACAATCTGATTCGCCTTTCTTCTAGGAATCCACACTCAAGGACCCCATACCTACAGGAGAAAGGAGGCTTGCGTTCTTTCTGCAACCAAAGCACAGTTGTTCCTGTTACCCTGCAGGATTTTAGAATAGCCTAAGGACCGATAGCCTACATAGAGCATTTCAAATTTGAGGCAGTTCGCTACATGTAGAACACTTTGTGAAGAAAAGTTGATTCAGGCAAGGGACAAGGGTAGAGCTAGAGTCTCTTTTGACTTGTTAGAAATCAGAAGGCTTCAGGCTGATGGTTCACCGGCAAAGAAACCTGATGGCACGAGCCTTGCTTTCCCTTCTTAAAAGCTCTTAGTCATGCTGCCCTGAAGCTACCTAAATAACTCTCTTTTTGACTGGCCTCTAGTCACTGTAGTTAGCCCTCTGGAACAAAAAGCAGTTTTCTCTAAGGAAACACGGTGCTTCCATAGTATGGGTGGGAGCTCATCTTATCAGGCTCTAGAGCTAAAGGGAAACTTGACGTGAGTACTTGCCTCACCCTAAGGCCTGAGGAGCCCTGCTGAAGCGAAAGCGTGTTGCAGTTTGCATCAGCTCGTATTCGAAGTTCTGCTTTACTTTAACGTTTCTACACATTTCCAGACACTTAGGAACCTCGTGTGGGCACCCCATTGCCTACAAATACAGTGAGTAGCAGCAGGCTCCACTGCCCTTCAAAGAAACATCCAGGCCGTAAGCCTTTCCAAGTCACTCTATGTATTCAGAGACTAGGGCAATACACTGCACCCTTCCTTGGGAACGCTAGATGTCCTCAGCACACCAACAGCTCCAGGGATTCTGTTCTCTCACGTCCTACATGCCATGGAAGTCTGCCTCATTGTCCTCATTTGAGCTGCACTTAGCAACACAATCTGCTTCACCTCTGTTCTAGGAACTCACACCCAAGGACCCCATACCTACAGTAGAAACGAGGCTTGCATTCCTACTGCAACGAAACCACTGTTTCCTGTTACCCTGCAGGATTTTGAATAGGCTAAGGACCGATAGCCTACTCAAAGTGTTCCAAGGATGAGTGAGTTCGCTACATGCAGAACACTTTGGGAAGTAATGTTGATTCAGGCAAGGGAACAGGGTGTAGCTAGAGTCTCTTTTGACTTGTTGGAAATCAGAAGGGTTTAGACTTCGTGTTCACCGCAAAAGATGACCTGATGGCACAAGCCTTGTTTCCCATATTAAAAGCTCTATTCAGGCTGCCCTGAAGCTACCTAAATACGTCTATTTCTGACTGGCCTCTAGTCACTGTAGTTACACTCTGGACGAAAAGGTTTCTCTAACAAAGCACGATGCTTCCATAGCATGGGTGGTAGCTCATCCCGTCAGGCTCTAGAGCTAAAGGGAAACTTGACGTCAGTACTTGCGTCACGCTAAGGCCTGAAGAGCCCTGCTGAAGCGAAAGCGTGTTGCAGTTTACATTAGCTGGTATTCGCAGTTCTGCTTTACTTTAACGTTTCTACACATTTCCAGACACCTAGGAACCTCGTGTGGGCACCCCATTGCCTACAAATACAGTGAGTAGCAGCAGGCTCCACTGCCCTTCAAAGAAACATCCAGGCCGTAAGCCTTTCCAAGTCACTCTATGTATTCAGAGACTAGGGCAATACACTGCACCCTTCCTTGGGAACGCTAGATGTCCTCAGCACACCAACAGCTCCAGGGATTCTGTTCTCTCACGTCCTACATGCCATGGAAGTCTGCCTCATTGTCCTCATTTGAGCTGCACTTAGCAACACAATCTGCTTCACCTCTGTTCTAGGAACTCACACCCAAGGACCCCATACCTACAGTAGAAACGAGGCTTGCATTCCTACTGCAACGAAACCACTGTTTCCTGTTACACTGCAGGATTTTGAATAGGCTAAGGACCGATAGCCTACTCAAAGTGTTCCAAGGATGAGTGAGTTCGCTACATGCAGAACACTTTGGGAAGTAATGTTGATTCAGGCAAGGGAACAGGGTGTAGCTAGAGTCTCTTTTGACTTGTTGGAAATCAGAAGGGTTTAGACTTCGTGTTCACCGCAAAAGATGACCTGATGGCACAAGCCTTGTTTCCCATATTAAAAGCTCTATTCAGGCTGCCCTGAAGCTACCTAAATACGTCTATTTCTGACTGGCCTCTAGTCACTGTAGTTACACTCTGGACGAAAAGGTTTCTCTAACGAAGCACGATGCTTCCATAGCATGGGTGGTAGCTCATCCCGTCAGGCTCTAGAGCTAAAGGGAAACTTGACGTCAGTACTTGCCTCACGCTAAGGCCTGAAGAGCCCTGCTGAAGCGAAAGCGTGTTGCAGTTTACATTAGCTCGTATTCGCAGTTCTGCTTTACTTTAACGTTTCTACGGTTTTCCAGACTCTTTGGACCCTCGTGTGGGCACCCCATTGCCTACCAATACAGTGAGTACCAGCAGGCCGTACTGCCCTTCTAAGAAACATCCAGGCCGTAAGCCTTTCCAAGTCCCTCTATGTGTTCAGAGAGTAGGGCAATACACTGCACCCTTCCTTGGGAAAGCTAGATGTCCTCAGCACACCAACAGCTCCAGGGATTCTGTTCTCTCACGTCCTACATGCCATGGAGTCTGCCTCATTGTCCGATTTTGAGCTGCTCTTAGAAACACAATCTGCTTCGCCTTTCTTCCAGGAACTCACACCCAAGGACCCCATACCTACAGTAGAAAGGAGGCTTGCATCCTACTGCAACGAAGCCACAGTTTTCCTGTTACACTGCAGGATTTTAGAATAGGCTTTAGCCTATTCTAGCCCGATAGCCTACATAGAGCATTTCAAATTTGAGGGAGTTCGCTATATGTAGAACACTTTGTGAAGAAAAGTTGATTCAGGCAAGGGACCAGGGTAGAGCTAGAGTCTCTTTTGACTTGTTAGAAATCAGAAGACTTCAGGCTGATTGTTCACCGGCAAAGAAGACCTGATGGCACAAGCCTTGCTTTCCCATATTAAAAGCTCTTAGTCATGCTGCCCTGAAGCTACCTAAATAACTCTCTTTTTGACTGGCCTCTAGTCACTGTAGTTAGCCCTCTGGAACAAAAAGCAGTTTTCTCTAAAGAAACACGGTGCTTCCATAGTATGGGTGGGAGCTCATCCTGTCAGGCTCTAGAGCTAAAGGGAAACTTGACGTGAGTACTTGCCTCACGCTAAGGCCTGAAAAGCCCTGCTGAAGCGAAAGCGTGTTGCAGTTTCCATTAGCTAGTATTCGCAGTTCTGCTTTACTTTAACGTTTCTCCGCTTTTCCAGACACTTAGGACCCTCGTGTGGGCACCCCACTGCCTACAAATACAGTGAGTACCAGCAGGTTCCACTGCCCTTCTAAGAAACTTCCAGGCCGTAAGTCTTTCCAAGTCACTCTGCATTCAGAGAGCAGGGCAATACACTGCACCCTTCCTTGGGAAAGCTAGATGTCCTCAGCACACCAACAGCTCCAGGGATTCTGTTCTCTCACGTCCTACATGCCATGGAAGTCTGCCTCATTGTCCTCATTTGAGCTGCACTTAGCAACACAATCTGATTCGCCTTTCTTCTAGGAACTCACACTCAAGGACCCCATACCTACAGGAGAAAGGAGGCTTGCGTTCTTTCTGCAACCAAAGCACAGTTGTTCCTGTTACCCTGCAGGATTTTAGAATAGCCTAAGGACCGATAGCCTACATAGAGCATTTCAAATTTGAGGCAGTTCGCTACATGTAGAACACTTTGTGAAGAAAAGTTGATTCAGGCAAGGGACAAGGGTAGAGCTAGAGTCTCTTTTGACTTGTTAGAAATCAGAAGGCTTCAGGCTGATGGTTCACCGGCAAAGAAACCTGATGGCACGAGCCTTGCTTTCCCTTCTTAAAAGCTCTTAGTCATGCTGCCCTGAAGCTACCTAAATAACTCTCTTTTTGACTGGCCTCTAGTCACTGTAGTTAGCCCTCTGGAACAAAAAGCAGTTTTCTCTAAGGAAACACGGTGCTTCCATAGTATGGGTGGGAGCTCATCTTATCAGGCTCTAGAGCTAAAGGGAAACTTGACGTGAGTACTTGCCTCACCCTAAGGCCTGAGGAGCCCTGCTGAAGCGAAAGCGTGTTGCAGTTTGCATCAGCTCGTATTCGAAGTTCTGCTTTACTTTAACGTTTCTACACATTTCCAGACACTTAGGAACCTCGTGTGGGCACCCCATTGCCTACAAATACAGTGAGTAGCAGCAGGCTCCACTGCCCTTCAAAGAAACATCCAGGCCGTAAGCCTTTCCAAGTCACTCTATGTATTCAGAGACTAGGGCAATACACTGCACCCTTCCTTGGGAACGCTAGATGTCCTCAGCACACCAACAGCTCCAGGGATTCTGTTCTCTCACGTCCTACATGCCATGGAAGTCTGCCTCATTGTCCTCATTTGAGCTGCACTTAGCAACACAATCTGCTTCACCTCTGTTCTAGGAACTCACACCCAAGGACCCCATACCTACAGTAGAAACGAGGCTTGCATTCCTACTGCAACGAAACCACTGTTTCCTGTTACACTGCAGGATTTTGAATAGGCTAAGGACCGATAGCCTACTCAAAGTGTTCCAAGGATGAGTGAGTTCGCTACATGCAGAACACTTTGGGAAGTAATGTTGATTCAGGCAAGGGAACAGGGTGTAGCTAGAGTCTCTTTTGACTTGTTGGAAATCAGAAGGGTTTAGACTTCGTGTTCACCGCAAAAGATGACCTGATGGCACAAGCCTTGTTTCCCATATTAAAAGCTCTATTCAGGCTGCCCTGAAGCTACCTAAATACGTCTATTTCTGACTGGCCTCTAGTCACTGTAGTTACACTCTGGACGAAAAGGTTTCTCTAACGAAGCACGATGCTTCCATAGCATGGGTGGTAGCTCATCCCGTCAGGCTCTAGAGCTAAAGGGAAACTTGACGTCAGTACTTGCCTCACGCTAAGGCCTGAAGAGCCCTGCTGAAGCGAAAGCGTGTTGCAGTTTACATTAGCTCGTATTCGCAGTTCTGCTTTACTTTAACGTTTCTACGGTTTTCCAGACTCTTTGGACCCTCGTGTGGGCACCCCATTGCCTACCAATACAGTGAGTACCAGCAGGCCGTACTGCCCTTCTAAGAAACATCCAGGCCGTAAGCCTTTCCAAGTCCCTCTATGTGTTCAGAGAGTAGGGCAATACACTGCACCCTTCCTTGGGAAAGCTAGATGTCCTCAGCACACCAACAGCTCCAGGGATTCTGTTCTCTCACGTCCTACATGCCATGGAGTCTGCCTCATTGTCCTCATTTGAGCTGCACTTAGCAACACAATCTGATTCGCCTTTCTTCTAGGAACTCACACTCAAGGACCCCATACCTACAGGAGAAAGGAGGCTTGCGTTCCTTCTGCAACCAAAGCACAGTTGTTCCTGTTACCCTGCAGGATTTTAGAATAGCCTAAGGACCGATAGCCTACATAGAGCATTTCAAATTTGAGGCAGTTCGCTACATGTAGAACACTTTGTGAAGAAAAGTTGATTCAGGCAAGGGACAAGGGTAGAGCTAGAGTCTCTTTTGACTTGTTAGAAATCAGAAGGCTTCAGGCTGATGGTTCACCGGCAAAGAAACCTGATGGCACGAGCCTTGCTTTCCCTTCTTAAAAGCTCTTAGTCATGCTGCCCTGAAGCTACCTAAATAACTCTCTTTTTGACTGGCCTCTAGTCACTGTAGTTAGCCCTCTGGAACAAAAAGCAGTTTTCTCTAAGGAAACACGGTGCTTCCATAGTATGGGTGGGAGCTCATCTTATCAGGCTCTAGAGCTAAAGGGAAACTTGACGTGAGTACTTGCCTCACGCTAAGGCCTGAGGAGCCCTGCTGAAGCGAAAGCGTGTTGCAGTTTGCATCAGCTCGTATTCGAAGTTCTGCTTTACTTTAACGTTTCTACACATTTCCAGACACCTAGGAACCTCGTGTGGGCACCCCATTGCCTACAAATACAGTGAGTAGCAGCAGGCTCCACTGCCCTTCAAAGAAACATCCAGGCCGTAAGCCTTTCCAAGTCACTCTATGTATTCAGAGACTAGGGCAATACACTGCACCCTTCCTTGGGAACGCTAGATGTCCTCAGCACACCAACAGCTCCAGGGATTCTGTTCTCTCACGTCCTACATGCCATGGAAGTCTGCCTCATTGTCCTCATTTGAGCTGCACTTAGCAACACAATCTGCTTCACCTCTGTTCTAGGAACTCACACCCAAGGACCCCATACCTACAGTAGAAACGAGGCTTGCATTCCTACTGCAACGAAACCACTGTTTCCTGTTACACTGCAGGATTTTGAATAGGCTAAGGACCGATAGCCTACTCAAAGTGTTCCAAGGATGAGTGAGTTCGCTACATGCAGAACACTTTGGGAAGTAATGTTGATTCAGGCAAGGGAACAGGGTGTAGCTAGAGTCTCTTTTGACTTGTTGGAAATCAGAAGGGTTTAGACTTCGTGTTCACCGCAAAAGATGACCTGATGGCACAAGCCTTGTTTCCCATATTAAAAGCTCTATTCAGGCTGCCCTGAAGCTACCTAAATACGTCTATTTCTGACTGGCCTCTAGTCACTGTAGTTACACTCTGGACGAAAAGGTTTCTCTAACGAAGCACGATGCTTCCATAGCATGGGTGGTAGCTCATCCCGTCAGGCTCTAGAGCTAAAGGGAAACTTGACGTCAGTACTTGCCTCACGCTAAGGCCTGAAGAGCCCTGCTGAAGCGAAAGCGTGTTGCAGTTTACATTAGCTCGTATTCGCAGTTCTGCTTTACTTTAACGTTTCTACGGTTTTCCAGACTCTTTGGACCCTCGTGTGGGCACCCCATTGCCTACCAATACAGTGAGTACCAGCAGGCCGTACTGCCCTTCTAAGAAACATCCAGGCCGTAAGCCTTTCCAAGTCCCTCTATGTGTTCAGAGAGTAGGGCAATACACTGCACCCTTCCTTGGGAAAGCTAGATGTCCTCAGCACACCAACAGCTCCAGGGATTCTGTTCTCTCACGTCCTACATGCCATGGAGTCTGCCTCATTGTCCGATTTTGAGCTGCTCTTAGAAACACAATCTGCTTCGCCTTTCTTCCAGGAACTCACACCCAAGGACCCCATACCTACAGTAGAAAGGAGGCTTGCATCCTACTGCAACGAAGCCACAGTTTTCCTGTTACACTGCAGGATTTTAGAATAGGCTTTAGCCTATTCTAGCCCGATAGCCTACATAGAGCATTTCAAATTTGAGGGAGTTCGCTATATGTAGAACACTTTGTGAAGAAAAGTTGATTCAGGCAAGGGACCAGGGTAGAGCTAGAGTCTCTTTTGACTTGTTAGAAATCAGAAGACTTCAGGCTGATTGTTCACCGGCAAAGAAGACCTGATGGCACAAGCCTTGCTTTCCCATATTAAAAGCTCTTAGTCATGCTGCCCTGAAGCTACCTAAATAACTCTCTTTTTGACTGGCCTCTAGTCACTGTAGTTAGCCCTCTGGAACAAAAAGCAGTTTTCTCTAAAGAAACACGGTGCTTCCATAGCATGGGTGGGAGCTCATCCTGTCAGGCTCTAGAGCTAAAGGGAAACTTGACGTGAGTACTTGCCTCACGCTAAGGCCTGAAAAGCCCTGCTGAAGCGAAAGCGTGTTGCAGTTTCCATTAGCTAGTATTCGCAGTTCTGCTTTACTTTAACGTTTCTCCGCTTTTCCAGACACTTAGGACCCTCGTGTGGGCACCCCACTGCCTACAAATACAGTGAGTACCAGCAGGTTCCACTGCCCTTCTAAGAAACTTCCAGGCCGTAAGTCTTTCCAAGTCACTCTGCATTCAGAGAGCAGGGCAATACACTGCACCCTTCCTTGGGAAAGCTAGATGTCCTCAGCACACCAACAGCTCCAGGGATTCTGTTCTCTCACGTCCTACATGCCATGGAAGTCTGCCTCATTGTCCTCATTTGAGCTGCACTTAGCAACACAATCTGATTCGCCTTTCTTCTAGGAACTCACACTCAAGGACCCCATACCTACAGGAGAAAGGAGGCTTGCGTTCTTTCTGCAACCAAAGCACAGTTGTTCCTGTTACCCTGCAGGATTTTAGAATAGCCTAAGGACCGATAGCCTACATAGAGCATTTCAAATTTGAGGCAGTTCGCTACATGTAGAACACTTTGTGAAGAAAAGTTGATTCAGGCAAGGGACAAGGGTAGAGCTAGAGTCTCTTTTGACTTGTTAGAAATCAGAAGGCTTCAGGCTGATGGTTCACCGGCAAAGAAACCTGATGGCACGAGACTTGCTTTCCCTTCTTAAAAGCTCTTAGTCATGCTGCCCTGAAGCTACCTAAATAACTCTCTTTTTGACTGGCCTCTAGTCACTGTAGTTAGCCCTCTGGAACAAAAAGCAGTTTTCTCTAAGGAAACACGGTGCTTCCATAGTATGGGTGGGAGCTCATCTTATCAGGCTCTAGAGCTAAAGGGAAACTTGACGTGAGTACTTGCCTCACCCTAAGGCCTGAGGAGCCCTGCTGAAGCGAAAGCGTGTTGCAGTTTGCATCAGCTCGTATTCGAAGTTCTGCTTTACTTTAACGTTTCTACACATTTCCAGACACTTAGGAACCTCGTGTGGGCACCCCATTGCCTACAAATACAGTGAGTAGCAGCAGGCTCCACTGCCCTTCAAAGAAACATCCAGGCCGTAAGCCTTTCCAAGTCACTCTATGTATTCAGAGACTAGGGCAATACACTGCACCCTTCCTTGGGAACGCTAGATGTCCTCAGCACACCAACAGCTCCAGGGATTCTGTTCTCTCACGTCCTACATGCCATGGAAGTCTGCCTCATTGTCCTCATTTGAGCTGCACTTAGCAACACAATCTGCTTCACCTCTGTTCTAGGAACTCACACCCAAGGACCCCATACCTACAGTAGAAACGAGGCTTGCATTCCTACTGCAACGAAACCACTGTTTCCTGTTACACTGCAGGATTTTGAATAGGCTAAGGACCGATAGCCTACTCAAAGTGTTCCAAGGATGAGTGAGTTCGCTACATGCAGAACACTTTGGGAAGTAATGTTGATTCAGGCAAGGGAACAGGGTGTA
Organism: Eubalaena glacialis; assembly: GCF_028564815.1. NCBI lineage: Eukaryota > Metazoa > Chordata > Mammalia > Artiodactyla > Balaenidae > Eubalaena > Eubalaena glacialis. The sequence continues at coordinate 44,551,204 of NC_083735.1, read as the reverse complement.
GCTAGAGTCTCTTTTGACTTGTTGGAAATCAGAAGGGTTTAGACTTCGTGTTCACCGCAAAAGATGACCTGATGGCACAAGCCTTGTTTCCCATATTAAAAGCTCTATTCATGCTGCCCTGAAGCTACCTAAATACGTCTATTTCAGACTGGCCTCGAGTCACTGTAGTTACACTCTGGACGAAAAGGTTTCTCTAACGAAGCACGATGCTTCCATAGCATGGGTGGTAGCTCATCCCGTCAGGCTCTAGAGCTAAAGGGAAACTTGACGTCAGTACTTGCCTCACGCTAAGGCCTGAAGAGCCCTGCTGAAGCGAAAGCGTGTTGCAGTTTACATTAGCTCGTATTCGCAGTTCTGCTTTACTTTAACGTTTCTACGGTTTTCCAGACTCTTTGGACCCTCGTGTGGGCACCCCATTGCCTACCAATACAGTGAGTACCAGCAGGCCGTACTGCCCTTCTAAGAAACATCCAGGCCGTAAGCCTTTCCAAGTCCCTCTATGTGTTCAGAGAGTAGGGCAATACACTGCACCCTTCCTTGGGAAAGCTAGATGTCCTCAGCACACCAACAGCTCCAGGGATTCTGTTCTCTCACGTCCTACATGCCATGGAAGTCTGCCTCATTGTCCTCATTTGAGCTGCACTTAGCAACACAATCTGATTCGCCTTTCTTCTAGGAACTCACACTCAAGGACCCCATACCTACAGGAGAAAGGAGGCTTGCGTTCCTTCTGCAACCAAAGCACAGTTGTTCCTGTTACCCTGCAGGATTTTAGAATAGCCTAAGGACCGATAGCCTACATAGAGCATTTCAAATTTGAGGCAGTTCGCTACATGTAGAACACTTTGTGAAGAAAAGTTGATTCAGGCAAGGGACAAGGGTAGAGCTAGAGTCTCTTTTGACTTGTTAGAAATCAGAAGGCTTCAGGCTGATGGTTCACCGGCAAAGAAACCTGATGGCACGAGCCTTGCTTTCCCTTCTTAAAAGCTCTTAGTCATGCTGCCCTGAAGCTACCTAAATAACTCTCTTTTTGACTGGCCTCTAGTCACTGTAGTTAGCCCTCTGGAACAAAAAGCAGTTTTCTCTAAGGAAACACGGTGCTTCCATAGTATGGGTGGGAGCTCATCTTATCAGGCTCTAGAGCTAAAGGGAAACTTGACGTGAGTACTTGCCTCACGCTAAGGCCTGAGGAGCCCTGCTGAAGTGAAAGCGTGTTGCAGTTTGCATCAGCTCGTATTCGAAGTTCTGCTTTACTTTAACGTTCCTACACATTTCCAGACACCTAGGAACCTCGTGTGGGCACCCCATTGCCTACAAATACAGTGAGTAGCAGCAGGCTCCACTGCCCTTCAAAGAAACATCCAGGCCGTAAGCCTTTGCAAGTCACTCTATGTATTCAGAGACTAGGGCAATACACTGCACCCTTCCTTGGGAACGCTAGATGTCCTCAGCACACCAACAGCTCCAGGGATTCTGTTCTCTCACGTCCTACATGCCATGGAAGTCTGCCTCATTGTCCTCATTTGAGCTGCACTTAGCAACACAATCTGCTTCACCTCTGTTCTAGGAACTCACACCCAAGGACCCCATACCTACAGTAGAAACGAGGCTTGCATTCCTACTGCAACGAAACCACTGTTTCCTGTTACACTGCAGGATTTTGAATAGGCTAAGGACCGATAGCCTACTCAAAGTGTTCCAAGGATGAGTGAGTTCGCTACATGCAGAACACTTTGGGAAGTAATGTTGATTCAGGCAAGGGAACAGGGTGTAGCTAGAGTCTCTTTTGACTTGTTGGAAATCAGAAGGGTTTAGACTTCGTGTTCACCGCAAAAGATGACCTGATGGCACAAGCCTTGTTTCCCATATTAAAAGCTCTATTCATGCTGCCCTGAAGCTACCTAAATACGTCTATTTCTGACTGGCCTCTAGTCACTGTAGTTACACTCTGGACGAAAAGGTTTCTCTAACGAAGCACGATGCTTCCATAGCATGGGTGGTAGCTCATCCCGTCAGGCTCTAGAGCTAAAGGGAAACTTGACGTCAGTACTTGCCTCACGCTAAGGCCTGAAGAGCCCTGCTGAAGCGAAAGCGTGTTGCAGTTTACATTAGCTCGTATTCGCAGTTCTGCTTTACTTTAACGTTTCTACGGTTTTCCAGACTCTTTGGACCCTCGTGTGGGCACCCCATTGCCTACCAATACAGTGAGTACCAGCAGGCCGTACTGCCCTTCTAAGAAACATCCAGGCCGTAAGCCTTTCCAAGTCCCTCTATGTGTTCAGAGAGTAGGGCAATACACTGCACCCTTCCTTGGGAAAGCTAGATGTCCTCAGCACACCAACAGCTCCAGGGATTCTGTTCTCTCACGTCCTACATGCCATGGAGTCTGCCTCATTGTCCAATTTTGAGCTGCTCTTAGAAACACAATCTGCTTCGCCTTTCTTCCAGGAACTCACACCCAAGGACCCCATACCTACAGTAGAAAGGAGGCTTGCATCCTACTGCAACGAAACCACAGTTTTCCTGTTACACTGCAGGATTTTAGAATAGGCTTTAGCCTATTCTAGCCCGATAGCCTACATAGAGCATTTCAAATTTGAGGGAGTTCGCTACATGGAGAACACTTTGTGAAGAAAAGTTGATTCAGGCAAGGGACCAGGGTAGAGCTAGAGTCTCTTTTGACTTGTTAGAAATCAGAAGACTTCAGGCTGATTGTTCACCGGCAAAGAAGACCTGATGGCACAAGCCTTGCTTTCCCATATTAAAAGCTCTTAGTCATGCTGCCCTGAAGCTACCTAAATAACTCTCTTTTTGACTGGCCTCTAGTCACTGTAGTTAGCCCTCTGGAACAAAAAGCAGTTTTCTCTAAAGAAACACGGTGCTTCCATAGTATGGGTGGGAGCTCATCCTGTCAGGCTCTAGAGCTAAAGGGAAACTTGACGTGAGTACTTGCCTCACGCTAAGGCCTGAAAAGCCCTGCTGAAGCGAAAGCGTGTTGCAGTTTCCATTAGCTAGTATTCGCAGTTCTGCTTTACTTTAACGTTTCTCCGCTTTTCCAGACACTTAGGACCCTCGTGTGGGCACCCCACTGCCTACAAATACAGTGAGTACCAGCAGGTTCCACTGCCCTTCTAAGAAACTTCCAGGCCGTAAGTCTTTCCAAGTCACTCTGCATTCAGAGAGCAGGGCAATACACTGCACCCTTCCTTGGGAAAGCTAGATGTCCTCAGCACACCAACAGCTCCAGGGATTCTGTTCTCTCACGTCCTACATGCCATGGAAGTCTGCCTCATTGTCCTCATTTCAGCTGCACTTAGCAACACAATCTGATTCGCCTTTCTTCTAGGAACTCACACTCAAGGACCCCATACCTACAGGAGAAAGGAGGCTTGCGTTCCTTCTGCAACCAAAGCACAGTTGTTCCTGTTACCCTGCAGGATTTTAGAATAGCCTAAGGACCGATAGCCTACATAGAGCATTTCAAATTTGAGGCAGTTCGCTACATGTAGAACACTTTGTGAAGAAAAGTTGATTCAGGCAAGGGACAAGGGTAGAGCTAGAGTCTCTTTTGACTTGTTAGAAATCAGAAGGCTTCAGGCTGATGGTTCACCGGCAAAGAAACCTGATGGCATGAGCCTTGCTTTCCCTTCTTAAAAGCTCTTAGTCATGCTGCCCTGAAGCTACCTAAATAACTCTCTTTTTGACTGGCCTCTAGTCACTGTAGTTAGCCCTCTGGAACAAAAAGCAGTTTTCTCTAAGGAAACACGGTGCTTCCATAGTATGGGTGGGAGCTCATCTTATCAGGCTCTAGAGCTAAAGGGAAACTTGACGTGAGTACTTGCCTCACGCTAAGGCCTGAGGAGCCCTGCTGAAGCGAAAGCGTGTTGCAGTTTGCATCAGCTCGTATTCGAAGTTCTGCTTTACTTTAACGTTTCTACACATTTCCAGACACTTAGGAACCTCGTGTGGGCACCCCATTGCCTACAAATACAGTGAGTAGCAGCAGGCTCCACTGCCCTTCAAAGAAACATCCAGGCCGTAAGCCTTTCCAAGTCACTCTATGTATTCAGAGACTAGGGCAATACACTGCACCCTTCCTTGGGAACGCTAGATGTCCTCAGCACACCAACAGCTCCAGGGATTCTGTTCTCTCACGTCCTACATGCCATGGAAGTCTGCCTCATTGTCCTCATTTGAGCTGCACTTAGCAACACAATCTGCTTCACCTCTGTTCTAGGAACTCACACCCAAGGACCCCATACCTACAGTAGAAACGAGGCTTGCATTCCTACTGCAACGAAACCACTGTTTCCTGTTACCCTGCAGGATTTTGAATAGGCTAAGGACCGATAGCCTACTCAAAGTGTTCCAAGGATGAGTGAGTTCGCTACATGCAGAACACTTTGGGAAGTAATGTTGATTCAGGCAAGGGAACAGGGTGTAGCTAGAGTCTCTTTTGACTTGTTGGAAATCAGAAGGGTTTAGACTTCGTGTTCACCGCAAAAGATGACCTGATGGCACAAGCCTTGTTTCCCATATTAAAAGCTCTATTCAGGCTGCCCTGAAGCTACCTAAATACGTCTATTTCTGACTGGCCTCTAGTCACTGTAGTTACACTCTGGACGAAAAGGTTTCTCTAACGAAGCACGATGCTTCCATAGCATGGGTGGTAGCTCATCCCGTCAGGCTCTAGAGCTAAAGGGAAACTTGACGTCAGTACTTGCCTCACGCTAAGGCCTGAAGAGCCCTGCTGAAGCGAAAGCGTGTTGCAGTTTACATTAGCTCGTATTCGCAGTTCTGCTTTACTTTAACGTTTCTACGGTTTTCCAGACTCTTTGGACCCTCGTGTGGGCACCCCATTGCCTACCAATACAGTGAGTACCAGCAGGCCGTACTGCCCTTCTAAGAAACATCCAGGCCGTAAGCCTTTCCAAGTCCCTCTATGTGTTCAGAGAGTAGGGCAATACACTGCACCCTTCCTTGGGAAAGCTAGATGTCCTCAGCACACCAACAGCTCCAGGGATTCTGTTCTCTCACGTCCTACATGCCATGGAGTCTGCCTCATTGTCCGATTTTGAGCTGCTCTTAGAAACACAATCTGCTTCGCCTTTCTTCCAGGAACTCACACCCAAGGACCCCATACCTACAGTAGAAAGGAGGCTTGCATCCTACTGCAACGAAACCACAGTTTTCCTGTTACACTGCAGGATTTTAGAATAGGCTTTAGCCTATTCTAGCCCGATAGCCTACATAGAGCATTTCAAATTTGAGGGAGTTCGCTATATGTAGAACACTTTGTGAAGAAAAGTTGATTCAGGCAAGGGACCAGGGTAGAGCTAGAGTCTCTTTTGACTTGTTAGAAATCAGAAGACTTCAGGCTGATTGTTCACCGGCAAAGAAGACCTGATGGCACAAGCCTTGCTTTCCCATATTAAAAGCTCTTAGTCATGCTGCCCTGAAGCTACCTAAATAACTCTCTTTTTGACTGGCCTCTAGTCACTGTAGTTAGCCCTCTGGAACAAAAAGCAGTTTTCTCTAAAGAAACACGGTGCTTCCATAGTATGGGTGGGAGCTCATCCTGTCAGGCTCTAGAGCTAAAGGGAAACTTGACGTGAGTACTTGCCTCACGCTAAGGCCTGAAAAGCCCTGCTGAAGCGAAAGCGTGTTGCAGTTTCCATTAGCTCGTATTCGCAGTTCTGCTTTACTTTAACGTTTCTCCGCTTTTCCAGACACTTAGGACCCTCGTGTGGGCACCCCACTGCCTACAAATACAGTGAGTACCAGCAGGTTCCACTGCCCTTCTAAGAAACTTCCAGGCCGTAAGTCTTTCCAAGTCACTCTGCATTCAGGGAGCAGGGCAATACACTGCACCCTTCTTTGGGAAAGCTAGATGTCCTCAGCACACCAACAGCTCCAGGGATTCTGTTCTCTCACGTCCTACATGCCATGGAAGTCTGCCTCATTGTCCTCATTTGAGCTGCACTTAGCAACACAATCTGATTCGCCTTTCTTCTAGGAATCCACACTCAAGGACCCCATACCTACAGGAGAAAGGAGGCTTGCGTTCTTTCTGCAACCAAAGCACAGTTGTTCCTGTTACCCTGCAGGATTTTAGAATAGCCTAAGGACCGATAGCCTACATAGAGCATTTCAAATTTGAGGCAGTTCGCTACATGTAGAACACTTTGTGAAGAAAAGTTGATTCAGGCAAGGGACAAGGGTAGAGCTAGAGTCTCTTTTGACTTGTTAGAAATCAGAAGGCTTCAGGCTGATGGTTCACCGGCAAAGAAACCTGATGGCACGAGCCTTGCTTTCCCTTCTTAAAAGCTCTTAGTCATGCTGCCCTGAAGCTACCTAAATAACTCTCTTTTTGACTGGCCTCTAGTCACTGTAGTTAGCCCTCTGGAACAAAAAGCAGTTTTCTCTAAGGAAACACGGTGCTTCCATAGTATGGGTGGGAGCTCATCTTATCAGGCTCTAGAGCTAAAGGGAAACTTGACGTGAGTACTTGCCTCACCCTAAGGCCTGAGGAGCCCTGCTGAAGCGAAAGCGTGTTGCAGTTTGCATCAGCTCGTATTCGAAGTTCTGCTTTACTTTAACGTTTCTACACATTTCCAGACACTTAGGAACCTCGTGTGGGCACCCCATTGCCTACAAATACAGTGAGTAGCAGCAGGCTCCACTGCCCTTCAAAGAAACATCCAGGCCGTAAGCCTTTCCAAGTCACTCTATGTATTCAGAGACTAGGGCAATACACTGCACCCTTCCTTGGGAACGCTAGATGTCCTCAGCACACCAACAGCTCCAGGGATTCTGTTCTCTCACGTCCTACATGCCATGGAAGTCTGCCTCATTGTCCTCATTTGAGCTGCACTTAGCAACACAATCTGCTTCACCTCTGTTCTAGGAACTCACACCCAAGGACCCCATACCTACAGTAGAAACGAGGCTTGCATTCCTACTGCAACGAAACCACTGTTTCCTGTTACCCTGCAGGATTTTGAATAGGCTAAGGACCGATAGCCTACTCAAAGTGTTCCAAGGATGAGTGAGTTCGCTACATGCAGAACACTTTGGGAAGTAATGTTGATTCAGGCAAGGGAACAGGGTGTAGCTAGAGTCTCTTTTGACTTGTTGGAAATCAGAAGGGTTTAGACTTCGTGTTCACCGCAAAAGATGACCTGATGGCACAAGCCTTGTTTCCCATATTAAAAGCTCTATTCAGGCTGCCCTGAAGCTACCTAAATACGTCTATTTCTGACTGGCCTCTAGTCACTGTAGTTACACTCTGGACGAAAAGGTTTCTCTAACGAAGCACGATGCTTCCATAGCATGGGTGGTAGCTCATCCCGTCAGGCTCTAGAGCTAAAGGGAAACTTGACGTCAGTACTTGCGTCACGCTAAGGCCTGAAGAGCCCTGCTGAAGCGAAAGCGTGTTGCAGTTTACATTAGCTGGTATTCGCAGTTCTGCTTTACTTTAACGTTTCTACACATTTCCAGACACCTAGGAACCTCGTGTGGGCACCCCATTGCCTACAAATACAGTGAGTAGCAGCAGGCTCCACTGCCCTTCAAAGAAACATCCAGGCCGTAAGCCTTTCCAAGTCACTCTATGTATTCAGAGACTAGGGCAATACACTGCACCCTTCCTTGGGAACGCTAGATGTCCTCAGCACACCAACAGCTCCAGGGATTCTGTTCTCTCACGTCCTACATGCCATGGAAGTCTGCCTCATTGTCCTCATTTGAGCTGCACTTAGCAACACAATCTGCTTCACCTCTGTTCTAGGAACTCACACCCAAGGACCCCATACCTACAGTAGAAAGGAGGCTTGCATCCTACTGCAACGAAGCCACAGTTTTCCTGTTACACTGCAGGATTTTAGAATAGGCTTTAGCCTATTCTAGCCCGATAGCCTACATAGAGCATTTCAAATTTGAGGGAGTTCGCTATATGTAGAACACTTTGTGAAGAAAAGTTGATTCAGGCAAGGGACCAGGGTAGAGCTAGAGTCTCTTTTGACTTGTTAGAAATCAGAAGACTTCAGGCTGATTGTTCACCGGCAAAGAAGACCTGATGGCACAAGCCTTGCTTTCCCATATTAAAAGCTCTTAGTCATGCTGCCCTGAAGCTACCTAAATAACTCTCTTTTTGACTGGCCTCTAGTCACTGTAGTTAGCCCTCTGGAACAAAAAGCAGTTTTCTCTAAAGAAACACGGTGCTTCCATAGTATGGGTGGGAGCTCATCCTGTCAGGCTCTAGAGCTAAAGGGAAACTTGACGTGAGTACTTGCCTCACGCTAAGGCCTGAAAAGCCCTGCTGAAGCGAAAGCGTGTTGCAGTTTCCATTAGCTAGTATTCGCAGTTCTGCTTTACTTTAACGTTTCTCCGCTTTTCCAGACACTTAGGACCCTCGTGTGGGCACCCCACTGCCTACAAATACAGTGAGTACCAGCAGGTTCCACTGCCCTTCTAAGAAACTTCCAGGCCGTAAGTCTTTCCAAGTCACTCTGCATTCAGAGAGCAGGGCAATACACTGCACCCTTCCTTGGGAAAGCTAGATGTCCTCAGCACACCAACAGCTCCAGGGATTCTGTTCTCTCACGTCCTACATGCCATGGAAGTCTGCCTCATTGTCCTCATTTGAGCTGCACTTAGCAACACAATCTGATTCGCCTTTCTTCTAGGAACTCACACTCAAGGACCCCATACCTACAGGAGAAAGGAGGCTTGCGTTCTTTCTGCAACCAAAGCACAGTTGTTCCTGTTACCCTGCAGGATTTTAGAATAGCCTAAGGACCGATAGCCTACATAGAGCATTTCAAATTTGAGGCAGTTCGCTACATGTAGAACACTTTGTGAAGAAAAGTTGATTCAGGCAAGGGACAAGGGTAGAGCTAGAGTCTCTTTTGACTTGTTAGAAATCAGAAGGCTTCAGGCTGATGGTTCACCGGCAAAGAAACCTGATGGCACGAGCCTTGCTTTCCCTTCTTAAAAGCTCTTAGTCATGCTGCCCTGAAGCTACCTAAATAACTCTCTTTTTGACTGGCCTCTAGTCACTGTAGTTAGCCCTCTGGAACAAAAAGCAGTTTTCTCTAAGGAAACACGGTGCTTCCATAGTATGGGTGGGAGCTCATCTTATCAGGCTCTAGAGCTAAAGGGAAACTTGACGTGAGTACTTGCCTCACCCTAAGGCCTGAGGAGCCCTGCTGAAGCGAAAGCGTGTTGCAGTTTGCATCAGCTCGTATTCGAAGTTCTGCTTTACTTTAACGTTTCTACACATTTCCAGACACTTAGGAACCTCGTGTGGGCACCCCATTGCCTACAAATACAGTGAGTAGCAGCAGGCTCCACTGCCCTTCAAAGAAACATCCAGGCCGTAAGCCTTTCCAAGTCACTCTATGTATTCAGAGACTAGGGCAATACACTGCACCCTTCCTTGGGAACGCTAGATGTCCTCAGCACACCAACAGCTCCAGGGATTCTGTTCTCTCACGTCCTACATGCCATGGAAGTCTGCCTCATTGTCCTCATTTGAGCTGCACTTAGCAACACAATCTGCTTCACCTCTGTTCTAGGAACTCACACCCAAGGACCCCATACCTACAGTAGAAACGAGGCTTGCATTCCTACTGCAACGAAACCACTGTTTCCTGTTACACTGCAGGATTTTGAATAGGCTAAGGACCGATAGCCTACTCAAAGTGTTCCAAGGATGAGTGAGTTCGCTACATGCAGAACACTTTGGGAAGTAATGTTGATTCAGGCAAGGGAACAGGGTGTAGCTAGAGTCTCTTTTGACTTGTTGGAAATCAGAAGGGTTTAGACTTCGTGTTCACCGCAAAAGATGACCTGATGGCACAAGCCTTGTTTCCCATATTAAAAGCTCTATTCAGGCTGCCCTGAAGCTACCTAAATACGTCTATTTCTGACTGGCCTCTAGTCACTGTAGTTACACTCTGGACGAAAAGGTTTCTCTAACGAAGCACGATGCTTCCATAGCATGGGTGGTAGCTCATCCCGTCAGGCTCTAGAGCTAAAGGGAAACTTGACGTCAGTACTTGCCTCACGCTAAGGCCTGAAGAGCCCTGCTGAAGCGAAAGCGTGTTGCAGTTTACATTAGCTCGTATTCGCAGTTCTGCTTTACTTTAACGTTTCTACGGTTTTCCAGACTCTTTGGACCCTCGTGTGGGCACCCCATTGCCTACCAATACAGTGAGTACCAGCAGGCCGTACTGCCCTTCTAAGAAACATCCAGGCCGTAAGCCTTTCCAAGTCCCTCTATGTGTTCAGAGAGTAGGGCAATACACTGCACCCTTCCTTGGGAAAGCTAGATGTCCTCAGCACACCAACAGCTCCAGGGATTCTGTTCTCTCACGTCCTACATGCCATGGAGTCTGCCTCATTGTCCTCATTTGAGCTGCACTTAGCAACACAATCTGATTCGCCTTTCTTCTAGGAACTCACACTCAAGGACCCCATACCTACAGGAGAAAGGAGGCTTGCGTTCCTTCTGCAACCAAAGCACAGTTGTTCCTGTTACCCTGCAGGATTTTAGAATAGCCTAAGGACCGATAGCCTACATAGAGCATTTCAAATTTGAGGCAGTTCGCTACATGTAGAACACTTTGTGAAGAAAAGTTGATTCAGGCAAGGGACAAGGGTAGAGCTAGAGTCTCTTTTGACTTGTTAGAAATCAGAAGGCTTCAGGCTGATGGTTCACCGGCAAAGAAACCTGATGGCACGAGCCTTGCTTTCCCTTCTTAAAAGCTCTTAGTCATGCTGCCCTGAAGCTACCTAAATAACTCTCTTTTTGACTGGCCTCTAGTCACTGTAGTTAGCCCTCTGGAACAAAAAGCAGTTTTCTCTAAGGAAACACGGTGCTTCCATAGTATGGGTGGGAGCTCATCTTATCAGGCTCTAGAGCTAAAGGGAAACTTGACGTGAGTACTTGCCTCACGCTAAGGCCTGAGGAGCCCTGCTGAAGCGAAAGCGTGTTGCAGTTTGCATCAGCTCGTATTCGAAGTTCTGCTTTACTTTAACGTTTCTACACATTTCCAGACACCTAGGAACCTCGTGTGGGCACCCCATTGCCTACAAATACAGTGAGTAGCAGCAGGCTCCACTGCCCTTCAAAGAAACATCCAGGCCGTAAGCCTTTCCAAGTCACTCTATGTATTCAGAGACTAGGGCAATACACTGCACCCTTCCTTGGGAACGCTAGATGTCCTCAGCACACCAACAGCTCCAGGGATTCTGTTCTCTCACGTCCTACATGCCATGGAAGTCTGCCTCATTGTCCTCATTTGAGCTGCACTTAGCAACACAATCTGCTTCACCTCTGTTCTAGGAACTCACACCCAAGGACCCCATACCTACAGTAGAAACGAGGCTTGCATTCCTACTGCAACGAAACCACTGTTTCCTGTTACACTGCAGGATTTTGAATAGGCTAAGGACCGATAGCCTACTCAAAGTGTTCCAAGGATGAGTGAGTTCGCTACATGCAGAACACTTTGGGAAGTAATGTTGATTCAGGCAAGGGAACAGGGTGTAGCTAGAGTCTCTTTTGACTTGTTGGAAATCAGAAGGGTTTAGACTTCGTGTTCACCGCAAAAGATGACCTGATGGCACAAGCCTTGTTTCCCATATTAAAAGCTCTATTCAGGCTGCCCTGAAGCTACCTAAATACGTCTATTTCTGACTGGCCTCTAGTCACTGTAGTTACACTCTGGACGAAAAGGTTTCTCTAACGAAGCACGATGCTTCCATAGCATGGGTGGTAGCTCATCCCGTCAGGCTCTAGAGCTAAAGGGAAACTTGACGTCAGTACTTGCCTCACGCTAAGGCCTGAAGAGCCCTGCTGAAGCGAAAGCGTGTTGCAGTTTACATTAGCTCGTATTCGCAGTTCTGCTTTACTTTAACGTTTCTACGGTTTTCCAGACTCTTTGGACCCTCGTGTGGGCACCCCATTGCCTACCAATACAGTGAGTACCAGCAGGCCGTACTGCCCTTCTAAGAAACATCCAGGCCGTAAGCCTTTCCAAGTCCCTCTATGTGTTCAGAGAGTAGGGCAATACACTGCACCCTTCCTTGGGAAAGCTAGATGTCCTCAGCACACCAACAGCTCCAGGGATTCTGTTCTCTCACGTCCTACATGCCATGGAGTCTGCCTCATTGTCCGATTTTGAGCTGCTCTTAGAAACACAATCTGCTTCGCCTTTCTTCCAGGAACTCACACCCAAGGACCCCATACCTACAGTAGAAAGGAGGCTTGCATCCTACTGCAACGAAGCCACAGTTTTCCTGTTACACTGCAGGATTTTAGAATAGGCTTTAGCCTATTCTAGCCCGATAGCCTACATAGAGCATTTCAAATTTGAGGGAGTTCGCTATATGTAGAACACTTTGTGAAGAAAAGTTGATTCAGGCAAGGGACCAGGGTAGAGCTAGAGTCTCTTTTGACTTGTTAGAAATCAGAAGACTTCAGGCTGATTGTTCACCGGCAAAGAAGACCTGATGGCACAAGCCTTGCTTTCCCATATTAAAAGCTCTTAGTCATGCTGCCCTGAAGCTACCTAAATAACTCTCTTTTTGACTGGCCTCTAGTCACTGTAGTTAGCCCTCTGGAACAAAAAGCAGTTTTCTCTAAAGAAACACGGTGCTTCCATAGCATGGGTGGGAGCTCATCCTGTCAGGCTCTAGAGCTAAAGGGAAACTTGACGTGAGTACTTGCCTCACGCTAAGGCCTGAAAAGCCCTGCTGAAGCGAAAGCGTGTTGCAGTTTCCATTAGCTAGTATTCGCAGTTCTGCTTTACTTTAACGTTTCTCCGCTTTTCCAGACACTTAGGACCCTCGTGTGGGCACCCCACTGCCTACAAATACAGTGAGTACCAGCAGGTTCCACTGCCCTTCTAAGAAACTTCCAGGCCGTAAGTCTTTCCAAGTCACTCTGCATTCAGAGAGCAGGGCAATACACTGCACCCTTCCTTGGGAAAGCTAGATGTCCTCAGCACACCAACAGCTCCAGGGATTCTGTTCTCTCACGTCCTACATGCCATGGAAGTCTGCCTCATTGTCCTCATTTGAGCTGCACTTAGCAACACAATCTGATTCGCCTTTCTTCTAGGAACTCACACTCAAGGACCCCATACCTACAGGAGAAAGGAGGCTTGCGTTCTTTCTGCAACCAAAGCACAGTTGTTCCTGTTACCCTGCAGGATTTTAGAATAGCCTAAGGACCGATAGCCTACATAGAGCATTTCAAATTTGAGGCAGTTCGCTACATGTAGAACACTTTGTGAAGAAAAGTTGATTCAGGCAAGGGACAAGGGTAGAGCTAGAGTCTCTTTTGACTTGTTAGAAATCAGAAGGCTTCAGGCTGATGGTTCACCGGCAAAGAAACCTGATGGCACGAGACTTGCTTTCCCTTCTTAAAAGCTCTTAGTCATGCTGCCCTGAAGCTACCTAAATAACTCTCTTTTTGACTGGCCTCTAGTCACTGTAGTTAGCCCTCTGGAACAAAAAGCAGTTTTCTCTAAGGAAACACGGTGCTTCCATAGTATGGGTGGGAGCTCATCTTATCAGGCTCTAGAGCTAAAGGGAAACTTGACGTGAGTACTTGCCTCACCCTAAGGCCTGAGGAGCCCTGCTGAAGCGAAAGCGTGTTGCAGTTTGCATCAGCTCGTATTCGAAGTTCTGCTTTACTTTAACGTTTCTACACATTTCCAGACACTTAGGAACCTCGTGTGGGCACCCCATTGCCTACAAATACAGTGAGTAGCAGCAGGCTCCACTGCCCTTCAAAGAAACATCCAGGCCGTAAGCCTTTCCAAGTCACTCTATGTATTCAGAGACTAGGGCAATACACTGCACCCTTCCTTGGGAACGCTAGATGTCCTCAGCACACCAACAGCTCCAGGGATTCTGTTCTCTCACGTCCTACATGCCATGGAAGTCTGCCTCATTGTCCTCATTTGAGCTGCACTTAGCAACACAATCTGCTTCACCTCTGTTCTAGGAACTCACACCCAAGGACCCCATACCTACAGTAGAAACGAGGCTTGCATTCCTACTGCAACGAAACCACTGTTTCCTGTTACACTGCAGGATTTTGAATAGGCTAAGGACCGATAGCCTACTCAAAGTGTTCCAAGGATGAGTGAGTTCGCTACATGCAGAACACTTTGGGAAGTAATGTTGATTCAGGCAAGGGAACAGGGTGTAGCTAGAGTCTCTTTTGACTTGTTGGAAATCAGAAGGGTTTAGACTTCGTGTTCACCGCAAAAGATGACCTGATGGCACAAGCCTTGTTTCCCATATTAAAAGCTCTATTCATGCTGCCCTGAAGCTACCTAAATACGTCTATTTCTGACTGGCCTCTAGTCACTGTAGTTACACTCTGGACGAAAAGGTTTCTCTAACGAAGCACGATGCTTCCATAGCATGGGTGGTAGCTCATCCCGTCAGGCTCTAGAGCTAAAGGGAAACTTGACGTCAGTACTTGCCTCACGCTAAGGCCTGAAGAGCCCTGCTGAAGCGAAAGCGTGTTGCAGTTTACATTAGCTCGTATTCGCAGTTCTGCTTTACTTTAACGTTTCTACGGTTTTCCAGACTCTTTGGACCCTCGTGTGGGCACCCCATTGCCTACCAATACAGTGAGTACCAGCAGGCCGTACTGCCCTTCTAAGAAACATCCAGGCCGTAAGCCTTTCCAAGTCCCTCTATGTGTTCAGAGAGTAGGGCAATACACTGCACCCTTCCTTGGGAAAGCTAGATGTCCTCAGCACACCAACAGCTCCAGGGATTCTGTTCTCTCACGTCCTACATGCCATGGAAGTCTGCCTCATTGTCTTCATTTGAGCTGCACTTAGCAACACAATCTGATTCGCCTTTCTTCTAGGAACTCACACTCAAGGACCCCATACCTACAGGAGAAAGGAGGCTTGCGTTCCTTCTGCAACCAAAGCACAGTTGTTCCTGTTACCCTGCAGGATTTTAGAATAGCCTAAGGACCGATAGCCTACATAGAGCATTTCAAATTTGAGGCAGTTCGCTACATGTAGAACACTTTGTGAAGAAAAGTTGATTCAGGCAAGGGACAAGGGTAGAGCTAGAGTCTCTTTTGACTTGTTAGAAATCAGAAGGCTTCAGGCTGATGGTTCACCGGCAAAGAAACCTGATGGCACGAGCCTTGCTTTCCCTTCTTAAAAGCTCTTAGTCATGCTGCCCTGAAGCTACCTAAATAACTCTCTTTTTGACTGGCCTCTAGTCACTGTAGTTAGCCCTCTGGAACAAAAAGCAGTTTTCTCTAAGGAAACACGGTGCTTCCATAGTATGGGTGGGAGCTCATCTTATCAGGCTCTAGAGCTAAAGGGAAACTTGACGTGAGTACTTGCCTCACGCTAAGGCCTGAGGAGCCCTGCTGAAGCGAAAGCGTGTTGCAGTTTGCATCAGCTCGTATTCGAAGTTCTGCTTTACTTTAACGTTCCTACACATTTCCAGACACCTAGGAACCTCGTGTGGGCACCCCATTGCCTACAAATACAGTGAGTAGCAGCAGGCTCCACTGCCCTTCAAAGAAACATCCAGGCCGTAAGCCTTTGCAAGTCACTCTATGTATTCAGAGACTAGGGCAATACACTGCACCCTTCCTTGGGAACGCTAGATGTCCTCAGCACACCAACAGCTCCAGGGATTCTGTTCTCTCACGTCCTACATGCCATGGAAGTCTGCCTCATTGTCCTCATTTGAGCTGCACTTAGCAACACAATCTGCTTCACCTCTGTTCTAGGAACTCACACCCAAGGACCCCATACCTACAGTAGAAACGAGGCTTGCATTCCTACTGCAACGAAACCACTGTTTCCTGTTACACTGCAGGATTTTGAATAGGCTAAGGACCGATAGCCTACTCAAAGTGTTCCAAGGATGAGTGAGTTCGCTACATGCAGAACACTTTGGGAAGTAATGTTGATTCAGGCAAGGGAACAGGGTGTAGCTAGAGTCTCTTTTGACTTGTTGGAAATCAGAAGGGTTTAGACTTCGTGTTCACCGCAAAAGATGACCTAATGGCACAAGCCTTGTTTCCCATATTAAAAGCTCTATTCAGGCTGCCCTGAAGCTACCTAAATACGTCTATTTCTGACTGGCCTCTAGTCACTGTAGTTACACTCTGGACGAAAAGATTTCTCTAACGAAGCACGATGCTTCCATAGCATGGGTGGTAGCTCATCCCGTCAGGCTCTAGAGCTAAAGGGAAACTTGACGTCAGTACTTGCCTCACGCTAAGGCCTGAAGAGCCCTGCTGAAGCGAAAGCGTGTTGCAGTTTACATTAGCTCGTATTCGCAGTTCTGCTTTACTTTAACGTTTCTACGGTTTTCCAGACTCTTTGGACCCTCGTGTGGGCACCCCATTGCCTACCAATACAGTGAGTACCAGCAGGCCGTACTGCCCTTCTAAGAAACATCCAGGCCGTAAGCCTTTCCAAGTCCCTCTATGTGTTCAGAGAGTAGGGCAATACACTGCACCCTTCCTTGGGAAAGCTAGATGTCCTCAGCACACCAACAGCTCCAGGGATTCTGTTCTCTCACGTCCTACATGCCATGGAGTCTGCCTCATTGTCCGATTTTGAGCTGCTCTTAGAAACACAATCTACTTCGCCTTTCTTCCAGGAACTCACACCCAAGGACCCCATACCTACAGTAGAAAGGAGGCTTGCATCCTACTGCAACGAAACCACAGTTTTCCTGTTACACTGCAGGATTTTAGAATAGGCTTTAGCCTATTCTAGCCCGATAGCCTACATAGAGCATTTCAAATTTGAGGGAGTTCGCTACATGGAGAACACTTTGTGAAGAAAAGTTGATTCAGGCAAGGGACCAGGGTAGAGCTAGAGTCTCTTTTGACTTGTTAGAAATCAGAAGACTTCAGGCTGATTGTTCACCTGCAAAGAAGACCTGATGGCACAAGCCTTGCTTTCCCATATTAAAAGCTCTTAGTCATGCTGCCCTGAAGCTACCTAAATAACTCTCTTTTTGACTGGCCTCTAGTCACTGTAGTTAGCCCTCTGGAACAAAAAGCAGTTTTCTCTAAAGAAACACGGTGCTTCCATAGTATGGGTGGGAGCTCATCCCGGCAAGCTCTAGAGCTAAAGGGAAACTTGACGTGAGTACTTGCCTCACGCTAAGGCCTGAAAAGCCCTGCTGAAGCGAAAGCGTGTTGCAGTTTCCATTAGCTAGTATTCGCAGTTCTGCTTTACTTTAACGTTTCTCCGCTTTTCCAGACACTTAGGACCCTCGTGTGGGCACCCCATTGCCTACAAATACAGTGAGTAGCAGCAGGCTCCACTGCCCTTCAAAGAAACATCCAGGCCGTAAGCCTTTGCAAGTCACTCTATGTATTCAGAGACTAGGGCAATACACTGCACCCTTCCTTGGGAACGCTAGATGTCCTCAGCACACCAACAGCTCCAGGGATTCTGTTCTCTCACGTCCTACATGCCATGGAAGTCTGCCTCATTGTCCTCATTTGAGCTGCACTTAGCAACACAATCTGATTCGCCTTTCTTCTAGGAACTCACACTCAAGGACCCCATACCTACAGGAGAAAGGAGGCTTGCGTTCCTTCTGCAACCAAAGCACAGTTGTTCCTGTTACCCTGCAGGATTTTAGAATAGCCTAAGGACCGATAGCCTACATAGAGCATTTCAAATTTGAGGCAGTTCGCTACATGTAGAACACTTTGTGAAGAAAAGTTGATTCAGGCAAGGGACAAGGGTAGAGCTAGAGTCTCTTTTGACTTGTTAGAAATCAGAAGGCTTCAGGCTGATGGTTCACCGGCAAAGAAACCTGATGGCACGAGCCTTGCTTTCCCTTCTTAAAAGCTCTTAGTCATGCTGCCCTGAAGCTACCTAAATAACTCTCTTTTTGACTGGCCTCTAGTCACTGTAGTTAGCCCTCTGGAACAAAAAGCAGTTTTCTCTAAGGAAACACGGTGCTTCCATAGTATGGGTGGGAGCTCATCTTATCAGGCTCTAGAGCTAAAGGGAAACTTGACGTGAGTACTTGCCTCACGCTAAGGCCTGAGGAGCCCTGCTGAAGCGAAAGCGTGTTGCAGTTTGCATCAGCTCGTATTCGAAGTTCTGCTTTACTTTAACGTTTCTACACATTTCCAGACACCTAGGAACCTCGTGTGGGCACCCCATTGCCTACAAATACAGTGAGTAGCAGCAGGCTCCACTGCCCTTCAAAGAAACATCCAGGCCGTAAGCCTTTCCAAGTCACTCTATGTATTCAGAGACTAGGGCAATACACTGCACCCTTCCTTGGGAACGCTAGATGTCCTCAGCACACCAACAGCTCCAGGGATTCTGTTCTCTCACGTCCTACATGCCATGGAAGTCTGCCTCATTGTCCTCATTTGAGCTGCACTTAGCAACACAATCTGCTTCACCTCTGTTCTAGGAACTCACACCCAAGGACCCCATACCTACAGTAGAAACGAGGCTTGCATTCCTACTGCAACGAAACCACTGTTTCCTGTTACACTGCAGGATTTTGAATAGGCTAAGGACCGATAGCCTACTCAAAGTGTTCCAAGGATGAGTGAGTTCGCTACATGCAGAACACTTTGGGAAGTAATGTTGATTCAGGCAAGGGAACAGGGTGTAGCTAGAGTCTCTTTTGACTTGTTGGAAATCAGAAGGGTTTAGACTTCGTGTTCACCGCAAAAGATGACCTGATGGCACAAGCCTTGTTTCCCATATTAAAAGCTCTATTCAGGCTGCCCTGAAGCTACCTAAATACGTCTATTTCTGACTGGCCTCTAGTCACTGTAGTTACACTCTGGACGAAAAGGTTTCTCTAACGAAGCACGATGCTTCCATAGCATGGGTGGTAGCTCATCCCGTCAGGCTCTAGAGCTAAAGGGAAACTTGACGTCAGTACTTGCCTCACGCTAAGGCCTGAAGAGCCCTGCTGAAGCGAAAGCGTGTTGCAGTTTACATTAGCTCGTATTCGCAGTTCTGCTTTACTTTAACGTTTCTACGGTTTTCCAGACTCTTTGGACCCTCGTGTGGGCACCCCATTGCCTACCAATACAGTGAGTACCAGCAGGCCGTACTGCCCTTCTAAGAAACATCCAGGCCGTAAGCCTTTCCAAGTCCCTCTATGTGTTCAGAGAGTAGGGCAATACACTGCACCCTTCCTTGGGAAAGCTAGATGTCCTCAGCACACCAACAGCTCCAGGGATTCTGTTCTCTCACGTCCTACATGCCATGGAGTCTGCCTCATTGTCCGATTTTGAGCTGCTCTTAGAAACACAATCTGCTTCGCCTTTCTTCCAGGAACTCACACCCAAGGACCCCATACCTACAGTAGAAAGGAGGCTTGCATCCTACTGCAACGAAGCCACAGTTTTCCTGTTACACTGCAGGATTTTAGAATAGGCTTTAGCCTATTCTAGCCCGATAGCCTACATAGAGCATTTCAAATTTGAGGGAGTTCGCTATATGTAGAACACTTTGTGAAGAAAAGTTGATTCAGGCAAGGGACCAGGGTAGAGCTAGAGTCTCTTTTGACTTGTTAGAAATCAGAAGACTTCAGGCTGATTGTTCACCGGCAAAGAAGACCTGATGGCACAAGCCTTGCTTTCCCATATTAAAAGCTCTTAGTCATGCTGCCCTGAAGCTACCTAAATAACTCTCTTTTTGACTGGCCTCTAGTCACTGTAGTTAGCCCTCTGGAACAAAAAGCAGTTTTCTCTAAAGAAACACGGTGCTTCCATAGCATGGGTGGGAGCTCATCCTGTCAGGCTCTAGAGCTAAAGGGAAACTTGACGTGAGTACTTGCCTCACGCTAAGGCCTGAAAAGCCCTGCTGAAGCGAAAGCGTGTTGCAGTTTCCATTAGCTAGTATTCGCAGTTCTGCTTTACTTTAACGTTTCTCCGCTTTTCCAGACACTTAGGACCCTCGTGTGGGCACCCCACTGCCTACAAATACAGTGAGTACCAGCAGGTTCCACTGCCCTTCTAAGAAACTTCCAGGCCGTAAGTCTTTCCAAGTCACTCTGCATTCAGAGAGCAGGGCAATACACTGCACCCTTCCTTGGGAAAGCTAGATGTCCTCAGCACACCAACAGCTCCAGGGATTCTGTTCTCTCACGTCCTACATGCCATGGAAGTCTGCCTCATTGTCCTCATTTGAGCTGCACTTAGCAACACAATCTGATTCGCCTTTCTTCTAGGAACTCACACTCAAGGACCCCATACCTACAGGAGAAAGGAGGCTTGCGTTCTTTCTGCAACCAAAGCACAGTTGTTCCTGTTACCCTGCAGGATTTTAGAATAGCCTAAGGACCGATAGCCTACATAGAGCATTTCAAATTTGAGGCAGTTCGCTACATGTAGAACACTTTGTGAAGAAAAGTTGATTCAGGCAAGGGACAAGGGTAGAGCTAGAGTCTCTTTTGACTTGTTAGAAATCAGAAGGCTTCAGGCTGATGGTTCACCGGCAAAGAAACCTGATGGCACGAGACTTGCTTTCCCTTCTTAAAAGCTCTTAGTCATGCTGCCCTGAAGCTACCTAAATAACTCTCTTTTTGACTGGCCTCTAGTCACTGTAGTTAGCCCTCTGGAACAAAAAGCAGTTTTCTCTAAGGAAACACGGTGCTTCCATAGTATGGGTGGGAGCTCATCTTATCAGGCTCTAGAGCTAAAGGGAAACTTGACGTGAGTACTTGCCTCACCCTAAGGCCTGAGGAGCCCTGCTGAAGCGAAAGCGTGTTGCAGTTTGCATCAGCTCGTATTCGAAGTTCTGCTTTACTTTAACGTTTCTACACATTTCCAGACACTTAGGAACCTCGTGTGGGCACCCCATTGCCTACAAATACAGTGAGTAGCAGCAGGCTCCACTGCCCTTCAAAGAAACATCCAGGCCGTAAGCCTTTCCAAGTCACTCTATGTATTCAGAGACTAGGGCAATACACTGCACCCTTCCTTGGGAACGCTAGATGTCCTCAGCACACCAACAGCTCCAGGGATTCTGTTCTCTCACGTCCTACATGCCATGGAAGTCTGCCTCATTGTCCTCATTTGAGCTGCACTTAGCAACACAATCTGCTTCACCTCTGTTCTAGGAACTCACACCCAAGGACCCCATACCTACAGTAGAAACGAGGCTTGCATTCCTACTGCAACGAAACCACTGTTTCCTGTTACACTGCAGGATTTTGAATAGGCTAAGGACCGATAGCCTACTCAAAGTGTTCCAAGGATGAGTGAGTTCGCTACATGCAGAACACTTTGGGAAGTAATGTTGATTCAGGCAAGGGAACAGGGTGTAGCTAGAGTCTCTTTTGACTTGTTGGAAATCAGAAGGGTTTAGACTTCGTGTTCACCGCAAAAGATGACCTGATGGCACAAGCCTTGTTTCCCATATTAAAAGCTCTATTCATGCTGCCCTGAAGCTACCTAAATACGTCTATTTCTGACTGGCCTCTAGTCACTGTAGTTACACTCTGGACGAAAAGGTTTCTCTAACGAAGCACGATGCTTCCATAGCATGGGTGGTAGCTCATCCCGTCAGGCTCTAGAGCTAAAGGGAAACTTGACGTCAGTACTTGCCTCACGCTAAGGCCTGAAGAGCCCTGCTGAAGCGAAAGCGTGTTGCAGTTTACATTAGCTCGTATTCGCAGTTCTGCTTTACTTTAACGTTTCTACGGTTTTCCAGACTCTTTGGACCCTCGTGTGGGCACCCCATTGCCTACCAATACAGTGAGTACCAGCAGGCCGTACTGCCCTTCTAAGAAACATCCAGGCCGTAAGCCTTTCCAAGTCCCTCTATGTGTTCAGAGAGTAGGGCAATACACTGCACCCTTCCTTGGGAAAGCTAGATGTCCTCAGCACACCAACAGCTCCAGGGATTCTGTTCTCTCACGTCCTACATGCCATGGAAGTCTGCCTCATTGTCTTCATTTGAGCTGCACTTAGCAACACAATCTGATTCGCCTTTCTTCTAGGAACTCACACTCAAGGACCCCATACCTACAGGAGAAAGGAGGCTTGCGTTCCTTCTGCAACCAAAGCACAGTTGTTCCTGTTACCCTGCAGGATTTTAGAATAGCCTAAGGACCGATAGCCTACATAGAGCATTTCAAATTTGAGGCAGTTCGCTACATGTAGAACACTTTGTGAAGAAAAGTTGATTCAGGCAAGGGACAAGGGTAGAGCTAGAGTCTCTTTTGACTTGTTAGAAATCAGAAGGCTTCAGGCTGATGGTTCACCGGCAAAGAAACCTGATGGCACGAGCCTTGCTTTCCCTTCTTAAAAGCTCTTAGTCATGCTGCCCTGAAGCTACCTAAATAACTCTCTTTTTGACTGGCCTCTAGTCACTGTAGTTAGCCCTCTGGAACAAAAAGCAGTTTTCTCTAAGGAAACACGGTGCTTCCATAGTATGGGTGGGAGCTCATCTTATCAGGCTCTAGAGCTAAAGGGAAACTTGACGTGAGTACTTGCCTCACGCTAAGGCCTGAGGAGCCCTGCTGAAGCGAAAGCGTGTTGCAGTTTGCATCAGCTCGTATTCGAAGTTCTGCTTTACTTTAACGTTCCTACACATTTCCAGACACCTAGGAACCTCGTGTGGGCACCCCATTGCCTACAAATACAGTGAGTAGCAGCAGGCTCCACTGCCCTTCAAAGAAACATCCAGGCCGTAAGCCTTTGCAAGTCACTCTATGTATTCAGAGACTAGGGCAATACACTGCACCCTTCCTTGGGAACGCTAGATGTCCTCAGCACACCAACAGCTCCAGGGATTCTGTTCTCTCACGTCCTACATGCCATGGAAGTCTGCCTCATTGTCCTCATTTGAGCTGCACTTAGCAACACAATCTGCTTCACCTCTGTTCTAGGAACTCACACCCAAGGACCCCATACCTACAGTAGAAACGAGGCTTGCATTCCTACTGCAACGAAACCACTGTTTCCTGTTACACTGCAGGATTTTGAATAGGCTAAGGACCGATAGCCTACTCAAAGTGTTCCAAGGATGAGTGAGTTCGCTACATGCAGAACACTTTGGGAAGTAATGTTGATTCAGGCAAGGGAACAGGGTGTAGCTAGAGTCTCTTTTGACTTGTTGGAAATCAGAAGGGTTTAGACTTCGTGTTCACCGCAAAAGATGACCTGATGGCACAAGCCTTGTTTCCCATATTAAAAGCTCTATTCAGGCTGCCCTGAAGCTACCTAAATACGTCTATTTCTGACTGGCCTCTAGTCACTGTAGTTACACTCTGGACGAAAAGATTTCTCTAACGAAGCACGATGCTTCCATAGCATGGGTGGTAGCTCATCCCGTCAGGCTCTAGAGCTAAAGGGAAACTTGACGTCAGTACTTGCCTCACGCTAAGGCCTGAAGAGCCCTGCTGAAGCGAAAGCGTGTTGCAGTTTACATTAGCTCGTATTCGCAGTTCTGCTTTACTTTAACGTTTCTACGGTTTTCCAGACTCTTTGGACCCTCGTGTGGGCACCCCATTGCCTACCAATACAGTGAGTACCAGCAGGCCGTACTGCCCTTCTAAGAAACATCCAGGCCGTAAGCCTTTCCAAGTCCCTCTATGTGTTCAGAGAGTAGGGCAATACACTGCACCCTTCCTTGGGAAAGCTAGATGTCCTCAGCACACCAACAGCTCCAGGGATTCTGTTCTCTCACGTCCTACATGCCATGGAGTCTGCCTCATTGTCCGATTTTGAGCTGCTCTTAGAAACACAATCTACTTCGCCTTTCTTCCAGGAACTCACACCCAAGGACCCCATACCTACAGTAGAAAGGAGGCTTGCATCCTACTGCAACGAAACCACAGTTTTCCTGTTACACTGCAGGATTTTAGAATAGGCTTTAGCCTATTCTAGCCCGATAGCCTACATAGAGCATTTCAAATTTGAGGGAGTTCGCTACATGGAGAACACTTTGTGAAGAAAAGTTGATTCAGGCAAGGGACCAGGGTAGAGCTAGAGTCTCTTTTGACTTGTTAGAAATCAGAAGACTTCAGGCTGATTGTTCACCTGCAAAGAAGACCTGATGGCACAAGCCTTGCTTTCCCATATTAAAAGCTCTTAGTCATGCTGCCCTGAAGCTACCTAAATAACTCTCTTTTTGACTGGCCTCTAGTCACTGTAGTTAGCCCTCTGGAACAAAAAGCAGTTTTCTCTAAAGAAACACGGTGCTTCCATAGTATGGGTGGGAGCTCATCCCGGCAAGCTCTAGAGCTAAAGGGAAACTTGACGTGAGTACTTGCCTCACGCTAAGGCCTGAAAAGCCCTGCTGAAGCGAAAGCGTGTTGCAGTTTCCATTAGCTAGTATTCGCAGTTCTGCTTTACTTTAACGTTTCTCCGCTTTTCCAGACACTTAGGACCCTCGTGTGGGCACCCCATTGCCTACAAATACAGTGAGTAGCAGCAGGCTCCACTGCCCTTCAAAGAAACATCCAGGCCGTAAGCCTTTGCAAGTCACTCTATGTATTCAGAGACTAGGGCAATACACTGCACCCTTCCTTGGGAACGCTAGATGTCCTCAGCACACCAACAGCTCCAGGGATTCTGTTCTCTCACGTCCTACATGCCATGGAAGTCTGCCTCATTGTCCTCATTTGAGCTGCACTTAGCAACACAATCTGATTCGCCTTTCTTCTAGGAACTCACACTCAAGGACCCCATACCTACAGGAGAAAGGAGGCTTGCGTTCCTTCTGCAACCAAAGCACAGTTGTTCCTGTTACCCTGCAGGATTTTAGAATAGCCTAAGGACCGATAGCCTACATAGAGCATTTCAAATTTGAGGCAGTTCGCTACATGTAGAACACTTTGTGAAGAAAAGTTGATTCAGGCAAGGGACAAGGGTAGAGCTAGAGTCTCTTTTGACTTGTTAGAAATCAGAAGGCTTCAGGCTGATGGTTCACCGGCAAAGAAACCTGATGGCACGAGCCTTGCTTTCCCTTCTTAAAAGCTCTTAGTCATGCTGCCCTGAAGCTACCTAAATAACTCTCTTTTTGACTGGCCTCTAGTCACTGTAGTTAGCCCTCTGGAACAAAAAGCAGTTTTCTCTAAGGAAACACGGTGCTTCCATAGTATGGGTGGGAGCTCATCTTATCAGGCTCTAGAGCTAAAGGGAAACTTGACGTGAGTACTTGCCTCACGCTAAGGCCTGAGGAGCCCTGCTGAAGCGAAAGCGTGTTGCAGTTTGCATCAGCTCGTATTCGAAGTTCTGCTTTACTTTAACGTTTCTACACATTTCCAGACACCTAGGAACCTCGTGTGGGCACCCCATTGCCTACAAATACAGTGAGTAGCAGCAGGCTCCACTGCCCTTCAAAGAAACATCCAGGCCGTAAGCCTTTCCAAGTCACTCTATGTATTCAGAGACTAGGGCAATACACTGCACCCTTCCTTGGGAACGCTAGATGTCCGCAGCACACCAACAGCTCCAGGGATTCTGTTCTCTCACGTCCTACATGCCATGGAAGTCTGCCTCATTGTCCTCATTTGAGCTGCACTTAGCAACACAATCTGCTTCACCTCTGTTCTAGGAACTCACACCCAAGGACCCCATACCTACAGTAGAAACGAGGCTTGCATTCCTACTGCAACGAAACCACTGTTTCCTGTTACACTGCAGGATTTTGAATAGGCTAAGGACCGATAGCCTACTCAAAGTGTTCCAAGGATGAGTGAGTTCGCTACATGCAGAACACTTTGGGAAGTAATGTTGATTCAGGCAAGGGAACAGGGTGTAGCTAGAGTCTCTTTTGACTTGTTGGAAATCAGAAGGGTTTAGACTTCGTGTTCACCGCAAAAAATGACCTGATGGCACAAGCCTTGTTTCCCATATTAAAAGCTCTATTCAGGCTGCCCTGAAGCTACCTAAATACGTCTATTTCTGACTGGCCTCTAGTCACTGTAGTTACACTCTGGACGAAAAGATTTCTCTAACGAAGCACGATGCTTCCATAGCATGGGTGGTAGCTCATCCCGTCAGGCTCTAGAGCTAAAGGGAAACTTGACGTCAGTACTTGCCTCACGCTAAGGCCTGAAGAGCCCTGCTGAAGCGAAAGCGTGTTGCAGTTTACATTAGCTCGTATTCGCAGTTCTGCTTTACTTTAACGTTTCTACGGTTTTCCAGACTCTTTGGACCCTCGTGTGGGCACCCCATTGCCTACCAATACAGTGAGTACCAGCAGGCCGTACTGCCCTTCTAAGAAACATCCAGGCCGTAAGCCTTTCCAAGTCCCTCTATGTGTTCAGAGAGTAGGGCAATACACTGCACCCTTCCTTGGGAAAGCTAGATGTCCTCAGCACACCAACAGCTCCAGGGATTCTGTTCTCTCACGTCCTACATGCCATGGAGTCTGCCTCATTGTCCGATTTTGAGCTGCTCTTAGAAACACAATCTGCTTCGCCTTTCTTCCAGGAACTCACACCCAAGGACCCCATACCTACAGTAGAAAGGAGGCTTGCATCCTACTGCAACGAAACCACAGTTTTCCTGTTACACTGCAGGATTTTAGAATAGGCTTTAGCCTATTCTAGCCCGATAGCCTACATAGAGCATTTCAAATTTGAGGGAGTTCGCTATATGTAGAACACTTTGTGAAGAAAAGTTGATTCAGGCAAGGGACCAGGGTAGAGCTAGAGTCTCTTTTGACTTGTTAGAAATCAGAAGACTTCAGGCTGATTGTTCACCTGCAAAGAAGACCTGATGGCACAAGCCTTGCTTTCCCATATTAAAAGCTCTTAGTCATGCTGCCCTGAAGCTACCTAAATAACTCTCTTTTTGACTGGCCTCTAGTCACTGTAGTTAGCCCTCTGGAACAAAAAGCAGTTTTCTCTAAAGAAACACGGTGCTTCCATAGTATGGGTGGGAGCTCATCCCGGCAGGCTCTAGAGCTAAAGGGAAACTTGACGTGAGTACTTGCCTCACGCTAAGGCCTGAAAAGCCCTGCTGAAGCGAAAGCGTGTTGCAGTTTCCATTAGCTAGTATTCGCAGTTCTGCTTTACTTTAACGTTTCTCCGCTTTTCCAGACACTTAGGACCCTCGTGTGGGCACCCCATTGCCTACAAATACAGTGAGTAGCAGCAGGCTCCACTGCCCTTCAAAGAAACATCCAGGCCGTAAGCCTTTCCAAGTCACTCTATGTATTCAGAGACTAGGGCAATACACTGCACCCTTCCTTGGGAACGCTAGATGTCCTCAGCACACCAACAGCTCCAGGGATTCTGTTCTCTCACGTCCTACATGCCATGGAAGTCTGCCTCATTGTCCTCATTTGAGCTGCACTTAGCAACACAATCTGCTTCACCTCTGTTCTAGGAACTCACACCCAAGGACCCCATACCTACAGTAGAAACGAGGCTTGCATTCCTACTGCAACGAAACCACTGTTTCCTGTTACCCTGCAGGATTTTGAATAGGCTAAGGACCGATAGCCTACTCAAAGTGTTCCAAGGATGAGTGAGTTCGCTACATGCAGAACACTTTGGGAAGTAATGTTGATTCAGGCAAGGGAACAGGGTGTAGCTAGAGTCTCTTTTGACTTGTTGGAAATCAGAAGGGTTTAGACTTCGTGTTCACCGCAAAAGATGACCTGATGGCACAAGCCTTGTTTCCCATATTAAAAGCTCTATTCAGGCTGCCCTGAAGCTACCTAAATACGTCTATTTCTGACTGGCCTCTAGTCACTGTAGTTACACTCTGGACGAAAAGGTTTCTCTAACGAAGCACGATGCTTCCATAGCATGGGTGGTAGCTCATCCCGTCAGGCTCTAGAGCTAAAGGGAAACTTGACGTCAGTACTTGCCTCACGCTAAGGCCTGAAGAGCCCTGCTGAAGCGAAAGCGTGTTGCAGTTTACATTAGCTCGTATTCGCAGTTCTGCTTTACTTTAACGTTTCTACGGTTTTCCAGACTCTTTGGACCCTCGTGTGGGCACCCCATTGCCTACCAATACAGTGAGTACCAGCAGGCCGTACTGCCCTTCTAAGAAACATCCAGGCCGTAAGCCTTTCCAAGTCCCTCTATGTGTTCAGAGAGTAGGGCAATACACTGCACCCTTCCTTGGGAAAGCTAGATGTCCTCAGCACACCAACAGCTCCAGGGATTCTGTTCTCTCACGTCCTACATGCCATGGAGTCTGCCTCATTGTCCGATTTTGAGCTGCTCTTAGAAACACAATCTGCTTCGCCTTTCTTCCAGGAACTCACACCCAAGGACCCCATACCTACAGTAGAAAGGAGGCTTGCATCCTACTGCAACGAAACCACAGTTTTCCTGTTACACTGCAGGATTTTAGAATAGGCTTTAGCCTATTCTAGCCCGATAGCCTACATAGAGCATTTCAAATTTGAGGGAGTTCGCTACATGGAGAACACTTTGTGAAGAAAAGTTGATTCAGGCAAGGGACCAGGGTAGAGCTAGAGTCTCTTTTGACTTGTTAGAAATCAGAAGACTTCAGGCTGATTGTTCACCGGCAAAGAAGACCTGATGGCACAAGCCTTGCTTTCCCATATTAAAAGATCTTAGTCATGCTGCCCTGAAGCTACCTAAATAACTCTCTTTTTGACTGGCCTCTAGTCACTGTAGTTAGCCCTCTGGAACAAAAAGCAGTTTTCTCTAAAGAAACACGGTGCTTCCATAGTATGGGTGGGAGCTCATCCTGTCAGGCTCTAGAGCTAAAGGGAAACTTGACGTGAGTACTTGCCTCACGCTAAGGCCTGAAAAGCCCTGCTGAAGCGAAAGCGTGTTGCAGTTTCCATTAGCTAGTATTCGCAGTTCTGCTTTACTTTAACGTTTCTCCGCTTTTCCAGACACTTAGGACCCTCGTGTGGGCACCCCACTGCCTACAAATACAGTGAGTACCAGCAGGTTCCACTGCCCTTCTAAGAAACTTCCAGGCCGTAAGTCTTTCCAAGTCACTCTGCATTCAGAGAGCAGGGCAATACACTGCACCCTTCCTTGGGAAAGCTAGATGTCCTCAGCACACCAACAGCTCCAGGGATTCTGTTCTCTCACGTCCTACATGCCATGGAAGTCTGCCTCATTGTCCTCATTTGAGCTGCACTTAGCAACACAATCTGATTCGCCTTTCTTCTAGGAACTCACACTCAAGGACCCTATACCTACAGGAGAAAGGAGGCTTGCGTTCCTTCTGCAACCAAAGCACAGTTGTTCCTGTTACCCTGCAGGATTTTAGAATAGCCTAAGGACCGATAGCCTACATAGAGCATTTCAAATTTGAGGCAGTTCGCTACATGTAGAACACTTTGTGAAGAAAAGTTGATTCAGGCAAGGGACAAGGGTAGAGCTAGAGTCTCTTTTGACTTGTTAGAAATCAGAAGGCTTCAGGCTGATGGTTCACCGGCAAAGAAACCTGATGGCACGAGCCTTGCTTTCCCTTCTTAAAAGCTCTTAGTCATGCTGCCCTGAAGCTACCTAAATAACTCTCTTTTTGACTGGCCTCTAGTCACTGTAGTTAGCCCTCTGGAACAAAAAGCAGTTTTCTCTAAGGAAACACGGTGCTTCCATAGTATGGGTGGGAGCTCATCTTATCAGGCTCTAGAGCTAAAGGGAAACTTGACGTGAGTACTTGCCTCACGCTAAGGCCTGAGGAGCCCTGCTGAAGCGAAAGCGTGTTGCAGTTTGCATCAGCTCGTATTCGAAGTTCTGCTTTACTTTAACGTTTCTACACATTTCCAGACACCTAGGAACCTCGTGTGGGCACCCCATTGCCTACAAATACAGTGAGTAGCAGCAGGCTCCACTGCCCTTCAAAGAAACATCCAGGCCGTAAGCCTTTCCAAGTCACTCTATGTATTCAGAGACTAGGGCAATACACTGCACCCTTCCTTGGGAACGCTAGATGTCCTCAGCACACCAACAGCTCCAGGGATTCTGTTCTCTCACGTCCTACATGCCATGGAAGTCTGCCTCATTGTCCTCATTTGAGCTGCACTTAGCAACACAATCTGCTTCACCTCTGTTCTAGGAACTCACACCCAAGGACCCCATACCTACAGTAGAAACGAGGCTTGCATTCCTACTGCAACGAAACCACTGTTTCCTGTTACCCTGCAGGATTTTGAATAGGCTAAGGACCGATAGCCTACTCAAAGTGTTCCAAGGATGAGTGAGTTCGCTACATGCAGAACACTTTGGGAAGTAATGTTGATTCAGGCAAGGGAACAGGGTGTAGCTAGAGTCTCTTTTGACTTGTTGGAAATCAGAAGGGTTTAGACTTCGTGTTCACCGCAAAAGATGACCTGATGGCACAAGCCTTGTTTCCCATATTAAAAGCTCTATTCAGGCTGCCCTGAAGCTACCTAAATACGTCTATTTCTGACTGGCCTCTAGTCACTGTAGTTACACTCAGGACGAAAAGATTTCTCTAACGAAGCACGATGCTTCCATAGCATGGGTGGTAGCTCATCCCGTCAGGCTCTAGAGCTAAAGGGAAACTTGACGTCAGTACTTGCCTCACGCTAAGGCCTGAAGAGCCCTGCTGAAGCGAAAGCGTGTTGCAGTTTACATTAGCTCGTATTCGCAGTTCTGCTTTACTTTAACGTTTCTACGGTTTTCCAGACTCTTTGGACCCTCGTGTGGGCACCCCATTGCCTACCAATACAGTGAGTACCAGCAGGCCGTACTGCCCTTCTAAGAAACATCCAGGCCGTAAGCCTTTCCAAGTCCCTCTATGTGTTCAGAGAGTAGGGCAATACACTGCACCCTTCCTTGGGAAAGCTAGATGTCCTCAGCACACCAACAGCTCCAGGGATTCTGTTCTCTCACGTCCTACATGCCATGGAGTCTGCCTCATTGTCCGATTTTGAGCTGCTCTTAGAAACACAATCTGCTTCGCCTTTCTTCCAGGAACTCACACCCAAGGACCCCATACCTACAGTAGAAAGGAGGCTTGCATCCTACTGCAACGAAACCACAGTTTTCCTGTTACACTGCAGGATTTTAGAATAGGCTTTAGCCTATTCTAGCCCGATAGCCTACATAGAGCATTTCAAATTTGAGGGAGTTCGCTACATGGAGAACACTTTGTGAAGAAAAGTTGATTCAGGCAAGGGACCAGGGTAGAGCTAGAGTCTCTTTTGACTTGTTAGAAATCAGAAGACTTCAGGCTGATTGTTCACCTGCAAAGAAGACCTGATGGCACAAGCCTTGCTTTCCCATATTAAAAGCTCTTAGTCATGCTGCCCTGAAGCTACCTAAATAACTCTCTTTTTGACTGGCCTCTAGTCACTGTAGTTAGCCCTCTGGAACAAAAAGCAGTTTTCTCTAAAGAAACACGGTGCTTCCATAGTATGGGTGGGAGCTCATCCTGTCAGGCTCTAGAGCTAAAGGGAAACTTGACGTGAGTACTTGCCTCACGCTAAGGCCTGAAAAGCCCTGCTGAAGCGAAAGCGTGTTGCAGTTTCCATTAGCTAGTATTCGCAGTTCTGCTTTACTTTAACGTTTCTCCGCTTTTCCAGACACTTAGGACCCTCGTGTGGGCACCCCACTGCCTACAAATACAGTGAGTACCAGCAGGTTCCACTGCCCTTCTAAGAAACTTCCAGGCCGTAAGTCTTTCCAAGTCACTCTGCATTCAGAGAGTAGGGCAATACACTGCACCCTTCCTTGGGAAAGCTAGATGTCCTCAGCACACCAACAGCTCCAGGGATTCTGTTCTCTCACGTCCTACATGCCATGGAAGTCTGCCTCATTGTCCTCATTTGAGCTGCACTTAGCAACACAATCTGATTCGCCTTTCTTCTAGGAACTCACACTCAAGGACCCCATACCTACAGGAGAAAGGAGGCTTGCGTTCTTTCTGCAACCAAAGCACAGTTGTTCCTGTTACCCTGCAGGATTTTAGAATATCCTAAGGACCGATAGCCTACATAGAGCATTTCAAATTTGAGGCAGTTCGCTACATGTAGAACACTTTGTGAAGAAAAGTTGATTCAGGCAAGGGACAAGGGTAGAGCTAGAGTCTCTTTTGACTTGTTAGAAATCAGAAGGCTTCAGGCTGATGGTTCACCGGCAAAGAAACCTGATGGCACGAGACTTGCTTTCCCTTCTTAAAAGCTCTTAGTCATGCTGCCCTGAAGCTACCTAAATAACTCTCTTTTTGACTGGCCTCTAGTCACTGTAGTTAGCCCTCTGGAACAAAAAGCAGTTTTCTCTAAAGAAACACGGTGCTTCCATAGTATGGGTGGGAGCTCATCTTATCAGGCTCTAGAGCTAAAGGGAAACTTGACGTGAGTACTTGACTCACCCTAAGGCCTGAGGAGCCCTGCTGAAGCGAAAGCGTGTTGCAGTTTTCATCAGCTCGTATTCGAAGTTCTGCTTTACTTTAACGTTTCTACACATTTCCAGACACTTAGGAACCTCGTGTGGGCACCCCATTGCCTACAAATACTGTGAGTAGCAGCAGGCTCCACTGCCCTTCAAAGAAACATCCAGGCCGTAAGCCTTTCCAAGTCACTCTATGTATTCAGAGACTAGGGCAATACACTGCACCCTTCCTTGGGAACGCTAGATGTCCTCAGCACACCAACAGCTCCAGGGATTCTGTTCTCTCACGTCCTACATGCCATGGAAGTCTGCCTCATTGTCCTCATTTGAGCTGCACTTAGCAACACAATCTGCTTCACCTCTGTTCTAGGAACTCACACCCAAGGACCCCATACCTACAGTAGAAACGAGGCTTGCATTCCTACTGCAACGAAACCACTGTTTCCTGTTACACTGCAGGATTTTGAATAGGCTAAGGACCGATAGCCTACTCAAAGTGTTCCAAGGATGAGTGAGTTCGCTACATGCAGAACACTTTGGGAAGTAATGTTGATTCAGGCAAGGGAACAGGGTGTAGCTAGAGTCTCTTTTGACTTGTTGGAAATCAGAAGGGTTTAGACTTCGTGTTCACCGCAAAAGATGACCTGATGGCACAAGCCTTGTTTCCCATATTAAAAGCTCTATTCAGGCTGCCCTGAAGCTACCTAAATACGTCTATTTCTGACTGGCCTCTAGTCACTGTAGTTACACTCTGGACGAAAAGGTTTCTCTAACGAAGCACGATGCTTCCATAGCATGGGTGGTAGCTCATCCCGTCAGGCTCTAGAGCTAAAGGGAAACTTGACGTCAGTACTTGCCTCACGCTAAGGCCTGAAGAGCCCTGCTGAAGCGAAAGCGTGTTGCAGTTTACATTAGCTCGTATTCGCAGTTCTGCTTTACTTTAACGTTTCTACGGTTTTCCAGACTCTTTGGACCCTCGTGTGGGCACCCCATTGCCTACCAATACAGTGAGTACCAGCAGGCCGTACTGCCCTTCTAAGAAACATCCAGGCCGTAAGCCTTTCCAAGTCCCTCTATGTGTTCAGAGAGTAGGGCAATACACTGCACCCTTCCTTGGGAAAGCTAGATGTCCTCAGCACACCAACAGCTCCAGGGATTCTGTTCTCTCACGTCCTACATGCCATGGAGTCTGCCTCATTGTCCGATTTTGAGCTGCTCTTAGAAACACAATCTGCTTCGCCTTTCTTCCAGGAACTCACACCCAAGGACCCCATACCTACAGTAGAAAGGAGGCTTGCATCCTACTGCAACGAAGCCACAGTTTTCCTGTTACACTGCAGGATTTTAGAATAGGCTTTAGCCTATTCTAGCCCGATAGCCTACATAGAGCATTTCAAATTTGAGGGAGTTCGCTACATGGAGAACACTTTGTGAAGAAAAGTTGATTCAGGCAAGGGACCAGGGTAGAGCTAGAGTCTCTTTTGACTTGTTAGAAATCAGAAGACTTCAGGCTGATTGTTCACCTGCAAAGAAGACCTGATGGCACAAGCCTTGCTTTCCCATATTAAAAGCTCTTAGTCATGCTGCCCTGAAGCTACCTAAATAACTCTCTTTTTGACTGGCCTCTAGTCACTGTAGTTAGCCCTCTGGAACAAAAAGCAGTTTTCTCTAAAGAAACACGGTGCTTCCATAGTATGGGTGGGAGCTCATCCCGGCAGGCTCTAGAGCTAAAGGGAAACTTGACGTGAGTACTTGCCTCACGCTAAGGCCTGAAAAGCCCTGCTGAAGCGAAAGCGTGTTGCAGTTTCCATTAGCTAGTATTCGCAGTTCTGCTTTACTTTAACGTTTCTCCGCTTTTCCAGACACTTAGGACCCTCGTGTGGGCACCCCACTGCCTACAAATACAGTGAGTAGCAGCAGGCTCCACTGCCCTTCAAAGAAACATCCAGGCCGTAAGCCTTTCCAAGTCACTCTATGTATTCAGAGACTAGGGCAATACACTGCACCCTTCCTTGGGAACGCTAGATGTCCTCAGCACACCAACAGCTCCAGGGATTCTGTTCTCTCACGTCCTACATGCCATGGAAGTCTGCCTCATTGTCCTCATTTGAGCTGCACTTAGCAACACAATCTGCTTCACCTCTGTTCTAGGAACTCACACCCAAGGACCCCATACCTACAGTAGAAACGAGGCTTGCATTCCTACTGCAACGAAACCACTGTTTCCTGTTACCCTGCAGGATTTTGAATAGGCTAAGGACCGATAGCCTACTCAAAGTGTTCCAAGGATGAGTGAGTTCGCTACATGCAGAACACTTTGGGAAGTAATGTTGATTCAGGCAAGGGAACAGGGTGTAGCTAGAGTCTCTTTTGACTTGTTGGAAATCAGAAGGGTTTAGACTTCGTGTTCACCGCAAAAGATGACCTGATGGCACAAGCCTTGTTTCCCATATTAAAAGCTCTATTCAGGCTGCCCTGAAGCTACCTAAATACGTCTATTTCTGACTGGCCTCTAGTCACTGTAGTTACACTCTGGACGAAAAGGTTTCTCTAACGAAGCACGATGCTTCCATAGCATGGGTGGTAGCTCATCCCGTCAGGCTCTAGAGCTAAAGGGAAACTTGACGTCAGTACTTGCCTCACGCTAAGGCCTGAAGAGCCCTGCTGAAGCGAAAGCGTGTTGCAGTTTACATTAGCTCGTATTCGCAGTTCTGCTTTACTTTAACGTTTCTACGGTTTTCCAGACTCTTTGGACCCTCGTGTGGGCACCCCATTGCCTACCAATACAGTGAGTACCAGCAGGCCGTACTGCCCTTCTAAGAAACATCCAGGCCGTAAGCCTTTCCAAGTCCCTCTATGTGTTCAGAGAGTAGGGCAATACACTGCACCCTTCCTTGGGAAAGCTAGATGTCCTCAGCACACCAACAGCTCCAGGGATTCTGTTCTCTCACGTCCTACATGCCATGGAGTCTGCCTCATTGTCCGATTTTGAGCTGCTCTTAGAAACACAATCTGCTTCGCCTTTCTTCCAGGAACTCACACCCAAGGACCCCATACCTACAGTAGAAAGGAGGCTTGCATCCTACTGCAACGAAACCACAGTTTTCCTGTTACACTGCAGGATTTTAGAATAGGCTTTAGCCTATTCTAGCCCGATAGCCTACATAGAGCATTTCAAATTTGAGGGAGTTCGCTACATGGAGAACACTTTGTGAAGAAAAGTTGATTCAGGCAAGGGACCAGGGTAGAGCTAGAGTCTCTTTTGACTTGTTAGAAATCAGAAGACTTCAGGCTGATTGTTCACCGGCAAAGAAGACCTGATGGCACAAGCCTTGCTTTCCCATATTAAAAGATCTTAGTCATGCTGCCCTGAAGCTACCTAAATAACTCTCTTTTTGACTGGCCTCTAGTCACTGTAGTTAGCCCTCTGGAACAAAAAGCAGTTTTCTCTAAAGAAACACGGTGCTTCCATAGTATGGGTGGGAGCTCATCCTGTCAGGCTCTAGAGCTAAAGGGAAACTTGACGTGAGTACTTGCCTCACGCTAAGGCCTGAAAAGCCCTGCTGAAGCGAAAGCGTGTTGCAGTTTCCATTAGCTAGTATTCGCAGTTCTGCTTTACTTTAACGTTTCTCCGCTTTTCCAGACACTTAGGACCCTCGTGTGGGCACCCCACTGCCTACAAATACAGTGAGTACCAGCAGGTTCCACTGCCCTTCTAAGAAACTTCCAGGCCGTAAGTCTTTCCAAGTCACTCTGCATTCAGAGAGCAGGGCAATACACTGCACCCTTCCTTGGGAAAGCTAGATGTCCTCAGCACACCAACAGCTCCAGGGATTCTGTTCTCTCACGTCCTACATGCCATGGAAGTCTGCCTCATTGTCCTCATTTGAGCTGCACTTAGCAACACAATCTGATTCGCCTTTCTTCTAGGAACTCACACTCAAGGACCCCATACCTACAGGAGAAAGGAGGCTTGCGTTCCTTCTGCAACCAAAGCACAGTTGTTCCTGTTACCCTGCAGGATTTTAGAATAGCCTAAGGACCGATAGCCTACATAGAGCATTTCAAATTTGAGGCAGTTCGCTACATGTAGAACACTTTGTGAAGAAAAGTTGATTCAGGCAAGGGACAAGGGTAGAGCTAGAGTCTCTTTTGACTTGTTAGAAATCAGAAGGCTTCAGGCTGATGGTTCACCGGCAAAGAAACCTGATGGCACGAGCCTTGCTTTCCCTTCTTAAAAGCTCTTAGTCATGCTGCCCTGAAGCTACCTAAATAACTCTCTTTTTGACTGGCCTCTAGTCACTGTAGTTAGCCCTCTGGAACAAAAAGCAGTTTTCTCTAAGGAAACACGGTGCTTCCATAGTATGGGTGGGAGCTCATCTTATCAGGCTCTAGAGCTAAAGGGAAACTTGACGTGAGTACTTGCCTCACGCTAAGGCCTGAGGAGCCCTGCTGAAGCGAAAGCGTGTTGCAGTTTGCATCAGCTCGTATTCGAAGTTCTGCTTTACTTTAACGTTTCTACACATTTCCAGACACCTAGGAACCTCGTGTGGGCACCCCATTGCCTACAAATACAGTGAGTAGCAGCAGGCTCCACTGCCCTTCAAAGAAACATCCAGGCCGTAAGCCTTTCCAAGTCACTCTATGTATTCAGAGACTAGGGCAATACACTGCACCCTTCCTTGGGAACGCTAGATGTCCTCAGCACACCAACAGCTCCAGGGATTCTGTTCTCTCACGTCCTACATGCCATGGAAGTCTGCCTCATTGTCCTCATTTGAGCTGCACTTAGCAACACAATCTGCTTCACCTCTGTTCTAGGAACTCACACCCAAGGACCCCATACCTACAGTAGAAACGAGGCTTGCATTCCTACTGCAACGAAACCACTGTTTCCTGTTACCCTGCAGGATTTTGAATAGGCTAAGGACCGATAGCCTACTCAAAGTGTTCCAAGGATGAGTGAGTTCGCTACATGCAGAACACTTTGGGAAGTAATGTTGATTCAGGCAAGGGAACAGGGTGTAGCTAGAGTCTCTTTTGACTTGTTGGAAATCAGAAGGGTTTAGACTTCGTGTTCACCGCAAAAGATGACCTGATGGCACAAGCCTTGTTTCCCATATTAAAAGCTCTATTCAGGCTGCCCTGAAGCTACCTAAATACGTCTATTTCTGACTGGCCTCTAGTCACTGTAGTTACACTCAGGACGAAAAGATTTCTCTAACGAAGCACGATGCTTCCATAGCATGGGTGGTAGCTCATCCCGTCAGGCTCTAGAGCTAAAGGGAAACTTGACGTCAGTACTTGCCTCACGCTAAGGCCTGAAGAGCCCTGCTGAAGCGAAAGCGTGTTGCAGTTTACATTAGCTCGTATTCGCAGTTCTGCTTTACTTTAACGTTTCTACGGTTTTCCAGACTCTTTGGACCCTCGTGTGGGCACCCCATTGCCTACCAATACAGTGAGTACCAGCAGGCCGTACTGCCCTTCTAAGAAACATCCAGGCCGTAAGCCTTTCCAAGTCCCTCTATGTGTTCAGAGAGTAGGGCAATACACTGCACCCTTCCTTGGGAAAGCTAGATGTCCTCAGCACACCAACAGCTCCAGGGATTCTGTTCTCTCACGTCCTACATGCCATGGAGTCTGCCTCATTGTCCGATTTTGAGCTGCTCTTAGAAACACAATCTGCTTCGCCTTTCTTCCAGGAACTCACACCCAAGGACCCCATACCTACAGTAGAAAGGAGGCTTGCATCCTACTGCAACGAAACCACAGTTTTCCTGTTACACTGCAGGATTTTAGAATAGGCTTTAGCCTATTCTAGCCCGATAGCCTACATAGAGCATTTCAAATTTGAGGGAGTTCGCTACATGGAGAACACTTTGTGAAGAAAAGTTGATTCAGGCAAGGGACCAGGGTAGAGCTAGAGTCTCTTTTGACTTGTTAGAAATCAGAAGACTTCAGGCTGATTGTTCACCTGCAAAGAAGACCTGATGGCACAAGCCTTGCTTTCCCATATTAAAAGCTCTTAGTCATGCTGCCCTGAAGCTACCTAAATAACTCTCTTTTTGACTGGCCTCTAGTCACTGTAGTTAGCCCTCTGGAACAAAAAGCAGTTTTCTCTAAGGAAACATGGTGCTTCCATAGTATGGGTGGGAGCTCATCTTATCAGGCTCTAGAGCTAAAGGGAAACTTGACGTGAGTACTTGCCTCACGCTAAGGCCTGAGGAGCCCTGCTGAAGCGAAAGCGTGTTGCAGTTTCCATTAGCTAGTATTCGCAGTTCTGCTTTACTTTAACGTTTCTCCGCTTTTCCAGACACTTAGGACCCTCGTGTGGGCACCCCACTGCCTACAAATACAGTGAGTACCAGCAGGTTCCACTGCCCTTCTAAGAAACTTCCAGGCCGTAAGTCTTTCCAAGTCACTCTGCATTCAGAGAGCAGGGCAATACACTGCACCCTTCCTTGGGAACGCTAGATGTCCTCAGCACACCAACAGCTCCAGGGATTCTGTTCTCTCACGTCCTACATGCCATGGAAGTCTGCCTCATTGTCCTCATTTGAGCTGCACTT
Organism: Eubalaena glacialis; assembly: GCF_028564815.1. NCBI lineage: Eukaryota > Metazoa > Chordata > Mammalia > Artiodactyla > Balaenidae > Eubalaena > Eubalaena glacialis. Next base: position 44,512,304 of record NC_083735.1, on the reverse strand, counting down.
AGCAACACAATCTGCTTCACCTCTGTTCTAGGAACTCACACCCAAGGACCCCATACCTACAGTAGAAACGAGGCTTGCATTCCTACTGCAACGAAACCACTGTTTCCTGTTACCCTGCAGGATTTTGAATAGGCTAAGGACCGATAGCCTACTCAAAGTGTTCCAAGGATGAGTGAGTTCGCTACATGCAGAACACTTTGGGAAGTAATGTTGATTCAGGCAAGGGAACAGGGTGTAGCTAGAGTCTCTTTTGACTTGTTAGAAATCAGAAGGCTTCAGGCTGATGGTTCACCGGCAAAGAAACCTGATGGCACGAGCCTTGCTTTCCCTTCTTAAAAGCTCTTAGTCATGCTGCCCTGAAGCTACCTAAATAACTCTCTTTTTGACTGGCCTCTAGTCACTGTAGTTAGCCCTCTGGAACAAAAAGCAGTTTTCTCTAAGGAAACACGGTGCTTCCATAGTATGGGTGGGAGCTCATCTTATCAGGCTCTAGAGCTAAAGGGAAACTTGACGTGAGTACTTGCCTCACGCTAAGGCCTGAGGAGCCCTGCTGAAGCGAAAGCGTGTTGCAGTTTGCATCAGCTCGTATTCGAAGTTCTGCTTTACTTTAACGTTTCTACACATTTCCAGACACCTAGGAACCTCGTGTGGGCACCCCATTGCCTACAAATACAGTGAGTAGCAGCAGGCTCCACTGCCCTTCAAAGAAACATCCAGGCCGTAAGCCTTTCCAAGTCACTCTATGTATTCAGAGACTAGGGCAATACACTGCACCCTTCCTTGGGAACGCTAGATGTCCTCAGCACACCAACAGCTCCAGGGATTCTGTTCTCTCACGTCCTACATGCCATGGAAGTCTGCCTCATTGTCCTCATTTGAGCTGCACTTAGCAACACAATCTGCTTCACCTCTGTTCTAGGAACTCACACCCAAGGACCCCATACCTACAGTAGAAACGAGGCTTGCATTCCTACTGCAACGAAACCACTGTTTCCTGTTACACTGCAGGATTTTGAATAGGCTAAGGACCGATAGCCTACTCAAAGTGTTCCAAGGATGAGTGAGTTCGCTACATGCAGAACACTTTGGGAAGTAATGTTGATTCAGGCAAGGGAACAGGGTGTAGCTAGAGTCTCTTTTGACTTGTTGGAAATCAGAAGGGTTTAGACTTCGTGTTCACCGCAAAAGATGACCTGATGGCACAAGCCTTGTTTCCCATATTAAAAGCTCTATTCATGCTGCCCTGAAGCTACCTAAATACGTCTATTTCTGACTGGCCTCTAGTCACTGTAGTTACACTCTGGACGAAAAGGTTTCTCTAACGAAGCACGATGCTTCCATAGCATGGGTGGTAGCTCATCCCGTCAGGCTCTAGAGCTAAAGGGAAACTTGACGTCAGTACTTGCCTCACGCTAAGGCCTGAAGAGCCCTGCTGAAGCGAAAGCGTGTTGCAGTTTACATTAGCTCGTATTCGCAGTTCTGCTTTACTTTAACGTTTCTACGGTTTTCCAGACTCTTTGGACCCTCGTGTGGGCACCCCATTGCCTACCAATACAGTGAGTACCAGCAGGCCGTACTGCCCTTCTAAGAAACATCCAGGCCGTAAGACTTTCCAAGTCCCTCTACGTGTTCAGAGAGTAGGGCAATACACTGCACCCTTCCTTGGGAAAGCTAGATGTCCTCAGCACACCAACAGCTCCAGGGATTCTGTTCTCTCACGTCCTACATGCCATGGAGTCTGCCTCATTGTCCGATTTTGAGCTGCTCTTAGAAACACAATCTGCTTCGCCTTTCTTCCAGGAACTCACACCCAAGGACCCCATACCTACAGTAGAAAGGAGGCTTGCATCCTACTGCAACGAAACCACAGTTTTCCTGTTACACTGCAGGATTTTAGAATAGGCTTTAGCCTATTCTAGCCCGATAGCCTACATAGAGCATTTCAAATTTGAGGGAGTTCGCTACATGGAGAACACTTTGTGAAGAAAAGTTGATTCAGGCAAGGGACCAGGGTAGAGCTAGAGTCTCTTTTGACTTGTTAGAAATCAGAAGACTTCAGGCTGATTGTTCACCGGCAAAGAAGACCTGATGGCACAAGCCTTGCTTTCCCATATTAAAAGCTCTTAGTCATGCTGCCCTGAAGCTACCTAAATAACTCTCTTTTTGACTGGCCTCTAGTCACTGTAGTTAGCCCTCTGGAACAAAAAGCAGTTTTCTCTAAAGAAACACGGTGCTTCCATAGTATGGGTGGGAGCTCATCCCGGCAGGCTCTAGAGCTAAAGGGAAACTTGACGTGAGTACTTGCCTCACGCTAAGGCCTGAAAAGCCCTGCTGAAGCGAAAGCGTGTTGCAGTTTACATTAGCTCGTATTCGAAGTTCTGCTTTACTTTAACGTTTCTACGGTTTTCCAGACTCTTTGGACCCTCGTGTGGGCACCCCATTGCCTACCAATACAGTGAGTACCAGCAGGCCGTACTGCCCTTCTAAGAAACATCCAGGCCGTAAGCCTTTCCAAGTCCCTCTATGTGTTCAGAGAGTAGGGCAATACACTGCACCCTTCCTTGGGAAAGCTAGATGTCCTCAGCACACCAACAGCTCCAGGGATTCTGTTCTCTCACGTCCTACATGCCATGGAGTCTGCCTCATTGTCCGATTTTGAGCTGCTCTTAGAAACACAATCTGCTTCGCCTTTCTTCCAGGAACTCACACCCAAGGACCCCATACCTACAGTAGAAAGGAGGCTTGCATCCTACTGCAACGAAACCACAGTTTTCCTGTTACACTGCAGGATTTTAGAATAGGCTTTAGCCTATTCTAGCCCGATAGCCTACATAGAGCATTTCAAATTTGAGGGAGTTCGCTACATGGAGAACACTTTGTGAAGAAAAGTTGATTCAGGCAAGGGACCAGGGTAGAGCTAGAGTCTCTTTTGACTTGTTAGAAATCAGAAGACTTCAGGCTGATTGTTCACCTGCAAAGAAGACCTGATGGCACAAGCCTTGCTTTCCCATATTAAAAGCTCTTAGTCATGCTGCCCTGAAGCTACCTAAATAACTCTCTTTTTGACTGGCCTCTAGTCACTGTAGTTAGCCCTCTGGAACAAAAAGCAGTTTTCTCTAAGGAAACACGGTGCTTCCATAGTATGGGTGGGAGCTCATCTTATCAGGCTCTAGAGCTAAAGGGAAACTTGACGTGAGTACTTGCCTCACGCTAAGGCCTGAGGAGCCCTGCTGAAGCGAAAGCGTGTTGCAGTTTGCATCAGCTCGTATTCGAAGTTCTGCTTTACTTTAACGTTTCTACACATTTCCAGACACCTAGGAACCTCGTGTGGGCACCCCATTGCCTACAAATACAGTGAGTAGCAGCAGGCTCCACTGCCCTTCAAAGAAACATCCAGGCCGTAAGCCTTTCCAAGTCACTCTATGTATTCAGAGACTAGGGCAATACACTGCACCCTTCCTTGGGAACGCTAGATGTCCTCAGCACACCAACAGCTCCAGGGATTCTGTTCTCTCACGTCCTACATGCCATGGAAGTCTGCCTCATTGTCCTCATTTGAGCTGCACTTAGCAACACAATCTGCTTCACCTCTGTTCTAGGAACTCACACCCAAGGACCCCATACCTACAGTAGAAACGAGGCTTGCATTCCTACTGCAACGAAACCACTGTTTCCTGTTACACTGCAGGATTTTGAATAGGCTAAGGACCGATAGCCTACTCAAAGTGTTCCAAGGATGAGTGAGTTCGCTACATGCAGAACACTTTGGGAAGTAATGTTGATTCAGGCAAGGGAACAGGGTGTAGCTAGAGTCTCTTTTGACTTGTTGGAAATCAGAAGGGTTTAGACTTCGTGTTCACCGCAAAAGATGACCTGATGGCACAAGCCTTGTTTCCCATATTAAAAGCTCTATTCAGGCTGCCCTGAAGCTACCTAAATACGTCTATTTCTGACTGGCCTCTAGTCACTGTAGTTACACTCTGGACGAAAAGGTTTCTCTAACGAAGCACGATGCTTCCATAGCATGGGTGGTAGCTCATCCCGTCAGGCTCTAGAGCTAAAGGGAAACTTGACGTCAGTACTTGCCTCACGCTAAGGCCTGAAGAGCCCTGCTGAAGCGAAAGCGTGTTGCAGTTTACATTAGCTCGTATTCGCAGTTCTGCTTTACTTTAACGTTTCTACGGTTTTCCAGACTCTTTGGACCCTCGTGTGGGCACCCCATTGCCTACAAATACAGTGAGTAGCAGCAGGCTCCACTGCCCTTCAAAGAAACATCCAGGCCGTAAGCCTTTCCAAGTCACTCTATGTATTCAGAGACTAGGGCAATACACTGCACCCTTCCTTGGGAACGCTAGATGTCCTCAGCACACCAACAGCTCCAGGGATTCTGTTCTCTCACGTCCTACATGCCATGGAAGTCTGCCTCATTGTCCTCATTTGAGCTGCACTTAGCAACACAATCTGCTTCACCTCTGTTCTAGGAACTCACACCCAAGGACCCCATACCTACAGTAGAAACGAGGCTTGCATTCCTACTGCAACGAAACCACTGTTTCCTGTTACCCTGCAGGATTTTGAATAGGCTAAGGACCGATAGCCTACTCAAAGTGTTCCAAGGATGAGTGAGTTCGCTACATGCAGAACACTTTGGGAAGTAATGTTGATTCAGGCAAGGGAACAGGGTGTAGCTAGAGTCTCTTTTGACTTGTTAGAAATCAGAAGGCTTCAGGCTGATGGTTCACCGGCAAAGAAACCTGATGGCACGAGCCTTGCTTTCCCTTCTTAAAAGCTCTTAGTCATGCTGCCCTGAAGCTACATAAATAACTCTCTTTTTGACTGGCCTCTAGTCACTGTAGTTAGCCCTCTGGAACAAAAAGCAGTTTTCTCTAAGGAAACACGGTGCTTCCATAGTATGGGTGGGAGCTCATCTTATCAGGCTCTAGAGCTAAAGGGAAACTTGACGTGAGTACTTGCCTCACGCTAAGGCCTGAGGAGCCCTGCTGAAGCGAAAGCGTGTTGCAGTTTGCATCAGCTCGTATTCGAAGTTCTGCTTTACTTTAACGTTTCTACACATTTCCAGACACCTAGGAACCTCGTGTGGGCACCCCATTGCCTACAAATACAGTGAGTAGCAGCAGGCTCCACTGCCCTTCAAAGAAACATCCAGGCCGTAAGCCTTTCCAAGTCACTCTATGTATTCAGAGACTAGGGCAATACACTGCACCCTTCCTTGGGAACGCTAGATGTCCTCAGCACACCAACAGCTCCAGGGATTCTGTTCTCTCACGTCCTACATGCCATGGAAGTCTGCCTCATTGTCCTCATTTGAGCTGCACTTAGCAACACAATCTGCTTCACCTCTGTTCTAGGAACTCACACCCAAGGACCCCATACCTACAGTAGAAACGAGGCTTGCATTCCTACTGCAACGAAACCACTGTTTCCTGTTACACTGCAGGATTTTGAATAGGCTAAGGACCGATAGCCTACTCAAAGTGTTCCAAGGATGAGTGAGTTCGCTACATGCAGAACACTTTGGGAAGTAATGTTGATTCAGGCAAGGGAACAGGGTGTAGCTAGAGTCTCTTTTGACTTGTTGGAAATCAGAAGGGTTTAGACTTCGTGTTCACCGCAAAAGATGACCTGATGGCACAAGCCTTGTTTCCCATATTAAAAGCTCTATTCATGCTGCCCTGAAGCTACCTAAATACGTCTATTTCTGACTGGCCTCTAGTCACTGTAGTTACACTCTGGACGAAAAGGTTTCTCTAACGAAGCACGATGCTTCCATAGCATGGGTGGTAGCTCATCCCGTCAGGCTCTAGAGCTAAAGGGAAACTTGACGTCAGTACTTGCCTCACGCTAAGGCCTGAAGAGCCCTGCTGAAGCGAAAGCGTGTTGCAGTTTACATTAGCTCGTATTCGCAGTTCTGCTTTACTTTAACGTTTCTACGGTTTTCCAGACTCTTTGGACCCTCGTGTGGGCACCCCATTGCCTACCAATACAGTGAGTACCAGCAGGCCGTACTGCCCTTCTAAGAAACATCCAGGCCGTAAGACTTTCCAAGTCCCTCTACGTGTTCAGAGAGTAGGGCAATACACTGCACCCTTCCTTGGGAAAGCTAGATGTCCTCAGCACACCAACAGCTCCAGGGATTCTGTTCTCTCACGTCCTACATGCCATGGAGTCTGCCTCATTGTCCGATTTTGAGCTGCTCTTAGAAACACAATCTGCTTCGCCTTTCTTCCAGGAACTCACACCCAAGGACCCCATACCTACAGTAGAAAGGAGGCTTGCATCCTACTGCAACGAAACCACAGTTTTCCTGTTACACTGCAGGATTTTAGAATAGGCTTTAGCCTATTCTAGCCCGATAGCCTACATAGAGCATTTCAAATTTGAGGGAGTTCGCTACATGGAGAACACTTTGTGAAGAAAAGTTGATTCAGGCAAGGGACCAGGGTAGAGCTAGAGTCTCTTTTGACTTGTTAGAAATCAGAAGACTTCAGGCTGATTGTTCACCGGCAAAGAAGACCTGATGGCACAAGCCTTGCTTTCCCATATTAAAAGCTCTTAGTCATGCTGCCCTGAAGCTACCTAAATAACTCTCTTTTTGACTGGCCTCTAGTCACTGTAGTTAGCCCTCTGGAACAAAAAGCAGTTTTCTCTAAAGAAACACGGTGCTTCCATAGTATGGGTGGGAGCTCATCCCGGCAGGCTCTAGAGCTAAAGGGAAACTTGACGTGAGTACTTGCCTCACGCTAAGGCCTGAAAAGCCCTGCTGAAGCGAAAGCGTGTTGCAGTTTACATTAGCTCGTATTCGAAGTTCTGCTTTACTTTAACGTTTCTACGGTTTTCCAGACTCTTTGGACCCTCGTGTGGGCACCCCATTGCCTACCAATACAGTGAGTACCAGCAGGCCGTACTGCCCTTCTAAGAAACATCCAGGCCGTAAGCCTTTCCAAGTCCCTCTATGTGTTCAGAGAGTAGGGCAATACACTGCACCCTTCCTTGGGAAAGCTAGATGTCCTCAGCACACCAACAGCTCCAGGGATTCTGTTCTCTCACGTCCTACATGCCATGGAAGTCTGCCTCATTGTCCTCATTTGAGCTGCACTTAGCAACACAATCTGCTTCACCTCTGTTCTAGGAACTCACACCCAAGGACCCCATACCTACAGTAGAAACGAGGCTTGCATTCCTACTGCAACGAAACCACTGTTTCCTGTTACCCTGCAGGATTTTGAATAGGCTAAGGACCGATAGCCTACTCAAAGTGTTCCAAGGATGAGTGAGTTCGCTACATGCAGAACACTTTGGGAAGTAATGTTGATTCAGGCAAGGGAACAGGGTGTAGCTAGAGTCTCTTTTGACTTGTTAGAAATCAGAAGGCTTCAGGCTGATGGTTCACCGGCAAAGAAACCTGATGGCACGAGCCTTGCTTTCCCTTCTTAAAAGCTCTTAGTCATGCTGCCCTGAAGCTACCTAAATAACTCTCTTTTTGACTGGCCTCTAGTCACTGTAGTTAGCCCTCTGGAACAAAAAGCAGTTTTCTCTAAGGAAACACGGTGCTTCCATAGTATGGGTGGGAGCTCATCTTATCAGGCTCTAGAGCTAAAGGGAAACTTGACGTGAGTACTTGCCTCACGCTAAGGCCTGAGGAGCCCTGCTGAAGCGAAAGCGTGTTGCAGTTTGCATCAGCTCGTATTCGAAGTTCTGCTTTACTTTAACGTTTCTACACATTTCCAGACACCTAGGAACCTCGTGTGGGCACCCCATTGCCTACAAATACAGTGAGTAGCAGCAGGCTCCACTGCCCTTCAAAGAAACATCCAGGCCGTAAGCCTTTCCAAGTCACTCTATGTATTCAGAGACTAGGGCAATACACTGCACCCTTCCTTGGGAACGCTAGATGTCCTCAGCACACCAACAGCTCCAGGGATTCTGTTCTCTCACGTCCTACATGCCATGGAAGTCTGCCTCATTGTCCTCATTTGAGCTGCACTTAGCAACACAATCTGCTTCACCTCTGTTCTAGGAACTCACACCCAAGGACCCCATACCTACAGTAGAAACGAGGCTTGCATTCCTACTGCAACGAAACCACTGTTTCCTGTTACACTGCAGGATTTTGAATAGGCTAAGGACCGATAGCCTACTCAAAGTGTTCCAAGGATGAGTGAGTTCGCTACATGCAGAACACTTTGGGAAGTAATGTTGATTCAGGCAAGGGAACAGGGTGTAGCTAGAGTCTCTTTTGACTTGTTGGAAATCAGAAGGGTTTAGACTTCGTGTTCACCGCAAAAGATGACCTGATGGCACAAGCCTTGTTTCCCATATTAAAAGCTCTATTCAGGCTGCCCTGAAGCTACCTAAATACGTCTATTTCTGACTGGCCTCTAGTCACTGTAGTTACACTCTGGACGAAAAGGTTTCTCTAACGAAGCACGATGCTTCCATAGCATGGGTGGTAGCTCATCCCGTCAGGCTCTAGAGCTAAAGGGAAACTTGACGTCAGTACTTGCCTCACGCTAAGGCCTGAAGAGCCCTGCTGAAGCGAAAGCGTGTTGCAGTTTACATTAGCTCGTATTCGCAGTTCTGCTTTACTTTAACGTTTCTACGGTTTTCCAGACTCTTTGGACCCTCGTGTGGGCACCCCATTGCCTACAAATACAGTGAGTAGCAGCAGGCTCCACTGCCCTTCAAAGAAACATCCAGGCCGTAAGCCTTTCCAAGTCACTCTATGTATTCAGAGACTAGGGCAATACACTGCACCCTTCCTTGGGAACGCTAGATGTCCTCAGCACACCAACAGCTCCAGGGATTCTGTTCTCTCACGTCCTACATGCCATGGAAGTCTGCCTCATTGTCCTCATTTGAGCTGCACTTAGCAACACAATCTGCTTCACCTCTGTTCTAGGAACTCACACCCAAGGACCCCATACCTACAGTAGAAACGAGGCTTGCATTCCTACTGCAACGAAACCACTGTTTCCTGTTACCCTGCAGGATTTTGAATAGGCTAAGGACCGATAGCCTACTCAAAGTGTTCCAAGGATGAGTGAGTTCGCTACATGCAGAACACTTTGGGAAGTAATGTTGATTCAGGCAAGGGAACAGGGTGTAGCTAGAGTCTCTTTTGACTTGTTAGAAATCAGAAGGCTTCAGGCTGATGGTTCACCGGCAAAGAAACCTGATGGCACGAGCCTTGCTTTCCCTTCTTAAAAGCTCTTAGTCATGCTGCCCTGAAGCTACATAAATAACTCTCTTTTTGACTGGCCTCTAGTCACTGTAGTTAGCCCTCTGGAACAAAAAGCAGTTTTCTCTAAGGAAACACGGTGCTTCCATAGTATGGGTGGGAGCTCATCTTATCAGGCTCTAGAGCTAAAGGGAAACTTGACGTGAGTACTTGCCTCACGCTAAGGCCTGAGGAGCCCTGCTGAAGCGAAAGCGTGTTGCAGTTTGCATCAGCTCGTATTCGAAGTTCTGCTTTACTTTAACGTTTCTACACATTTCCAGACACCTAGGAACCTCGTGTGGGCACCCCATTGCCTACAAATACAGTGAGTAGCAGCAGGCTCCACTGCCCTTCAAAGAAACATCCAGGCCGTAAGCCTTTCCAAGTCACTCTATGTATTCAGAGACTAGGGCAATACACTGCACCCTTCCTTGGGAACGCTAGATGTCCTCAGCACACCAACAGCTCCAGGGATTCTGTTCTCTCACGTCCTACATGCCATGGAAGTCTGCCTCATTGTCCTCATTTGAGCTGCACTTAGCAACACAATCTGCTTCACCTCTGTTCTAGGAACTCACACCCAAGGACCCCATACCTACAGTAGAAACGAGGCTTGCATTCCTACTGCAACGAAACCACTGTTTCCTGTTACACTGCAGGATTTTGAATAGGCTAAGGACCGATAGCCTACTCAAAGTGTTCCAAGGATGAGTGAGTTCGCTACATGCAGAACACTTTGGGAAGTAATGTTGATTCAGGCAAGGGAACAGGGTGTAGCTAGAGTCTCTTTTGACTTGTTGGAAATCAGAAGGGTTTAGACTTCGTGTTCACCGCAAAAGATGACCTGATGGCACAAGCCTTGTTTCCCATATTAAAAGCTCTATTCATGCTGCCCTGAAGCTACCTAAATACGTCTATTTCTGACTGGCCTCTAGTCACTGTAGTTACACTCTGGACGAAAAGGTTTCTCTAACGAAGCACGATGCTTCCATAGCATGGGTGGTAGCTCATCCCGTCAGGCTCTAGAGCTAAAGGGAAACTTGACGTCAGTACTTGCCTCACGCTAAGGCCTGAAGAGCCCTGCTGAAGCGAAAGCGTGTTGCAGTTTACATTAGCTCGTATTCGCAGTTCTGCTTTACTTTAACGTTTCTACGGTTTTCCAGACTCTTTGGACCCTCGTGTGGGCACCCCATTGCCTACCAATACAGTGAGTACCAGCAGGCCGTACTGCCCTTCTAAGAAACATCCAGGCCGTAAGACTTTCCAAGTCCCTCTACGTGTTCAGAGAGTAGGGCAATACACTGCACCCTTCCTTGGGAAAGCTAGATGTCCTCAGCACACCAACAGCTCCAGGGATTCTGTTCTCTCACGTCCTACATGCCATGGAGTCTGCCTCATTGTCCGATTTTGAGCTGCTCTTAGAAACACAATCTGCTTCGCCTTTCTTCCAGGAACTCACACCCAAGGACCCCATACCTACAGTAGAAAGGAGGCTTGCATCCTACTGCAACGAAACCACAGTTTTCCTGTTACACTGCAGGATTTTAGAATAGGCTTTAGCCTATTCTAGCCCGATAGCCTACATAGAGCATTTCAAATTTGAGGGAGTTCGCTACATGGAGAACACTTTGTGAAGAAAAGTTGATTCAGGCAAGGGACCAGGGTAGAGCTAGAGTCTCTTTTGACTTGTTAGAAATCAGAAGACTTCAGGCTGATTGTTCACCGGCAAAGAAGACCTGATGGCACAAGCCTTGCTTTCCCATATTAAAAGCTCTTAGTCATGCTGCCCTGAAGCTACCTAAATAACTCTCTTTTTGACTGGCCTCTAGTCACTGTAGTTAGCCCTCTGGAACAAAAAGCAGTTTTCTCTAAAGAAACACGGTGCTTCCATAGTATGGGTGGGAGCTCATCCCGGCAGGCTCTAGAGCTAAAGGGAAACTTGACGTGAGTACTTGCCTCACGCTAAGGCCTGAAAAGCCCTGCTGAAGCGAAAGCGTGTTGCAGTTTACATTAGCTCGTATTCGAAGTTCTGCTTTACTTTAACGTTTCTACGGTTTTCCAGACTCTTTGGACCCTCGTGTGGGCACCCCATTGCCTACCAATACAGTGAGTACCAGCAGGCCGTACTGCCCTTCTAAGAAACATCCAGGCCGTAAGCCTTTCCAAGTCCCTCTATGTGTTCAGAGAGTAGGGCAATACACTGCACCCTTCCTTGGGAAAGCTAGATGTCCTCAGCACACCAACAGCTCCAGGGATTCTGTTCTCTCACGTCCTACATGCCATGGAAGTCTGCCTCATTGTCCTCATTTGAGCTGCACTTAGCAACACAATCTGCTTCACCTCTGTTCTAGGAACTCACACCCAAGGACCCCATACCTACAGTAGAAACGAGGCTTGCATTCCTACTGCAACGAAACCACTGTTTCCTGTTACCCTGCAGGATTTTGAATAGGCTAAGGACCGATAGCCTACTCAAAGTGTTCCAAGGATGAGTGAGTTCGCTACATGCAGAACACTTTGGGAAGTAATGTTGATTCAGGCAAGGGAACAGGGTGTAGCTAGAGTCTCTTTTGACTTGTTAGAAATCAGAAGGCTTCAGGCTGATGGTTCACCGGCAAAGAAACCTGATGGCACGAGCCTTGCTTTCCCTTCTTAAAAGCTCTTAGTCATGCTGCCCTGAAGCTACCTAAATAACTCTCTTTTTGACTGGCCTCTAGTCACTGTAGTTAGCCCTCTGGAACAAAAAGCAGTTTTCTCTAAGGAAACACGGTGCTTCCATAGTATGGGTGGGAGCTCATCTTATCAGGCTCTAGAGCTAAAGGGAAACTTGACGTGAGTACTTGCCTCACGCTAAGGCCTGAGGAGCCCTGCTGAAGCGAAAGCGTGTTGCAGTTTGCATCAGCTCGTATTCGAAGTTCTGCTTTACTTTAACGTTTCTACACATTTCCAGACACCTAGGAACCTCGTGTGGGCACCCCATTGCCTACAAATACAGTGAGTAGCAGCAGGCTCCACTGCCCTTCAAAGAAACATCCAGGCCGTAAGCCTTTCCAAGTCACTCTATGTATTCAGAGACTAGGGCAATACACTGCACCCTTCCTTGGGAACGCTAGATGTCCTCAGCACACCAACAGCTCCAGGGATTCTGTTCTCTCACGTCCTACATGCCATGGAAGTCTGCCTCATTGTCCTCATTTGAGCTGCACTTAGCAACACAATCTGCTTCACCTCTGTTCTAGGAACTCACACCCAAGGACCCCATACCTACAGTAGAAACGAGGCTTGCATTCCTACTGCAACGAAACCACTGTTTCCTGTTACACTGCAGGATTTTGAATAGGCTAAGGACCGATAGCCTACTCAAAGTGTTCCAAGGATGAGTGAGTTCGCTACATGCAGAACACTTTGGGAAGTAATGTTGATTCAGGCAAGGGAACAGGGTGTAGCTAGAGTCTCTTTTGACTTGTTGGAAATCAGAAGGGTTTAGACTTCGTGTTCACCGCAAAAGATGACCTGATGGCACAAGCCTTGTTTCCCATATTAAAAGCTCTATTCATGCTGCCCTGAAGCTACCTAAATACGTCTATTTCTGACTGGCCTCTAGTCACTGTAGTTACACTCTGGACGAAAAGGTTTCTCTAACGAAGCACGATGCTTCCATAGCATGGGTGGTAGCTCATCCCGTCAGGCTCTAGAGCTAAAGGGAAACTTGACGTCAGTACTTGCCTCACGCTAAGGCCTGAAGAGCCCTGCTGAAGCGAAAGCGTGTTGCAGTTTACATTAGCTCGTATTCGCAGTTCTGCTTTACTTTAACGTTTCTACGGTTTTCCAGACTCTTTGGACCCTCGTGTGGGCACCCCATTGCCTACCAATACAGTGAGTACCAGCAGGCCGTACTGCCCTTCTAAGAAACATCCAGGCCGTAAGACTTTCCAAGTCCCTCTACGTGTTCAGAGAGTAGGGCAATACACTGCACCCTTCCTTGGGAAAGCTAGATGTCCTCAGCACACCAACAGCTCCAGGGATTCTGTTCTCTCACGTCCTACATGCCATGGAGTCTGCCTCATTGTCCGATTTTGAGCTGCTCTTAGAAACACAATCTGCTTCGCCTTTCTTCCAGGAACTCACACCCAAGGACCCCATACCTACAGTAGAAAGGAGGCTTGCATCCTACTGCAACGAAACCACAGTTTTCCTGTTACACTGCAGGATTTTAGAATAGGCTTTAGCCTATTCTAGCCCGATAGCCTACATAGAGCATTTCAAATTTGAGGGAGTTCGCTACATGGAGAACACTTTGTGAAGAAAAGTTGATTCAGGCAAGGGACCAGGGTAGAGCTAGAGTCTCTTTTGACTTGTTAGAAATCAGAAGACTTCAGGCTGATTGTTCACCGGCAAAGAAGACCTGATGGCACAAGCCTTGCTTTCCCATATTAAAAGCTCTTAGTCATGCTGCCCTGAAGCTACCTAAATAACTCTCTTTTTGACTGGCCTCTAGTCACTGTAGTTAGCCCTCTGGAACAAAAAGCAGTTTTCTCTAAAGAAACACGGTGCTTCCATAGTATGGGTGGGAGCTCATCCCGGCAGGCTCTAGAGCTAAAGGGAAACTTGACGTGAGTACTTGCCTCACGCTAAGGCCTGAAAAGCCCTGCTGAAGCGAAAGCGTGTTGCAGTTTACATTAGCTCGTATTCAAAGTTCTGCTTTACTTTAACGTTTCTACGGTTTTCCAGACTCTTTGGACCCTCGTGTGGGCACCCCATTGCCTACCAATACAGTGAGTACCAGCAGGCCGTACTGCCCTTCTAAGAAACATCCAGGCCGTAAGCCTTTCCAAGTCCCTCTATGTGTTCAGAGAGTAGGGCAATACACTGCACCCTTCCTTGGGAAAGCTAGATGTCCTCAGCACACCAACAGCTCCAGGGATTCTGTTCTCTCACGTCCTACATGCCATGGAGTCTGCCTCATTGTCCGATTTTGAGCTGCTCTTAGAAACACAATCTGCTTCGCCTTTCTTCCAGGAACTCACACCCAAGGACCCCATACCTACAGTAGAAAGGAGGCTTGCATCCTACTGCAACGAAACCACAGTTTTCCTGTTACACTGCAGGATTTTAGAATAGGCTTTAGCCTATTCTAGCCCGATAGCCTACATAGAGCATTTCAAATTTGAGGGAGTTCGCTACATGGAGAACACTTTGTGAAGAAAAGTTGATTCAGGCAAGGGACCAGGGTAGAGCTAGAGTCTCTTTTGACTTGTTAGAAATCAGAAGACTTCAGGCTGATTGTTCACCTGCAAAGAAGACCTGATGGCACAAGCCTTGCTTTCCCATATTAAAAGCTCTTAGTCATGCTGCCCTGAAGCTACCTAAATAACTCTCTTTTTGACTGGCCTCTAGTCACTGTAGTTAGCCCTCTGGAACAAAAAGCAGTTTTCTCTAAGGAAACACGGTGCTTCCATAGTATGGGTGGGAGCTCATCTTATCAGGCTCTAGAGCTAAAGGGAAACTTGACGTGAGTACTTGCCTCACGCTAAGGCCTGAGGAGCCCTGCTGAAGCGAAAGCGTGTTGCAGTTTGCATCAGCTCGTATTCGAAGTTCTGCTTTACTTTAACGTTTCTACACATTTCCAGACACCTAGGAACCTCGTGTGGGCACCCCATTGCCTACAAATACAGTGAGTAGCAGCAGGCTCCACTGCCCTTCAAAGAAACATCCAGGCCGTAAGCCTTTCCAAGTCACTCTATGTATTCAGAGACTAGGGCAATACACTGCACCCTTCCTTGGGAACGCTAGATGTCCTCAGCACACCAACAGCTCCAGGGATTCTGTTCTCTCACGTCCTACATGCCATGGAAGTCTGCCTCATTGTCCTCATTTGAGCTGCACTTAGCAACACAATCTGCTTCACCTCTGTTCTAGGAACTCACACCCAAGGACCCCATACCTACAGTAGAAACGAGGCTTGCATTCCTACTGCAACGAAACCACTGTTTCCTGTTACACTGCAGGATTTTGAATAGGCTAAGGACCGATAGCCTACTCAAAGTGTTCCAAGGATGAGTGAGTTCGCTACATGCAGAACACTTTGGGAAGTAATGTTGATTCAGGCAAGGGAACAGGGTGTAGCTAGAGTCTCTTTTGACTTGTTGGAAATCAGAAGGGTTTAGACTTCGTGTTCACCGCAAAAGATGACCTGATGGCACAAGCCTTGTTTCCCATATTAAAAGCTCTATTCAGGCTGCCCTGAAGCTACCTAAATACGTCTATTTCTGACTGGCCTCTAGTCACTGTAGTTACACTCTGGACGAAAAGGTTTCTCTAACGAAGCACGATGCTTCCATAGCATGGGTGGTAGCTCATCCCGTCAGGCTCTAGAGCTAAAGGGAAACTTGACGTCAGTACTTGCCTCACGCTAAGGCCTGAAGAGCCCTGCTGAAGCGAAAGCGTGTTGCAGTTTACATTAGCTCGTATTCGCAGTTCTGCTTTACTTTAACGTTTCTACGGTTTTCCAGACTCTTTGGACCCTCGTGTGGGCACCCCATTGCCTACCAATACAGTGAGTACCAGCAGGCCGTACTGCCCTTCTAAGAAACATCCAGGCCGTAAGCCTTTCCAAGTCCCTCTATGTGTTCAGAGAGTAGGGCAATACACTGCACCCTTCCTTGGGAAAGCTAGATGTCCTCAGCACACCAACAGCTCCAGGGATTCTGTTCTCTCACGTCCTACATGCCATGGAGTCTGCCTCATTGTCCGATTTTGAGCTGCTCTTAGAAACACAATCTGCTTCGCCTTTCTTCCAGGAACTCACACCCAAGGACCCCATACCTACAGTAGAAAGGAGGCTTGCATCCTACTGCAACGAAACCACAGTTTTCCTGTTACACTGCAGGATTTTAGAATAGGCTTTAGCCTATTCTAGCCCGATAGCCTACATAGAGCATTTCAAATTTGAGGGAGTTCGCTACATGGAGAACACTTTGTGAAGAAAAGTTGATTCAGGCAAGGGACCAGGGTAGAGCTAGAGTCTCTTTTGACTTGTTAGAAATCAGAAGACTTCAGGCTGATTGTTCACCGGCAAAGAAGACCTGATGGCACAAGCCTTGCTTTCCCATATTAAAAGCTCTTAGTCATGCTGCCCTGAAGCTACCTAAATAACTCTCTTTTTGACTGGCCTCTAGTCACTGTAGTTAGCCCTCTGGAACAAAAAGCAGTTTTCTCTAAAGAAACACGGTGCTTCCATAGTATGGGTGGGAGCTCATCCCGGCAGGCTCTAGAGCTAAAGGGAAACTTGACGTGAGTACTTGCCTCACGCTAAGGCCTGAAAAGCCCTGCTGAAGCGAAAGCGTGTTGCAGTTTGCATCAGCTCGTATTCGAAGTTCTGCTTTACTTTAACGTTTCTACGGTTTTCCAGACTCTTTGGACCCTCGTGTGGGCACCCCATTGCCTACCAATACAGTGAGTACCAGCAGGCCGTACTGCCCTTCTAAGAAACATCCAGGCCGTAAGCCTTTCCAAGTCCCTCTATGTGTTCAGAGAGTAGGGCAATACACTGCACCCTTCCTTGGGAAAGCTAGATGTCCTCAGCACACCAACAGCTCCAGGGATTCTGTTCTCTCACGTCCTACATGCCATGGAGTCTGCCTCATTGTCCGATTTTGAGCTGCTCTTAGAAACACAATCTGCTTCGCCTTTCTTCCAGGAACTCACACCCAAGGACCCTATACCTACAGTAGAAAGGAGGCTTGCATCCTACTGCAACGAAACCACAGTTTTCCTGTTACACTGCAGGATTTTAGAATAGGCTTTAGCCTATTCTAGCCCGATAGCCTACATGGAGCATTTCAAATTTGAGGGAGTTCGCTACATGGAGAACACTTTGTGAAGAAAAGTTGATTCAGGCAAGGGACCAGGGTAGAGCTAGAGTCTCTTTTGACTTGTTAGAAATCAGAAGACTTCAGGCTGATTGTTCACCTGCAAAGAAGACGTGATGGCACAAGCCTTGCTTTCCCATATTAAAAGCTCTTAGTCATGCTGCCCTGAAGCTACCTAAATAACTCTCTTTTTGACTGGCCTCTAGTCACTGTAGTTAGCCCTCTGGAACAAAAAGCAGTTTACTCTAAAGAAACACGGTGCTTCCATAGTATGGGTGGGAGCTCATCCCGGCAGGCTCTAGAGCTAAAGGGAAACTTGACGTGAGTACTTGCCTCACGCTAAGGCCTGAAAAGCCCTGCTGAAGCGAAAGCGTGTTGCAGTTTGCATCAGCTCGTATTCGAAGTTCTGCTTTACTTTAACGTTTCTACGGTTTTCCAGACACTTAGGAACCTCGTGTGGGCACCCCATTGCCTACAAATACAGTGAGTAGCAGCAGGCTCCACTGCCCTTCAAAGAAACATCCAGGCCGTAAGCCTTTCCAAGTCACTCTATGTATTCAGAGACTAGGGCAATACACTGCACCCTTCCTTGGGAACGCTAGATGTCCTCAGCACACCAACAGCTCCAGGGATTCTGTTCTCTCACGTCCTACATGCCATGGAAGTCTGCCTCATTGTCCTCATTTGAGCTGCACTTAGCAACACAATCTGCTTCACCTCTGTTCTAGGAACTCACACCCAAGGACCCCATACCTACAGTAGAAACGAGGCTTGCATTCCTACTGCAACGAAACCACTGTTTCCTGTTACACTGCAGGATTTTGAATAGGCTAAGGACCGATAGCCTACTCAAAGTGTTCCAAGGATGAGTGAGTTCGCTACATGCAGAACACTTTGGGAAGTAATGTTGATTCAGGCAAGGGAACAGGGTGTAGCTAGAGTCTCTTTTGACTTGTTGGAAATCAGAAGGGTTTAGACTTCGTGTTCACCGCAAAAGATGACCTGATGGCACAAGCCTTGTTTCCCATATTAAAAGCTCTATTCAGGCTGCCCTGAAGCTACCTAAATACGTCTATTTCTGACTGGCCTCTAGTCACTGTAGTTACACTCTGGACGAAAAGGTTTCTCTAACGAAGCACGATGCTTCCATAGCATGGGTGGTAGCTCATCCCGTCAGGCTCTAGAGCTAAAGGGAAACTTGACGTCAGTACTTGCCTCACGCTAAGGCCTGAAGAGCCCTGCTGAAGCGAAAGCGTGTTGCAGTTTACATTAGCTCGTATTCGCAGTTCTGCTTTACTTTAACGTTTCTACGGTTTTCCAGACTCTTTGGACCCTCGTGTGGGCACCCCATTGCCTACCAATACAGTGAGTACCAGCAGGCCGTACTGCCCTTCTAAGAAACATCCAGGCCGTAAGCCTTTCCAAGTCCCTCTATGTGTTCAGAGAGTAGGGCAATACACTGCACCCTTCCTTGGGAAAGCTAGATGTCCTCAGCACACCAACAGCTCCAGGGATTCTGTTCTCTCACGTCCTACATGCCATGGAAGTCTGCCTCATTGTCCTCATTTGAGCTGCACTTAGCAACACAATCTGATTCGCCTTTCTTCTAGGAACTCACACTCAAGGACCCCATACCTACAGGAGAAAGGAGGCTTGCGTTCCTTCTGCAACCAAAGCACAGTTGTTCCTGTTACCCTGCAGGATTTTAGAATAGCCTAAGGACCGATAGCCTACATAGAGCATTTCAAATTTGAGGCAGTTCGCTACATGTAGAACACTTTGTGAAGAAAAGTTGATTCAGGCAAGGGACAAGGGTAGAGCTAGAGTCTCTTTTGACTTGTTAGAAATCAGAAGGCTTCAGGCTGATGGTTCACCGGCAAAGAAACCTGATGGCACGAGCCTTGCTTTCCCTTCTTAAAAGCTCTTAGTCATGCTGCCCTGAAGCTACCTAAATAACTCTCTTTTTGACTGGCCTCTAGTCACTGTAGTTAGCCCTCTGGAACAAAAAGCAGTTTTCTCTAAGGAAACACGGTGCTTCCATAGTATGGGTGGGAGCTCATCTTATCAGGCTCTAGAGCTAAAGGGAAACTTGACGTGAGTACTTGCCTCACCCTAAGGCCTGAGGAGCCCTGCTGAAGCGAAAGCGTGTTGCAGTTTGCATCAGCTCGTATTCGAAGTTCTGCTTTACTTTAACGTTTCTACACATTTCCAGACACCTAGGAACCTCGTGTGGGCACCCCATTGCCTACAAATACAGTGAGTAGCAGCAGGCTCCACTGCCCTTCAAAGAAACATCCAGGCCGTAAGCCTTTCCAAGTCACTCTATGTATTCAGAGACTAGGGCAATACACTGCACCCTTCCTTGGGAACGCTAGATGTCCTCAGCACACCAACAGCTCCAGGGATTCTGTTCTCTCACGTCCTACATGCCATGGAAGTCTGCCTCATTGTCCTCATTTGAGCTGCACTTAGCAACACAATCTGCTTCACCTCTGTTCTAGGAACTCACACCCAAGGACCCCATACCTACAGTAGAAACGAGGCTTGCATTCCTACTGCAACGAAACCACTGTTTCCTGTTACACTGCAGGATTTTGAATAGGCTAAGGACCGATAGCCTACTCAAAGTGTTCCAAGGATGAGTGAGTTCGCTACATGCAGAACACTTTGGGAAGTAATGTTGATTCAGGCAAGGGAACAGGGTGTAGCTAGAGTCTCTTTTGACTTGTTGGAAATCAGAAGGGTTTAGACTTCGTGTTCACCGCAAAAGATGACCTGATGGCACAAGCCTTGTTTCCCATATTAAAAGCTCTATTCAGGCTGCCCTGAAGCTACCTAAATACGTCTATTTCTGACTGGCCTCTAGTCACTGTAGTTACACTCTGGACGAAAAGGTTTCTCTAACGAAGCACGATGCTTCCATAGCATGGGTGGTAGCTCATCCCGTCAGGCTCTAGAGCTAAAGGGAAACTTGACGTCAGTACTTGCCTCACGCTAAGGCCTGAAGAGCCCTGCTGAAGCGAAAGCGTGTTGCAGTTTACATTAGCTCGTATTCGCAGTTCTGCTTTACTTTAACGTTTCTACGGTTTTCCAGACTCTTTGGACCCTCGTGTGGGCACCCCATTGCCTACCAATACAGTGAGTACCAGCAGGCCGTACTGCCCTTCTAAGAAACATCCAGGCCGTAAGCCTTTCCAAGTCCCTCTATGTGTTCAGAGAGTAGGGCAATACACTGCACCCTTCCTTGGGAAAGCTAGATGTCCTCAGCACACCAACAGCTCCAGGGATTCTGTTCTCTCACGTCCTACATGCCATGGAGTCTGCCTCATTGTCCGATTTTGAGCTGCTCTTAGAAACACAATCTGCTTCGCCTTTCTTCCAGGAACTCACACCCAAGGACCCCATACCTACAGTAGAAAGGAGGCTTGCATCCTACTGCAACGAAACCACAGTTTTCCTGTTACACTGCAGGATTTTAGAATAGGCTTTAGCCTATTCTAGCCCGATAGCCTACATAGAGCATTTCAAATTTGAGGGAGTTCGCTACATGGAGAACACTTTGTGAAGAAAAGTTGATTCAGGCAAGGGACCAGGGTAGAGCTAGAGTCTCTTTTGACTTGTTAGAAATCAGAAGACTTCAGGCTGATTGTTCACCTGCAAAGAAGACCTGATGGCACAAGCCTTGCTTTCCCATATTAAAAGCTCTTAGTCATGCTGCCCTGAAGCTACCTAAATAACTCTCTTTTTGACTGGCCTCTAGTCACTGTAGTTAGCCCTCTGGAACAAAAAGCAGTTTTCTCTAAAGAAACACGGTGCTTCCATAGTATGGGTGGGAGCTCATCCCGGCAGGCTCTAGAGCTAAAGGGAAACTTGACGTGAGTACTTGCCTCACGCTAAGGCCTGAAAAGCCCTGCTGAAGCGAAAGCGTGTTGCAGTTTCCATTAGCTAGTATTCGCAGTTCTGCTTTACTTTAACGTTTCTCCGCTTTTCCAGACACTTAGGACCCTCGTGTGGGCACCCCATTGCCTACAAATACAGTGAGTAGCAGCAGGCTCCACTGCCCTTCAAAGAAACATCCAGGCCGTAAGCCTTTCCAAGTCACTCTATGTATTCAGAGACTAGGGCAATACACTGCACCCTTCCTTGGGAACGCTAGATGTCCTCAGCACACCAACAGCTCCAGGGATTCTGTTCTCTCACGTCCTACATGCCATGGAAGTCTGCCTCATTGTCCTCATTTGAGCTGCACTTAGCAACACAATCTGCTTCACCTCTGTTCTAGGAACTCACACCCAAGGACCCCATACCTACAGTAGAAACGAGGCTTGCATTCCTACTGCAACGAAACCACTGTTTCCTGTTACCCTGCAGGATTTTGAATAGGCTAAGGACCGATAGCCTACTCAAAGTGTTCCAAGGATGAGTGAGTTCGCTACATGCAGAACACTTTGGGAAGTAATGTTGATTCAGGCAAGGGAACAGGGTGTAGCTAGAGTCTCTTTTGACTTGTTGGAAATCAGAAGGGTTTAGACTTCGTG
Organism: Eubalaena glacialis; assembly: GCF_028564815.1. Taxonomy (NCBI): domain Eukaryota; kingdom Metazoa; phylum Chordata; class Mammalia; order Artiodactyla; family Balaenidae; genus Eubalaena; species Eubalaena glacialis. The sequence goes on along the minus strand of NC_083735.1, from coordinate 44,490,657 downwards.
TTCACCGCAAAAGATGACCTGATGGCACAAGCCTTGTTTCCCATATTAAAAGCTCTATTCAGGCTGCCCTGAAGCTACCTAAATACGTCTATTTCTGACTGGCCTCTAGTCACTGTAGTTACACTCTGGACGAAAAGGTTTCTCTAACGAAGCACGATGCTTCCATAGCATGGGTGGTAGCTCATCCCGTCAGGCTCTAGAGCTAAAGGGAAACTTGACGTCAGTACTTGCCTCACGCTAAGGCCTGAAGAGCCCTGCTGAAGCGAAAGCGTGTTGCAGTTTACATTAGCTCGTATTCGCAGTTCTGCTTTACTTTAACGTTTCTACGGTTTTCCAGACTCTTTGGACCCTCGTGTGGGCACCCCATTGCCTACCAATACAGTGAGTACCAGCAGGCCGTACTGCCCTTCTAAGAAACATCCAGGCCGTAAGCCTTTCCAAGTCCCTCTATGTGTTCAGAGAGTAGGGCAATACACTGCACCCTTCCTTGGGAAAGCTAGATGTCCTCAGCACACCAACAGCTCCAGGGATTCTGTTCTCTCACGTCCTACATGCCATGGAGTCTGCCTCATTGTCCGATTTTGAGCTGCTCTTAGAAACACAATCTGCTTCGCCTTTCTTCCAGGAACTCACACCCAAGGACCCCATACCTACAGTAGAAAGGAGGCTTGCATCCTACTGCAACGAAACCACAGTTTTCCTGTTACACTGCAGGATTTTAGAATAGGCTTTAGCCTATTCTAGCCCGATAGCCTACATAGAGCATTTCAAATTTGAGGGAGTTCGCTACATGGAGAACACTTTGTGAAGAAAAGTTGATTCAGGCAAGGGACCAGGGTAGAGCTAGAGTCTCTTTTGACTTGTTAGAAATCAGAAGACTTCAGGCTGATTGTTCACCGGCAAAGAAGACCTGATGGCACAAGCCTTGCTTTCCCATATTAAAAGCTCTTAGTCATGCTGCCCTGAAGCTACCTAAATAACTCTCTTTTTGACTGGCCTCTAGTCACTGTAGTTAGCCCTCTGGAACAAAAAGCAGTTTTCTCTAAAGAAACACGGTGCTTCCATAGTATGGGTGGGAGCTCATCCCGGCAGGCTCTAGAGCTAAAGGGAAACTTGACGTGAGTACTTGCCTCACGCTAAGGCCTGAAAAGCCCTGCTGAAACGAAAGCGTGTTGCAGTTTGCATCAGCTCGTATTCGAAGTTCTGCTTTACTTTAACGTTTCTACGGTTTTCCAGACTCTTTGGACCCTCGTGTGGGCACCCCATTGCCTACCAATACAGTGAGTACCAGCAGGCCGTACTGCCCTTCTAAGAAACATCCAGGCCGTAAGCCTTTCCAAGTCCCTCTATGTGTTCAGAGAGTAGGGCAATACACTGCACCCTTCCTTGGGAAAGCTAGATGTCCTCAGCACACCAACAGCTCCAGGGATTCTGTTCTCTCACGTCCTACATGCCATGGAGTCTGCCTCATTGTCCGATTTTGAGCTGCTCTTAGAAACACAATCTGCTTCGCCTTTCTTCCAGGAACTCACACCCAAGGACCCTATACCTACAGTAGAAAGGAGGCTTGCATCCTACTGCAACGAAACCACAGTTTTCCTGTTACACTGCAGGATTTTAGAATAGGCTTTAGCCTATTCTAGCCCGATAGCCTACATGGAGCATTTCAAATTTGAGGGAGTTCGCTACATGGAGAACACTTTGTGAAGAAAAGTTGATTCAGGCAAGGGACCAGGGTAGAGCTAGAGTCTCTTTTGACTTGTTAGAAATCAGAAGACTTCAGGCTGATTGTTCACCTGCAAAGAAGACGTGATGGCACAAGCCTTGCTTTCCCATATTAAAAGCTCTTAGTCATGCTGCCCTGAAGCTACCTAAATAACTCTCTTTTTGACTGGCCTCTAGTCACTGTAGTTAGCCCTCTGGAACAAAAAGCAGTTTACTCTAAAGAAACACGGTGCTTCCATAGTATGGGTGGGAGCTCATCCCGGCAGGCTCTAGAGCTAAAGGGAAACTTGACGTGAGTACTTGCCTCACGCTAAGGCCTGAAAAGCCCTGCTGAAGCGAAAGCGTGTTGCAGTTTGCATCAGCTCGTATTCGAAGTTCTGCTTTACTTTAACGTTTCTACACATTTCCAGACACTTAGGAACCTCGTGTGGGCACCCCATTGCCTACAAATACAGTGAGTAGCAGCAGGCTCCACTGCCCTTCAAAGAAACATCCAGGCCGTAAGCCTTTCCAAGTCACTCTATGTATTCAGAGACTAGGGCAATACACTGCACCCTTCCTTGGGAACGCTAGATGTCCTCAGCACACCAACAGCTCCAGGGATTCTGTTCTCTCACGTCCTACATGCCATGGAAGTCTGCCTCATTGTCCTCATTTGAGCTGCACTTAGCAACACAATCTGCTTCACCTCTGTTCTAGGAACTCACACCCAAGGACCCCATACCTACAGTAGAAACGAGGCTTGCATTCCTACTGCAACGAAACCACTGTTTCCTGTTACACTGCAGGATTTTGAATAGGCTAAGGACCGATAGCCTACTCAAAGTGTTCCAAGGATGAGTGAGTTCGCTACATGCAGAACACTTTGGGAAGTAATGTTGATTCAGGCAAGGGAACAGGGTGTAGCTAGAGTCTCTTTTGACTTGTTGGAAATCAGAAGGGTTTAGACTTCGTGTTCACCGCAAAAGATGACCTGATGGCACAAGCCTTGTTTCCCATATTAAAAGCTCTATTCAGGCTGCCCTGAAGCTACCTAAATACGTCTATTTCTGACTGGCCTCTAGTCACTGTAGTTACACTCTGGACGAAAAGGTTTCTCTAACGAAGCACGATGCTTCCATAGCATGGGTGGTAGCTCATCCCGTCAGGCTCTAGAGCTAAAGGGAAACTTGACGTCAGTACTTGCCTCACGCTAAGGCCTGAAGAGCCCTGCTGAAGCGAAAGCGTGTTGCAGTTTACATTAGCTCGTATTCGCAGTTCTGCTTTACTTTAACGTTTCTACGGTTTTCCAGACTCTTTGGACCCTCGTGTGGGCACCCCATTGCCTACCAATACAGTGAGTACCAGCAGGCCGTACTGCCCTTCTAAGAAACATCCAGGCCGTAAGCCTTTCCAAGTCCCTCTATGTGTTCAGAGAGTAGGGCAATACACTGCACCCTTCCTTGGGAAAGCTAGATGTCCTCAGCACACCAACAGCTCCAGGGATTCTGTTCTCTCACGTCCTACATGCCATGGAAGTCTGCCTCATTGTCCTCATTTGAGCTGCACTTAGCAACACAATCTGATTCGCCTTTCTTCTAGGAACTCACACTCAAGGACCCCATACCTACAGGAGAAAGGAGGCTTGCGTTCCTTCTGCAACCAAAGCACAGTTGTTCCTGTTACCCTGCAGGATTTTAGAATAGCCTAAGGACCGATAGCCTACATAGAGCATTTCAAATTTGAGGCAGTTCGCTACATGTAGAACACTTTGTGAAGAAAAGTTGATTCAGGCAAGGGACAAGGGTAGAGCTAGAGTCTCTTTTGACTTGTTAGAAATCAGAAGGCTTCAGGCTGATGGTTCACCGGCAAAGAAACCTGATGGCACGAGCCTTGCTTTCCCTTCTTAAAAGCTCTTAGTCATGCTGCCCTGAAGCTACCTAAATAACTCTCTTTTTGACTGGCCTCTAGTCACTGTAGTTAGCCCTCTGGAACAAAAAGCAGTTTTCTCTAAGGAAACACGGTGCTTCCATAGTATGGGTGGGAGCTCATCTTATCAGGCTCTAGAGCTAAAGGGAAACTTGACGTGAGTACTTGCCTCACCCTAAGGCCTGAGGAGCCCTGCTGAAGCGAAAGCGTGTTGCAGTTTGCATCAGCTCGTATTCGAAGTTCTGCTTTACTTTAACGTTTCTACACATTTCCAGACACCTAGGAACCTCGTGTGGGCACCCCATTGCCTACAAATACAGTGAGTAGCAGCAGGCTCCACTGCCCTTCAAAGAAACATCCAGGCCGTAAGCCTTTCCAAGTCACTCTATGTATTCAGAGACTAGGGCAATACACTGCACCCTTCCTTGGGAACGCTAGATGTCCTCAGCACACCAACAGCTCCAGGGATTCTGTTCTCTCACGTCCTACATGCCATGGAAGTCTGCCTCATTGTCCTCATTTGAGCTGCACTTAGCAACACAATCTGCTTCACCTCTGTTCTAGGAACTCACACCCAAGGACCCCATACCTACAGTAGAAACGAGGCTTGCATTCCTACTGCAACGAAACCACTGTTTCCTGTTACACTGCAGGATTTTGAATAGGCTAAGGACCGATAGCCTACTCAAAGTGTTCCAAGGATGAGTGAGTTCGCTACATGCAGAACACTTTGGGAAGTAATGTTGATTCAGGCAAGGGAACAGGGTGTAGCTAGAGTCTCTTTTGACTTGTTGGAAATCAGAAGGGTTTAGACTTCGTGTTCACCGCAAAAGATGACCTGATGGCACAAGCCTTGTTTCCCATATTAAAAGCTCTATTCAGGCTGCCCTGAAGCTACCTAAATACGTCTATTTCTGACTGGCCTCTAGTCACTGTAGTTACACTCTGGACGAAAAGGTTTCTCTAACGAAGCACGATGCTTCCATAGCATGGGTGGTAGCTCATCCCGTCAGGCTCTAGAGCTAAAGGGAAACTTGACGTCAGTACTTGCCTCACGCTAAGGCCTGAAGAGCCCTGCTGAAGCGAAAGCGTGTTGCAGTTTACATTAGCTCGTATTCGCAGTTCTGCTTTACTTTAACGTTTCTACGGTTTTCCAGACTCTTTGGACCCTCGTGTGGGCACCCCATTGCCTACCAATACAGTGAGTACCAGCAGGCCGTACTGCCCTTCTAAGAAACATCCAGGCCGTAAGCCTTTCCAAGTCCCTCTATGTGTTCAGAGAGTAGGGCAATACACTGCACCCTTCCTTGGGAAAGCTAGATGTCCTCAGCACACCAACAGCTCCAGGGATTCTGTTCTCTCACGTCCTACATGCCATGGAGTCTGCCTCATTGTCCGATTTTGAGCTGCTCTTAGAAACACAATCTGCTTCGCCTTTCTTCCAGGAACTCACACCCAAGGACCCCATACCTACAGTAGAAAGGAGGCTTGCATCCTACTGCAACGAAACCACAGTTTTCCTGTTACACTGCAGGATTTTAGAATAGGCTTTAGCCTATTCTAGCCCGATAGCCTACATAGAGCATTTCAAATTTGAGGGAGTTCGCTACATGGAGAACACTTTGTGAAGAAAAGTTGATTCAGGCAAGGGACCAGGGTAGAGCTAGAGTCTCTTTTGACTTGTTAGAAATCAGAAGACTTCAGGCTGATTGTTCACCTGCAAAGAAGACCTGATGGCACAAGCCTTGCTTTCCCTTATTAAAAGCCCTTAGTCATGCTGCCCTGAAGCTACCTAAATAACTCTCTTTTTGACTGGCCTCTAGTCACTGTAGTTAGCCCTCTGGAACAAAAAGCAGTTTTCTCTAAAGAAACACGGTGCTTCCATAGTATGGGTGGGAGCTCATCCCGGCAGGCTCTAGAGCTAAAGGGAAACTTGACGTGAGTACTTGCCTCACGCTAAGGCCTGAAAAGCCCTGCTGAAGCGAAAGCGTGTTGCAGTTTCCATTAGCTAGTATTCGCAGTTCTGCTTTACTTTAACGTTTCTCCGCTTTTCCAGACACTTAGGACCCTCGTGTGGGCACCCCATTGCCTACAAATACAGTGAGTAGCAGCAGGCTCCACTGCCCTTCAAAGAAACATCCAGGCCGTAAGCCTTTCCAAGTCACTCTATGTATTCAGAGACTAGGGCAATACACTGCACCCTTCCTTGGGAACGCTAGATGTCCTCAGCACACCAACAGCTCCAGGGATTCTGTTCTCTCACGTCCTACATGCCATGGAAGTCTGCCTCATTGTCCTCATTTGAGCTGCACTTAGCAACACAATCTGCTTCACCTCTGTTCTAGGAACTCACACCCAAGGACCCCATACCTACAGTAGAAACGAGGCTTGCATTCCTACTGCAACGAAACCACTGTTTCCTGTTACCCTGCAGGATTTTGAATAGGCTAAGGACCGATAGCCTACTCAAAGTGTTCCAAGGATGAGTGAGTTCGCTACATGCAGAACACTTTGGGAAGTAATGTTGATTCAGGCAAGGGAACAGGGTGTAGCTAGAGTCTCTTTTGACTTGTTGGAAATCAGAAGGGTTTAGACTTCGTGTTCACCGCAAAAGATGACCTGATGGCACAAGCCTTGTTTCCCATATTAAAAGCTCTATTCAGGCTGCCCTGAAGCTACCTAAATACGTCTATTTCTGACTGGCCTCTAGTCACTGTAGTTACACTCTGGACGAAAAGGTTTCTCTAACGAAGCACGATGCTTCCATAGCATGGGTGGTAGCTCATCCCGTCAGGCTCTAGAGCTAAAGGGAAACTTGACGTCAGTACTTGCCTCACGCTAAGGCCTGAAGAGCCCTGCTGAAGCGAAAGCGTGTTGCAGTTTACATTAGCTCGTATTCGCAGTTCTGCTTTACTTTAACGTTTCTACGGTTTTCCAGACTCTTTGGACCCTCGTGTGGGCACCCCATTGCCTACCAATACAGTGAGTACCAGCAGGCCGTACTGCCCTTCTAAGAAACATCCAGGCCGTAAGCCTTTCCAAGTCCCTCTATGTGTTCAGAGAGTAGGGCAATACACTGCACCCTTCCTTGGGAAAGCTAGATGTCCTCAGCACACCAACAGCTCCAGGGATTCTGTTCTCTCACGTCCTACATGCCATGGAGTCTGCCTCATTGTCCGATTTTGAGCTGCTCTTAGAAACACAATCTGCTTCGCCTTTCTTCCAGGAACTCACACCCAAGGACCCCATACCTACAGTAGAAAGGAGGCTTGCATCCTACTGCAACGAAACCACAGTTTTCCTGTTACACTGCAGGATTTTAGAATAGGCTTTAGCCTATTCTAGCCCGATAGCCTACATAGAGCATTTCAAATTTGAGGGAGTTCGCTACATGGAGAACACTTTGTGAAGAAAAGTTGATTCAGGCAAGGGACCAGGGTAGAGCTAGAGTCTCTTTTGACTTGTTAGAAATCAGAAGACTTCAGGCTGATTGTTCACCGGCAAAGAAGACCTGATGGCACAAGCCTTGTTTTCCCATATTAAAAGCTCTTAGTCATGCTGCCCTGAAGCTACCTAAATAACTCTCTTTTTGACTGGCCTCTAGTCACTGTAGTTAGCCCTCTGGAACAAAAAGCAGTTTTCTCTAAAGAAACACGGTGCTTCCATAGTATGGGTGGGAGCTCATCCTGTCAGGCTCTAGAGCTAAAGGGAAACTTGACGTGAGTACTTGCCTCACGCTAAGGCCTGAAAAGCCCTGCTGAAGCGAAAGCGTGTTGCAGTTTCCATTAGCTAGTATTCGCAGTTCTGCTTTACTTTAACGTTTCTCCGCTTTTCCAGACACTTAGGACCCTCGTGTGGGCACCCCACTGCCTACAAATACAGTGAGTACCAGCAGGTTCCACTGCCCTTCTAAGAAACTTCCAGGCCGTAAGTCTTTCCAAGTCACTCTGCATTCAGAGAGCAGGGCAATACACTGCACCCTTCCTTGGGAAAGCTAGATGTCCTCAGCACACCAACAGCTCCAGGGATTCTGTTCTCTCACGTCCTACATGCCATGGAAGTCTGCCTCATTGTCCTCATTTGAGCTGCACTTAGCAACACAATCTGATTCGCCTTTCTTCTAGGAACTCACACTCAAGGACCCCATACCTACAGGAGAAAGGAGGCTTGCGTTCCTTCTGCAACCAAAGCACAGTTGTTCCTGTTACCCTGCAGGATTTTAGAATAGCCTAAGGACCGATAGCCTACATAGAGCATTTCAAATTTGAGGCAGTTCGCTACATGTAGAACACTTTGTGAAGAAAAGTTGATTCAGGCAAGGGACAAGGGTAGAGCTAGAGTCTCTTTTGACTTGTTAGAAATCAGAAGGCTTCAGGCTGATGGTTCACCGGCAAAGAAACCTGATGGCACGAGCCTTGCTTTCCCTTCTTAAAAGCTCTTAGTCATGCTGCCCTGAAGCTACATAAATAACTCTCTTTTTGACTGGCCTCTAGTCACTGTAGTTAGCCCTCTGGAACAAAAAGCAGTTTTCTCTAAGGAAACACGGTGCTTCCATAGTATGGGTGGGAGCTCATCTTATCAGGCTCTAGAGCTAAAGGGAAACTTGACGTGAGTACTTGCCTCACGCTAAGGCCTGAGGAGCCCTGCTGAAGCGAAAGCGTGTTGCAGTTTGCATCAGCTCGTATTCGAAGTTCTGCTTTACTTTAACGTTTCTACACATTTCCAGACACCTAGGAACCTCGTGTGGGCACCCCATTGCCTACAAATACAGTGAGTAGCAGCAGGCTCCACTGCCCTTCAAAGAAACATCCAGGCCGTAAGCCTTTCCAAGTCACTCTATGTATTCAGAGACTAGGGCAATACACTGCACCCTTCCTTGGGAACGCTAGATGTCCTCAGCACACCAACAGCTCCAGGGATTCTGTTCTCTCACGTCCTACATGCCATGGAAGTCTGCCTCATTGTCCTCATTTGAGCTGCACTTAGCAACACAATCTGCTTCACCTCTGTTCTAGGAACTCACACCCAAGGACCCCATACCTACAGTAGAAACGAGGCTTGCATTCCTACTGCAACGAAACCACTGTTTCCTGTTACACTGCAGGATTTTGAATAGGCTAAGGACCGATAGCCTACTCAAAGTGTTCCAAGGATGAGTGAGTTCGCTACATGCAGAACACTTTGGGAAGTAATGTTGATTCAGGCAAGGGAACAGGGTGTAGCTAGAGTCTCTTTTGACTTGTTGGAAATCAGAAGGGTTTAGACTTCGTGTTCACCGCAAAAGATGACCTGATGGCACAAGCCTTGTTTCCCATATTAAAAGCTCTATTCATGCTGCCCTGAAGCTACCTAAATACGTCTATTTCTGACTGGCCTCTAGTCACTGTAGTTACACTCTGGACGAAAAGGTTTCTCTAACAAAGCACGATGCTTCCATAGCATGGGTGGTAGCTCATCCCGTCAGGCTCTAGAGCTAAAGGGAAATTTGACGTCAGTACTTGCCTCACGCTAAGGCCTGAAGAGCCCTGCTGAAGCGAAAGCGTGTTGCAGTTTACATTAGCTCGTATTCGCAGTTCTGCTTTACTTTAACGTTTCTACGGTTTTCCAGACTCTTTGGACCCTCGTGTGGGCACCCCATTGCCTACCAATACAGTGAGTACCAGCAGGCCGTACTGCCCTTCTAAGAAACATCCAGGCCGTAAGCCTTTCCAAGTCCCTCTATGTGTTCAGAGAGTAGGGCAATACACTGCACCCTTCCTTGGGAAAGCTAGATGTCCTCAGCACACCAACAGCTCCAGGGATTCTGTTCTCTCACGTCCTACATGCCATGGAGTCTGCCTCATTGTCCGATTTTGAGCTGCTCTTAGAAACACAATCTGCTTCGCCTTTCTTCCAGGAACTCACACCCAAGGACCCCATACCTACAGTAGAAAGGAGGCTTGCATCCTACTGCAACGAAACCACAGTTTTCCTGTTACACTGCAGGATTTTAGAATAGGCTTTAGCCTATTCTAGCCCGATAGCCTACATAGAGCATTTCAAATTTGAGGGAGTTCGCTACATGGAGAACACTTTGTGAAGAAAAGTTGATTCAGGCAAGGGACCAGGGTAGAGCTAGAGTCTCTTTTGACTTGTTAGAAATCAGAAGACTTCAGGCTGATTGTTCACCGGCAAAGAAGACCTGATGGCACAAGCCTTGCTTTCCCATATTAAAAGCTCTTAGTCATGCTGCCCTGAAGCTACCTAAATAACTCTCTTTTTGACTGGCCTCTAGTCACTGTAGTTAGCCCTCTGGAACAAAAAGCAGTTTTCTCTAAAGAAACACGGTGCTTCCATAGTATGGGTGGGAGCTCATCCCGGCAGGCTCTAGAGCTAAAGGGAAACTTGACGTGAGTACTTGCCTCACGCTAAGGCCTGAAAAGCCCTGCTGAAGCGAAAGCGTGTTGCAGTTTCCATTAGCTAGTATTCGCAGTTCTGCTTTACTTTAACGTTTCTCCGCTTTTCCAGACACTTAGGACCCTCGTGTGGGCACCCCACTGCCTACAAATACAGTGAGTAGCAGCAGGCTCCACTGCCCTTCAAAGAAACATCCAGGCCGTAAGCCTTTCCAAGTCACTCTATGTATTCAGAGACTAGGGCAATACACTGCACCCTTCCTTGGGAACGCTAGATGTCCTCAGCACACCAACAGCTCCAGGGATTCTGTTCTCTCACGTCCTACATGCCATGGAAGTCTGCCTCATTGTCCTCATTTGAGCTGCACTTAGCAACACAATCTGCTTCACCTCTGTTCTAGGAACTCACACCCAAGGACCCCATACCTACAGTAGAAACGAGGCTTGCATTCCTACTGCAACGAAACCACTGTTTCCTGTTACACTGCAGGATTTTGAATAGGCTAAGGACCGATAGCCTACTCAAAGTGTTCCAAGGATGAGTGAGTTCGCTACATGCAGAACACTTTGGGAAGTAATGTTGATTCAGGCAAGGGAACAGGGTGTAGCTAGAGTCTCTTTTGACTTGTTGGAAATCAGAAGGGTTTAGACTTCGTGTTCACCGCAAAAGATGACCTGATGGCACAAGCCTTGTTTCCCATATTAAAAGCTCTATTCATGCTGCCCTGAAGCTACCTAAATACGTCTATTTCTGACTGGCCTCTAGTCACTGTAGTTACACTCTGGACGAAAAGGTTTCTCTAACGAAGCACGATGCTTCCATAGCATGGGTGGTAGCTCATCCCGTCAGGCTCTAGAGCTAAAGGGAAACTTGACGTCAGTACTTGCCTCACGCTAAGGCCTGAAGAGCCCTGCTGAAGCGAAAGCGTGTTGCAGTTTACATTAGCTCGTATTCGCAGTTCTGCTTTACTTTAACGTTTCTACGGTTTTCCAGACTCTTTGGACCCTCGTGTGGGCACCCCATTGCCTACCAATACAGTGAGTACCAGCAGGCCGTACTGCCCTTCTAAGAAACATCCAGGCCGTAAGCCTTTCCAAGTCCCTCTATGTGTTCAGAGAGTAGGGCAATACACTGCACCCTTCCTTGGGAAAGCTAGATGTCCTCAGCACACCAACAGCTCCAGGGATTCTGTTCTCTCACGTCCTACATGCCATGGAGTCTGCCTCATTGTCCGATTTTGAGCTGCTCTTAGAAACACAATCTGCTTCGCCTTTCTTCCAGGAACTCACACCCAAGGACCCCATACCTACAGTAGAAAGGAGGCTTGCATCCTACTGCAACGAAACCACAGTTTTCCTGTTACACTGCAGGATTTTAGAATAGGCTTTAGCCTATTCTAGCCCGATAGCCTACATAGAGCATTTCAAATTTGAGGGAGTTCGCTACATGGAGAACACTTTGTGAAGAAAAGTTGATTCAGGCAAGGGACCAGGGTAGAGCTAGAGTCTCTTTTGACTTGTTAGAAATCAGAAGACTTCAGGCTGATTGTTCACCTGCAAAGAAGACCTGATGGCACAAGCCTTGCTTTCCCATATTAAAAGCTCTTAGTCATGCTGCCCTGAAGCTACCTAAATAACTCTCTTTTTGACTGGCCTCTAGTCACTGTAGTTAGCCCTCTGGAACAAAAAGCAGTTTTCTCTAAGGAAACACGGTGCTTCCATAGTATGGGTGGGAGCTCATCTTATCAGGCTCTAGAGCTAAAGGGAAACTTGACGTGAGTACTTGCCTCACCCTAAGGCCTGAGGAGCCCTGCTGAAGCGAAAGCGTGTTGCAGTTTGCATCAGCTCGTATTCGAAGTTCTGCTTTACTTTAACGTTTCTACACATTTCCAGACACTTAGGAACCTCGTGTGGGCACCCCATTGCCTACAAATACAGTGAGTAGCAGCAGGCTCCACTGCCCTTCAAAGAAACATCCAGGCCGTAAGCCTTTCCAAGTCACTCTATGTATTCAGAGACTAGGGCAATACACTGCACCCTTCCTTGGGAACGCTAGATGTCCTCAGCACACCAACAGCTCCAGGGATTCTGTTCTCTCACGTCCTACATGCCATGGAAGTCTGCCTCATTGTCCTCATTTGAGCTGCACTTAGCAACACAATCTGCTTCACCTCTGTTCTAGGAACTCACACCCAAGGACCCCATACCTACAGTAGAAACGAGGCTTGCATTCCTACTGCAACGAAACCACTGTTTCCTGTTACCCTGCAGGATTTTGAATAGGCTAAGGACCGATAGCCTACTCAAAGTGTTCCAAGGATGAGTGAGTTCGCTACATGCAGAACACTTTGGGAAGTAATGTTGATTCAGGCAAGGGAACAGGGTGTAGCTAGAGTCTCTTTTGACTTGTTAGAAATCAGAAGGCTTCAGGCTGATGGTTCACCGGCAAAGAAACCTGATGGCACGAGCCTTGCTTTCCCTTCTTAAAAGCTCTTAGTCATGCTGCCCTGAAGCTACATAAATAACTCTCTTTTTGACTGGCCTCTAGTCACTGTAGTTAGCCCTCTGGAACAAAAAGCAGTTTTCTCTAAGGAAACACGGTGCTTCCATAGTATGGGTGGGAGCTCATCTTATCAGGCTCTAGAGCTAAAGGGAAACTTGACGTGAGTACTTGCCTCACGCTAAGGCCTGAGGAGCCCTGCTGAAGCGAAAGCGTGTTGCAGTTTGCATCAGCTCGTATTCGAAGTTCTGCTTTACTTTAACGTTTCTACACATTTCCAGACACCTAGGAACCTCGTGTGGGCACCCCATTGCCTACAAATACAGTGAGTAGCAGCAGGCTCCACTGCCCTTCAAAGAAACATCCAGGCCGTAAGCCTTTCCAAGTCACTCTATGTATTCAGAGACTAGGGCAATACACTGCACCCTTCCTTGGGAACGCTAGATGTCCTCAGCACACCAACAGCTCCAGGGATTCTGTTCTCTCACGTCCTACATGCCATGGAAGTCTGCCTCATTGTCCTCATTTGAGCTGCACTTAGCAACACAATCTGCTTCACCTCTGTTCTAGGAACTCACACCCAAGGACCCCATACCTACAGTAGAAACGAGGCTTGCATTCCTACTGCAACGAAACCACTGTTTCCTGTTACACTGCAGGATTTTGAATAGGCTAAGGACCGATAGCCTACTCAAAGTGTTCCAAGGATGAGTGAGTTCGCTACATGCAGAACACTTTGGGAAGTAATGTTGATTCAGGCAAGGGAACAGGGTGTAGCTAGAGTCTCTTTTGACTTGTTGGAAATCAGAAGGGTTTAGACTTCGTGTTCACCGCAAAAGATGACCTGATGGCACAAGCCTTGTTTCCCATATTAAAAGCTCTATTCAGGCTGCCCTGAAGCTACCTAAATACGTCTATTTCTGACTGGCCTCTAGTCACTGTAGTTACACTCTGGACGAAAAGGTTTCTCTAACGAAGCACGATGCTTCCATAGCATGGGTGGTAGCTCATCCCGTCAGGCTCTAGAGCTAAAGGGAAACTTGACGTCAGTACTTGCCTCACGCTAAGGCCTGAAGAGCCCTGCTGAAGCGAAAGCGTGTTGCAGTTTACATTAGCTCGTATTCGCAGTTCTGCTTTACTTTAACGTTTCTACGGTTTTCCAGACTCTTTGGACCCTCGTGTGGGCACCCCATTGCCTACCAATACAGTGAGTACCAGCAGGCCGTACTGCCCTTCTAAGAAACATCCAGGCCGTAAGCCTTTCCAAGTCCCTCTATGTGTTCAGAGAGTAGGGCAATACACTGCACCCTTCCTTGGGAAAGCTAGATGTCCTCAGCACACCAACAGCTCCAGGGATTCTGTTCTCTCACGTCCTACATGCCATGGAGTCTGCCTCATTGTCCGATTTTGAGCTGCTCTTAGAAACACAATCTGCTTCGCCTTTCTTCCAGGAACTCACACCCAAGGACCCCATACCTACAGTAGAAAGGAGGCTTGCATCCTACTGCAACGAAACCACAGTTTTCCTGTTACACTGCAGGATTTTAGAATAGGCTTTAGCCTATTCTAGCCCGATAGCCTACATAGAGCATTTCAAATTTGAGGGAGTTCGCTACATGGAGAACACTTTGTGAAGAAAAGTTGATTCAGGCAAGGGACCAGGGTAGAGCTAGAGTCTCTTTTGACTTGTTAGAAATCAGAAGACTTCAGGCTGATTGTTCACCTGCAAAGAAGACCTGATGGCACAAGCCTTGCTTTCCCATATTAAAAGCTCTTAGTCATGCTGCCCTGAAGCTACCTAAATAACTCTCTTTTTGACTGGCCTCTAGTCACTGTAGTTAGCCCTCTGGAACAAAAAGCAGTTTTCTCTAAAGAAACACGGTGCTTCCATAGTATGGGTGGGAGCTCATCCCGGCAGGCTCTAGAGCTAAAGGGAAACTTGACGTGAGTACTTGCCTCACGCTAAGGCCTGAAAAGCCCTGCTGAAGCGAAAGCGTGTTGCAGTTTGCATCAGCTCGTATTCGAAGTTCTGCTTTACTTTAACGTTTCTACACATTTCCAGACACTTAGGAACCTCGTGTGGGCACCCCATTGCCTACAAATACAGTGAGTAGCAGCAGGCTCCACTGCCCTTCAAAGAAACATCCAGGCCGTAAGCCTTTCCAAGTCACTCTATGTATTCAGAGACTAGGGCAATACACTGCACCCTTCCTTGGGAACGCTAGATGTCCTCAGCACACCAACAGCTCCAGGGATTCTGTTCTCTCACGTCCTACATGCCATGGAAGTCTGCCTCATTGTCCTCATTTGAGCTGCACTTAGCAACACAATCTGCTTCACCTCTGTTCTAGGAACTCACACCCAAGGACCCCATACCTACAGTAGAAACGAGGCTTGCATTCCTACTGCAACGAAACCACTGTTTCCTGTTACCCTGCAGGATTTTGAATAGGCTAAGGACCGATAGCCTACTCAAAGTGTTCCAAGGATGAGTGAGTTCGCTACATGCAGAACACTTTGGGAAGTAATGTTGATTCAGGCAAGGGAACAGGGTGTAGCTAGAGTCTCTTTTGACTTGTTGGAAATCAGAAGGGTTTAGACTTCGTGTTCACCGCAAAAGATGACCTGATGGCACAAGCCTTGTTTCCCATATTAAAAGCTCTATTCAGGCTGCCCTGAAGCTACCTAAATACGTCTATTTCTGACTGGCCTCTAGTCACTGTAGTTACACTCTGGACGAAAAGGTTTCTCTAACGAAGCACGATGCTTCCATAGCATGGGTGGTAGCTCATCCCGTCAGGCTCTAGAGCTAAAGGGAAACTTGACGTCAGTACTTGCCTCACGCTAAGGCCTGAAGAGCCCTGCTGAAGCGAAAGCGTGTTGCAGTTTACATTAGCTCGTATTCGCAGTTCTGCTTTACTTTAACGTTTCTACGGTTTTCCAGACTCTTTGGACCCTCGTGTGGGCACCCCATTGCCTACCAATACAGTGAGTACCAGCAGGCCGTACTGCCCTTCTAAGAAACATCCAGGCCGTAAGCCTTTCCAAGTCCCTCTATGTGTTCAGAGAGTAGGGCAATACACTGCACCCTTCCTTGGGAAAGCTAGATGTCCTCAGCACACCAACAGCTCCAGGGATTCTGTTCTCTCACGTCCTACATGCCATGGAGTCTGCCTCATTGTCCGATTTTGAGCTGCTCTTAGAAACACAATCTGCTTCGCCTTTCTTCCAGGAACTCACACCCAAGGACCCCATACCTACAGTAGAAAGGAGGCTTGCATCCTACTGCAACGAAACCACAGTTTTCCTGTTACACTGCAGGATTTTAGAATAGGCTTTAGCCTATTCTAGCCCGATAGCCTACATAGAGCATTTCAAATTTGAGGGAGTTCGCTATATGTAGAACACTTTGTGAAGAAAAGTTGATTCAGGCAAGGGACCAGGGTAGAGCTAGAGTCTCTTTTGACTTGTTAGAAATCAGAAGACTTCAGGCTGATTGTTCACCTGCAAAGAAGACCTGATGGCACAAGCCTTGCTTTCCCATATTAAAAGCTCTTAGTCATGCTGCCCTGAAGCTACCTAAATAACTCTCTTTTTGACTGGCCTCTAGTCACTGTAGTTAGCCCTCTGGAACAAAAAGCAGTTTTCTCTAAAGAAACACGGTGCTTCCATAGTATGGGTGGGAGCTCATCCTGTCAGGCTCTAGAGCTAAAGGGAAACTTGACGTGAGTACTTGCCTCACGCTAAGGCCTGAAAAGCCCTGCTGAAGCGAAAGCGTGTTGCAGTTTCCATTAGCTCGTATTCGCAGTTCTGCTTTACTTTAACGTTTCTCCGCTTTTCCAGACACTTAGGACCCTCGTGTGGGCACCCCACTGCCTACAAATACAGTGAGTACCAGCAGGTTCCACTGCCCTTCTAAGAAACTTCCAGGCCGTAAGTCTTTCCAAGTCACTCTGCATTCAGGGAGCAGGGCAATACACTGCACCCTTCCTTGGGAAAGCTAGATGTCCTCAGCACACCAACAGCTCCAGGGATTCTGTTCTCTCACGTCCTACATGCCATGGAAGTCTGCCTCATTGTCCTCATTTGAGCTGCACTTAGCAACACAATCTGATTCGCCTTTCTTCTAGGAACTCACACTCAAGGACCCCATACCTACAGGAGAAAGGAGGCTTGCGTTCTTTCTGCAACCAAAGCACAGTTGTTCCTGTTACCCTGCAGGATTTTAGAATAGCCTAAGGACCGATAGCCTACATAGAGCATTTCAAATTTGAGGCAGTTCGCTACATGTAGAACACTTTGTGAAGAAAAGTTGATTCAGGCAAGGGACAAGGGTAGAGCTAGAGTCTCTTTTGACTTGTTAGAAATCAGAAGGCTTCAGGCTGATGGTTCACCGGCAAAGAAACCTGATGGCACGAGCCTTGCTTTCCCTTCTTAAAAGCTCTTAGTCATGCTGCCCTGAAGCTACCTAAATAACTCTCTTTTTGACTGGCCTCTAGTCACTGTAGTTAGCCCTCTGGAACAAAAAGCAGTTTTCTCTAAGGAAACACGGTGCTTCCATAGTATGGGTGGGAGCTCATCTTATCAGGCTCTAGAGCTAAAGGGAAACTTGACGTGAGTACTTGCCTCACCCTAAGGCCTGAGGAGCCCTGCTGAAGCGAAAGCGTGTTGCAGTTTGCATCAGCTCGTATTCGAAGTTCTGCTTTACTTTAACGTTTCTACACATTTCCAGACACTTAGGAACCTCGTGTGGGCACCCCATTGCCTACAAATACAGTGAGTAGCAGCAGGCTCCACTGCCCTTCAAAGAAACATCCAGGCCGTAAGCCTTTCCAAGTCACTCTATGTATTCAGAGACTAGGGCAATACACTGCACCCTTCCTTGGGAACGCTAGATGTCCTCAGCACACCAACAGCTCCAGGGATTCTGTTCTCTCACGTCCTACATGCCATGGAAGTCTGCCTCATTGTCCTCATTTGAGCTGCACTTAGCAACACAATCTGCTTCACCTCTGTTCTAGGAACTCACACCCAAGGACCCCATACCTACAGTAGAAACGAGGCTTGCATTCCTACTGCAACGAAACCACTGTTTCCTGTTACACTGCAGGATTTTGAATAGGCTAAGGACCGATAGCCTACTCAAAGTGTTCCAAGGATGAGTGAGTTCGCTACATGCAGAACACTTTGGGAAGTAATGTTGATTCAGGCAAGGGAACAGGGTGTAGCTAGAGTCTCTTTTGACTTGTTGGAAATCAGAAGGGTTTAGACTTCGTGTTCACCGCAAAAGATGACCTGATGGCACAAGCCTTGTTTCCCATATTAAAAGCTCTATTCAGGCTGCCCTGAAGCTACCTAAATACGTCTATTTCTGACTGGCCTCTAGTCACTGTAGTTACACTCTGGACGAAAAGGTTTCTCTAACGAAGCACGATGCTTCCATAGCATGGGTGGTAGCTCATCCCGTCAGGCTCTAGAGCTAAAGGGAAACTTGACGTCAGTACTTGCCTCACGCTAAGGCCTGAAGAGCCCTGCTGAAGCGAAAGCGTGTTGCAGTTTACATTAGCTCGTATTCGCAGTTCTGCTTTACTTTAACGTTTCTACGGTTTTCCAGACTCTTTGGACCCTCGTGTGGGCACCCCATTGCCTACCAATACAGTGAGTACCAGCAGGCCGTACTGCCCTTCTAAGAAACATCCAGGCCGTAAGCCTTTCCAAGTCCCTCTATGTGTTCAGAGAGTAGGGCAATACACTGCACCCTTCCTTGGGAAAGCTAGATGTCCTCAGCACACCAACAGCTCCAGGGATTCTGTTCTCTCACGTCCTACATGCCATGGAAGTCTGCCTCATTGTCCTCATTTGAGCTGCACTTAGCAACACAATCTGATTCGCCTTTCTTCTAGGAACTCACACTCAAGGACCCCATACCTACAGGAGAAAGGAGGCTTGCGTTCCTTCTGCAACCAAAGCACAGTTGTTCCTGTTACCCTGCAGGATTTTAGAATAGCCTAAGGACCGATAGCCTACATAGAGCATTTCAAATTTGAGGCAGTTCGCTACATGTAGAACACTTTGTGAAGAAAAGTTGATTCAGGCAAGGGACAAGGGTAGAGCTAGAGTCTCTTTTGACTTGTTAGAAATCAGAAGGCTTCAGGCTGATGGTTCACCGGCAAAGAAACCTGATGGCACGAGCCTTGCTTTCCCTTCTTAAAAGCTCTTAGTCATGCTGCCCTGAAGCTACCTAAATAACTCTCTTTTTGACTGGCCTCTAGTCACTGTAGTTAGCCCTCTGGAACAAAAAGCAGTTTTCTCTAAGGAAAACGGTGCTTCCATAGTATGGGTGGGAGCTCATCTTATCAGGCTCTAGAGCTAAAGGGAAACTTGACGTGAGTACTTGCCTCACGCTAAGGCCTGAGGAGCCCTGCTGAAGCGAAAGCGTGTTGCAGTTTGCATCAGCTCGTATTCGAAGTTCTGCTTTACTTTAACGTTTCTACACATTTCCAGACACCTAGGAACCTCGTGTGGGCACCCCATTGCCTACAAATACAGTGAGTAGCAGCAGGCTCCACTGCCCTTCAAAGAAACATCCAGGCCGTAAGTCTTTCCAAGTCACTCTGCATTCAGAGAGCAGGGCAATACACTGCACCCTTCCTTGGGAAAGCTAGATGTCCTCAGCACACCAACAGCTCCAGGGATTCTGTTCTCTCACGTCCTACATGCCATGGAAGTCTGCCTCATTGTCCTCATTTGAGCTGCACTTAGCAACACAATCTGCTTCACCTCTGTTCTAGGAACTCACACCCAAGGACCCCATACCTACAGTAGAAACGAGGCTTGCATTCCTACTGCAACGAAACCACTGTTTCCTGTTACACTGCAGGATTTTGAATAGGCTAAGGACCGATAGCCTACTCAAAGTGTTCCAAGGATGAGTGAGTTCGCTACATGCAGAACACTTTGGGAAGTAATGTTGATTCAGGCAAGGGAACAGGGTGTAGCTAGAGTCTCTTTTGACTTGTTGGAAATCAGAAGGGTTTAGACTTCGTGTTCACCGCAAAAGATGACCTGATGGCACAAGCCTTGTTTCCCATATTAAAAGCTCTATTCAGGCTGCCCTGAAGCTACCTAAATACGTCTATTTCTGACTGGCCTCTAGTCACTGTAGTTACACTCTGGACGAAAAGGTTTCTCTAACGAAGCACGATGCTTCCATAGCATGGGTGGTAGCTCATCCCGTCAGGCTCTAGAGCTAAAGGGAAACTTGACGTCAGTACTTGCCTCACGCTAAGGCCTGAAGAGCCCTGCTGAAGCGAAAGCGTGTTGCAGTTTACATTAGCTCGTATTCGCAGTTCTGCTTTACTTTAACGTTTCTACGGTTTTCCAGACTCTTTGGACCCTCGTGTGGGCACCCCATTGCCTACCAATACAGTGAGTACCAGCAGGCCGTACTGCCCTTCTAAGAAACATCCAGGTCGTAAGCCTTTCCAAGTCCCTCTATGTGTTCAGAGAGTAGGGCAATACACTGCACCCTTCCTTGGGAAAGCTAGATGTCCTCAGCACACCAACAGCTCCAGGGATTCTGTTCTCTCACGTCCTACATGCCATGGAGTCTGCCTCATTGTCCGATTTTGAGCTGCTCTTAGAAACACAATCTGCTTCGCCTTTCTTCCAGGAACTCACACCCAAGGACCCCATACCTACAGTAGAAAGGAGGCTTGCATCCTACTGCAACGAAGCCACAGTTTTCCTGTTACACTGCAGGATTTTAGAATAGGCTTTAGCCTATTCTAGCCCGATAGCCTACATAGAGCATTTCAAATTTGAGGGAGTTCGCTATATGTAGAACACTTTGTGAAGAAAAGTTGATTCAGGCAAGGGACCAGGGTAGAGCTAGAGTCTCTTTTGACTTGTTAGAAATCAGAAGACTTCAGGCTGATTGTTCACCGGCAAAGAAGACCTGATGGCACAAGCCTTGCTTTCCCATATTAAAAGCTCTTAGTCATGCTGCCCTGAAGCTACCTAAATAACTCTCTTTTTGACTGGCCTCTAGTCACTGTAGTTAGCCCTCTGGAACAAAAAGCAGTTTTCTCTAAAGAAACACGGTGCTTCCATAGTATGGGTGGGAGCTCATCCTGTCAGGCTCTAGAGCTAAAGGGAAACTTGACGTGAGTACTTGCCTCACGCTAAGGCCTGAAAAGCCCTGCTGAAGCGAAAGCGTGTTGCAGTTTCCATTAGCTAGTATTCGCAGTTCTGCTTTACTTTAACGTTTCTCCGCTTTTCCAGACACTTAGGACCCTCGTGTGGGCACCCCACTGCCTACAAATACAGTGAGTAGCAGCAGGTTCCACTGCCCTTCTAAGAAACTTCCAGGCCGTAAGTCTTTCCAAGTCACTCTGCATTCAGAGAGCAGGGCAATACACTGCACCCTTCCTTGGGAAAGCTAGATGTCCTCAGCACACCAACAGCTCCAGGGATTCTGTTCTCTCACGTCCTACATGCCATGGAAGTCTGCCTCATTGTCCTCATTTGAGCTGCACTTAGCAACACAATCTGATTCGCCTTTCTTCTAGGAACTCACACTCAAGGACCCCATACCTACAGGAGAAAGGAGGCTTGCGTTCTTTCTGCAACCAAAGCACAGTTGTTCCTGTTACCCTGCAGGATTTTAGAATAGCCTAATGACCGATAGCCTACATAGAGCATTTCAAATTTGAGGCAGTTCGCTACATGTAGAACACTTTGTGAAGAAAAGTTGATTCAGGCAAGGGACAAGGGTAGAGCTAGAGTCTCTTTTGACTTGTTAGAAATCAGAAGGCTTCAGGCTGATGGTTCACCGGCAAAGAAACCTGATGGCACGAGACTTGCTTTCCCTTCTTAAAAGCTCTTAGTCATGCTGCCCTGAAGCTACCTAAATAACTCTCTTTTTGACTGGCCTCTAGTCACTGTAGTTAGCCCTCTGGAACAAAAAGCAGTTTTCTCTAAGGAAACACGGTGCTTCCATAGTATGGGTGGGAGCTCATCTTATCAGGCTCTAGAGCTAAAGGGAAACTTGACGTGAGTACTTGCCTCACCCTAAGGCCTGAGGAGCCCTGCTGAAGCGAAAGCGTGTTGCAGTTTGCATCAGCTCGTATTCGAAGTTCTGCTTTACTTTAACGTTTCTACACATTTCCAGACACTTAGGAACCTCGTGTGGGCACCCCATTGCCTACAAATACAGTGAGTAGCAGCAGGCTCCACTGCCCTTCAAAGAAACATCCAGGCCGTAAGCCTTTCCAAGTCACTCTATGTATTCAGAGACTAGGGCAATACACTGCACCCTTCCTTGGGAACGCTAGATGTCCTCAGCACACCAACAGCTCCAGGGATTCTGTTCTCTCACGTCCTACATGCCATGGAAGTCTGCCTCATTGTCCTCATTTGAGCTGCACTTAGCAACACAATCTGCTTCACCTCTGTTCTAGGAACTCACACCCAAGGACCCCATACCTACAGTAGAAACGAGGCTTGCATTCCTACTGCAACGAAACCACTGTTTCCTGTTACCCTGCAGGATTTTGAATAGGCTAAGGACCGATAGCCTACTCAAAGTGTTCCAAGGATGAGTGAGTTCGCTACATGCAGAACACTTTGGGAAGTAATGTTGATTCAGGCAAGGGAACAGGGTGTAGCTAGAGTCTCTTTTGACTTGTTGGAAATCAGAAGGGTTTAGACTTCGTGTTCACCGCAAAAGATGACCTGATGGCACAAGCCTTGTTTCCCATATTAAAAGCTCTATTCAGGCTGCCCTGAAGCTACCTAAATACGTCTATTTCTGACTGGCCTCTAGTCACTGTAGTTACACTCTGGACGAAAAGGTTTCTCTAACGAAGCACGATGCTTCCATAGCATGGGTGGTAGCTCATCCCGTCAGGCTCTAGAGCTAAAGGGAAACTTGACGTCAGTACTTGCCTCACGCTAAGGCCTGAAGAGCCCTGCTGAAGCGAAAGCGTGTTGCAGTTTACATTAGCTCGTATTCGCAGTTCTGCTTTACTTTAACGTTTCTCCGCTTTTCCAGACACTTAGGACCCTCGTGTGGGCACCCCACTGCCTACAAATACAGTGAGTACCAGCAGGTTCCACTGCCCTTCTAAGAAACTTCCAGGCCGTAAGTCTTTCCAAGTCCCTCTATGTGTTCAGAGAGCAGGGCAATACACTGCACCCTTCCTTGGGAAAGCTAGATGTCCTCAGCACACCAACAGCTCCAGGGATTCTGTTCTCTCACGTCCTACATGCCATGGAAGTCTGCCTCATTGTCCTCATTTGAGCTGCACTTAGCAACACAATCTGATTCGCCTTTCTTCTAGGAACTCACACTCAAGGACCCCATACCTACAGGAGAAAGGAGGCTTGCGTTCCTTCTGCAACCAAAGCACAGTTGTTCCTGTTACCCTGCAGGATTTTAGAATAGCCTAAGGACCGATAGCCTACATAGAGCATTTCAAATTTGAGGCAGTTCGCTACATGTAGAACACTTTGTGAAGAAAAGTTGATTCAGGCAAGGGACAAGGGTAGAGCTAGAGTCTCTTTTGACTTGTTAGAAATCAGAAGGCTTCAGGCTGATGGTTCACCGGCAAAGAAACCTGATGGCACGAGCCTTGCTTTCCCTTCTTAAAAGCTCTTAGTCATGCTGCCCTGAAGCTACCTAAATAACTCTCTTTTTGACTGGCCTCTAGTCACTGTAGTTAGCCCTCTGGAACAAAAAGCAGTTTTCTCTAAGGAAACACGGTGCTTCCATAGTATGGGTGGGAGCTCATCTTATCAGGCTCTAGAGCTAAAGGGAAACTTGACGTGAGTACTTGCCTCACGCTAAGGCCTGAGGAGCCCTGCTGAAGCGAAAGCGTGTTGCAGTTTGCATCAGCTCGTATTCGAAGTTCTGCTTTACTTTAACGTTTCTACACATTTCCAGACACCTAGGAACCTCGTGTGGGCACCCCATTGCCTACAAATACAGTGAGTAGCAGCAGGCTCCACTGCCCTTCAAAGAAACATCCAGGCCGTAAGCCTTTCCAAGTCACTCTATGTATTCAGAGACTAGGGCAATACACTGCACCCTTCCTTGGGAACGCTAGATGTCCTCAGCACACCAACAGCTCCAGGGATTCTGTTCTCTCACGTCCTACATGCCATGGAAGTCTGCCTCATTGTCCTCATTTGAGCTGCACTTAGCAACACAATCTGCTTCACCTCTGTTCTAGGAACTCACACCCAAGGACCCCATACCTACAGTAGAAACGAGGCTTGCATTCCTACTGCAACGAAACCACTGTTTCCTGTTACACTGCAGGATTTTGAATAGGCTAAGGACCGATAGCCTACTCAAAGTGTTCCAAGGATGAGTGAGTTCGCTACATGCAGAACACTTTGGGAAGTAATGTTGATTCAGGCAAGGGAACAGGGTGTAGCTAGAGTCTCTTTTGACTTGTTGGAAATCAGAAGGGTTTAGACTTCGTGTTCACCGCAAAAGATGACCTGATGGCACAAGCCTTGTTTCCCATATTAAAAGCTCTATTCAGGCTGCCCTGAAGCTACCTAAATACGTCTATTTCTGACTGGCCTCTAGTCACTGTAGTTACACTCTGGACGAAAAGGTTTCTCTAACGAAGCACGATGCTTCCATAGCATGGGTGGTAGCTCATCCCGTCAGGCTCTAGAGCTAAAGGGAAACTTGACGTCAGTACTTGCCTCACGCTAAGGCCTGAAGAGCCCTGCTGAAGCGAAAGCGTGTTGCAGTTTACATTAGCTCGTATTCGCAGTTCTGCTTTACTTTAACGTTTCTACGGTTTTCCAGACTCTTTGGACCCTCGTGTGGGCACCCCATTGCCTACCAATACAGTGAGTACCAGCAGGCCGTACTGCCCTTCTAAGAAACATCCAGGCCGTAAGCCTTTCCAAGTCCCTCTATGTGTTCAGAGAGTAGGGCAATACACTGCACCCTTCCTTGGGAAAGCTAGATGTCCTCAGCACACCAACAGCTCCAGGGATTCTGTTCTCTCACGTCCTACATGCCATGGAGTCTGCCTCATTGTCCGATTTTGAGCTGCTCTTAGAAACACAATCTGCTTCGCCTTTCTTCCAGGAACTCACACCCAAGGACCCCATACCTACAGTAGAAAGGAGGCTTGCATCCTACTGCAACGAAACCACAGTTTTCCTGTTACACTGCAGGATTTTAGAATAGGCTTTAGCCTATTCTAGCCCGATAGCCTACATAGAGCATTTCAAATTTGAGGGAGTTCGCTACATGGAGAACACTTTGTGAAGAAAAGTTGATTCAGGCAAGGGACCAGGGTAGAGCTAGAGTCTCTTTTGACTTGTTAGAAATCAGAAGACTTCAGGCTGATTGTTCACCTGCAAAGAAGACCTGATGGCACAAGCCTTGCTTTCCCATATTAAAAGCTCTTAGTCATGCTGCCCTGAAGCTACCTAAATAACTCTCTTTTTGACTGGCCTCTAGTCACTGTAGTTAGCCCTCTGGAACAAAAAGCAGTTTTCTCTAAAGAAACACGGTGCTTCCATAGTATGGGTGGGAGCTCATCCCGGCAGGCTCTAGAGCTAAAGGGAAACTTGACGTGAGTACTTGCCTCACGCTAAGGCCTGAAAAGCCCTGCTGAAGCGAAAGCGTGTTGCAGTTTCCATTAGCTAGTATTCGCAGTTCTGCTTTACTTTAACGTTTCTCCGCTTTTCCAGACACTTAGGACCCTCGTGTGGGCACCCCATTGCCTACAAATACAGTGAGTAGCAGCAGGCTCCACTGCCCTTCAAAGAAACATCCAGGCCGTAAGCCTTTCCAAGTCACTCTATGTATTCAGAGACTAGGGCAATACACTGCACCCTTCCTTGGGAACGCTAGATGTCCTCAGCACACCAACAGCTCCAGGGATTCTGTTCTCTCACGTCCTACATGCCATGGAAGTCTGCCTCATTGTCCTCATTTGAGCTGCACTTAGCAACACAATCTGCTTCACCTCTGTTCTAGGAACTCACACCCAAGGACCCCATACCTACAGTAGAAACGAGGCTTGCATTCCTACTGCAACGAAACCACTGTTTCCTGTTACACTGCAGGATTTTGAATAGGCTAAGGACCGATAGCCTACTCAAAGTGTTCCAAGGATGAGTGAGTTCGCTACATGCAGAACACTTTGGGAAGTAATGTTGATTCAGGCAAGGGAACAGGGTGTAGCTAGAGTCTCTTTTGACTTGTTGGAAATCAGAAGGGTTTAGACTTCGTGTTCACCGCAAAAGATGACCTGATGGCACAAGCCTTGTTTCCCATATTAAAAGCTCTATTCAGGCTGCCCTGAAGCTACCTAAATACGTCTATTTCTGACTGGCCTCTAGTCACTGTAGTTACACTCTGGACGAAAAGGTTTCTCTAACGAAGCACGATGCTTCCATAGCATGGGTGGTAGCTCATCCCGTCAGGCTCTAGAGCTAAAGGGAAACTTGACGTCAGTACTTGCCTCACGCTAAGGCCTGAAGAGCCCTGCTGAAGCGAAAGCGTGTTGCAGTTTACATTAGCTCGTATTCGCAGTTCTGCTTTACTTTAACGTTTCTACGGTTTTCCAGACTCTTTGGACCCTCGTGTGGGCACCCCATTGCCTACCAATACAGTGAGTACCAGCAGGCCGTACTGCCCTTCTAAGAAACATCCAGGCCGTAAGCCTTTCCAAGTCCCTCTATGTGTTCAGAGAGTAGGGCAATACACTGCACCCTTCCTTGGGAAAGCTAGATGTCCTCAGCACACCAACAGCTCCAGGGATTCTGTTCTCTCACGTCCTACATGCCATGGAGTCTGCCTCATTGTCCGATTTTGAGCTGCTCTTAGAAACACAATCTGCTTCGCCTTTCTTCCAGGAACTCACACCCAAGGACCCCATACCTACAGTAGAAAGGAGGCTTGCATCCTACTGCAACGAAACCACAGTTTTCCTGTTACACTGCAGGATTTTAGAATAGGCTTTAGCCTATTCTAGCCCGATAGCCTACATAGAGCATTTCAAATTTGAGGGAGTTCGCTACATGGAGAACACTTTGTGAAGAAAAGTTGATTCAGGCAAGGGACCAGGGTAGAGCTAGAGTCTCTTTTGACTTGTTAGAAATCAGAAGACTTCAGGCTGATTGTTCACCTGCAAAGAAGACCTGATGGCACAAGCCTTGCTTTCCCATATTAAAAGCTCTTAGTCATGCTGCCCTGAAGCTACCTAAATAACTCTCTTTTTGACTGGCCTCTAGTCACTGTAGTTAGCCCTCTGGAACAAAAAGCAGTTTTCTCTAAAGAAACACGGTGCTTCCATAGTATGGGTGGGAGCTCATCCCGGCAGGCTCTAGAGCTAAAGGGAAACTTGACGTGAGTACTTGCCTCACGCTAAGGCCTGAAAAGCCCTGCTGAAGCGAAAGCGTGTTGCAGTTTCCATTAGCTAGTATTCGCAGTTCTGCTTTACTTTAACGTTTCTCCGCTTTTCCAGACACTTAGGACCCTCGTGTGGGCACCCCATTGCCTACAAATACAGTGAGTAGCAGCAGGCTCCACTGCCCTTCAAAGAAACATCCAGGCCGTAAGCCTTTCCAAGTCACTCTATGTATTCAGAGACTAGGGCAATACACTGCACCCTTCCTTGGGAACGCTAGATGTCCTCAGCACACCAACAGCTCCAGGGATTCTGTTCTCTCACGTCCTACATGCCATGGAAGTCTGCCTCATTGTCCTCATTTGAGCTGCACTTAGCAACACAATCTGATTCGCCTTTCTTCTAGGAACTCACACTCAAGGACCCCATACCTACAGGAGAAAGGAGGCTTGCGTTCCTTCTGCAACCAAAGCACAGTTGTTCCTGTTACCCTGCAGGATTTTAGAATAGCCTAAGGACCGATAGCCTACATAGAGCATTTCAAATTTGAGGCAGTTCGCTACATGTAGAACACTTTGTGAAGAAAAGTTGATTCAGGCAAGGGACAAGGGTAGAGCTAGAGTCTCTTTTGACTTGTTAGAAATCAGAAGGCTTCAGGCTGATGGTTCACCGGCAAAGAAACCTGATGGCACGAGCCTTGCTTTCCCTTCTTAAAAGCTCTTAGTCATGCTGCCCTGAAGCTACCTAAATAACTCTCTTTTTGACTGGCCTCTAGTCACTGTAGTTAGCCCTCTGGAACAAAAAGCAGTTTTCTCTAAGGAAACACGGTGCTTCCATAGTATGGGTGGGAGCTCATCTTATCAGGCTCTAGAGCTAAAGGGAAACTTGACGTGAGTACTTGCCTCACGCTAAGGCCTGAAAAGCCCTGCTGAAGCGAAAGCGTGTTGCAGTTTCCATTAGCTAGTATTCGCAGTTCTGCTTTACTTTAACGTTTCTCCGCTTTTCCAGACACTTAGGACCCTCGTGTGGGCACCCCACTGCCTACAAATACAGTGAGTAGCAGCAGGCTCCACTGCCCTTCAAAGAAACATCCAGGCCGTAAGCCTTTCCAAGTCACTCTATGTATTCAGAGACTAGGGCAATACACTGCACCCTTCCTTGGGAACGCTAGATGTCCTCAGCACACCAACAGCTCCAGGGATTCTGTTCTCTCACGTCCTACATGCCATGGAAGTCTGCCTCATTGTCCTCATTTGAGCTGCACTTAGCAACACAATCTGCTTCACCTCTGTTCTAGGAACTCACACCCAAGGACCCCATACCTACAGTAGAAACGAGGCTTGCATTCCTACTGCAACGAAACCACTGTTTCCTGTTACCCTGCAGGATTTTGAATAGGCTAAGGACCGATAGCCTACTCAAAGTGTTCCAAGGATGAGTGAGTTCGCTACATGCAGAACACTTTGGGAAGTAATGTTGATTCAGGCAAGGGAACAGGGTGTAGCTAGAGTCTCTTTTGACTTGTTGGAAATCAGAAGGGTTTAGACTTCGTGTTCACCGCAAAAGATGACCTGATGGCACAAGCCTTGTTTCCCATATTAAAAGCTCTATTCAGGCTGCCCTGAAGCTACCTAAATACGTCTATTTCTGACTGGCCTCTAGTCACTGTAGTTACACTCTGGACGAAAAGGTTTCTCTAACGAAGCACGATGCTTCCATAGCATGGGTGGTAGCTCATCCCGTCAGGCTCTAGAGCTAAAGGGAAACTTGACGTCAGTACTTGCCTCACGCTAAGGCCTGAAGAGCCCTGCTGAAGCGAAAGCGTGTTGCAGTTTACATTAGCTCGTATTCGCAGTTCTGCTTTACTTTAACGTTTCTACGGTTTTCCAGACTCTTTGGACCCTCGTGTGGGCACCCCATTGCCTACCAATACAGTGAGTACCAGCAGGCCGTACTGCCCTTCTAAGAAACATCCAGGCCGTAAGCCTTTCCAAGTCCCTCTATGTGTTCAGAGAGTAGGGCAATACACTGCACCCTTCCTTGGGAAAGCTAGATGTCCTCAGCACACCAACAGCTCCAGGGATTCTGTATTCTCACGTCCTACATGCCATGGAAGTCTGCCTCATTGTCCTCATTTGAGCTGCACTTAGCAACACAATCTGATTCGCCTTTCTTCTAGGAACTCACACTCAAGGACCCCATACCTACAGGAGAAAGGAGGCTTGCGTTCCTTCTGCAACCAAAGCACAGTTGTTCCTGTTACCCTGCAGGATTTTAGAATAGCCTAAGGACCGATAGCCTACATAGAGCATTTCAAATTTGAGGCAGTTCGCTACATGTAGAACACTTTGTGAAGAAAAGTTGATTCAGGCAAGGGACAAGGGTAGAGCTAGAGTCTCTTTTGACTTGTTAGAAATCAGAAGGCTTCAGGCTGATGGTTCACCGGCAAAGAAACCTGATGGCACGAGCCTTGCTTTCCCTTCTTAAAAGCTCTTAGTCATGCTGCCCTGAAGCTACCTAAATAACTCTCTTTTTGACTGGCCTCTAGTCACTGTAGTTAGCCCTCTGGAACAAAAAGCAGTTTTCTCTAAGGAAACACGGTGCTTCCATAGTATGGGTGGGAGCTCATCTTATCAGGCTCTAGAGCTAAAGGGAAACTTGACGTGAGTACTTGCCTCACGCTAAGGCCTGAGGAGCCCTGCTGAAGCGAAAGCGTGTTGCAGTTTGCATCAGCTCGTATTCGAAGTTCTGCTTTACTTTAACGTTTCTACACATTTCCAGACACCTAGGAACCTCGTGTGGGCACCCCATTGCCTACAAATACAGTGAGTAGCAGCAGGCTCCACTGCCCTTCAAAGAAACATCCAGGCCGTAAGCCTTTCCAAGTCACTCTATGTATTCAGAGACTAGGGCAATACACTGCACCCTTCCTTGGGAACGCTAGATGTCCTCAGCACACCAACAGCTCCAGGGATTCTGTTCTCTCACGTCCTACATGCCATGGAAGTCTGCCTCATTGTCCTCATTTGAGCTGCACTTAGCAACACAATCTGCTTCACCTCTGTTCTAGGAACTCACACCCAAGGACCCCATACCTACAGTAGAAACGAGGCTTGCATTCCTACTGCAACGAAACCACTGTTTCCTGTTACCCTGCAGGATTTTGAATAGGCTAAGGACCGATAGCCTACTCAAAGTGTTCCAAGGATGAGTGAGTTCGCTACATGCAGAACACTTTGGGAAGTAATGTTGATTCAGGCAAGGGAACAGGGTGTAGCTAGAGTCTCTTTTGACTTGTTGGAAATCAGAAGGGTTTAGACTTCGTGTTCACCGCAAAAGATGACCTGATGGCACAAGCCTTGTTTCCCATATTAAAAGCTCTATTCAGGCTGCCCTGAAGCTACCTAAATACGTCTATTTCTGACTGGCCTCTAGTCACTGTAGTTACACTCTGGACGAAAAGGTTTCTCTAACGAAGCACGATGCTTCCATAGCATGGGTGGTAGCTCATCCCGTCAGGCTCTAGAGCTAAAGGGAAACTTGACGTCAGTACTTGCCTCACGCTAAGGCCTGAAGAGCCCTGCTGAAGCGAAAGCGTGTTGCAGTTTACATTAGCTCGTATTCGCAGTTCTGCTTTACTTTAACGTTTCTACGGTTTTCCAGACTCTTTGGACCCTCGTGTGGGCACCCCATTGCCTACCAATACAGTGAGTACCAGCAGGCCGTACTGCCCTTCTAAGAAACATCCAGGCCGTAAGCCTTTCCAAGTCCCTCTATGTGTTCAGAGAGTAGGGCAATACACTGCACCCTTCCTTGGGAAAGCTAGATGTCCTCAGCACACCAACAGCTCCAGGGATTCTGTATTCTCACGTCCTACATGCCATGGAAGTCTGCCTCATTGTCCTCATTTGAGCTGCACTTAGCAACACAATCTGATTCGCCTTTCTTCTAGGAACTCACACTCAAGGACCCCATACCTACAGGAGAAAGGAGGCTTGCGTTCCTTCTGCAACCAAAGCACAGTTGTTCCTGTTACCCTGCAGGATTTTAGAATAGCCTAAGGACCGATAGCCTACATAGAGCATTTCAAATTTGAGGCAGTTCGCTACATGTAGAACACTTTGTGAAGAAAAGTTGATTCAGGCAAGGGACAAGGGTAGAGCTAGAGTCTCTTTTGACTTGTTAGAAATCAGAAGGCTTCAGGCTGATGGTTCACCGGCAAAGAAACCTGATGGCACGAGCCTTGCTTTCCCTTCTTAAAAGCTCTTAGTCATGCTGCCCTGAAGCTACCTAAATAACTCTCTTTTTGACTGGCCTCTAGTCACTGTAGTTAGCCCTCTGGAACAAAAAGCAGTTTTCTCTAAGGAAACACGGTGCTTCCATAGTATGGGTGGGAGCTCATCTTATCAGGCTCTAGAGCTAAAGGGAAACTTGACGTGAGTACTTGCCTCACGCTAAGGCCTGAGGAGCCCTGCTGAAGCGAAAGCGTGTTGCAGTTTGCATCAGCTCGTATTCGAAGTTCTGCTTTACTTTAACGTTTCTACACATTTCCAGACACCTAGGAACCTCGTGTGGGCACCCCATTGCCTACAAATACAGTGAGTAGCAGCAGGCTCCACTGCCCTTCAAAGAAACATCCAGGCCGTAAGCCTTTCCAAGTCACTCTATGTATTCAGAGACTAGGGCAATACACTGCACCCTTCCTTGGGAACGCTAGATGTCCTCAGCACACCAACAGCTCCAGGGATTCTGTTCTCTCACGTCCTACATGCCATGGAAGTCTGCCTCATTGTCCTCATTTGAGCTGCACTTAGCAACACAATCTGATTCGCCTTTCTTCTAGGAACTCACACTCAAGGACCCCATACCTACAGGAGAAAGGAGGCTTGCGTTCTTTCTGCAACCAAAGCACAGTTGTTCCTGTTACCCTGCAGGATTTTAGAATAGCCTAATGACCGATAGCCTACATAGAGCATTTCAAATTTGAGGCAGTTCGCTACATGTAGAACACTTTGTGAAGAAAAGTTGATTCAGGCAAGGGACAAGGGTAGAGCTAGAGTCTCTTTTGACTTGTTAGAAATCAGAAGGCTTCAGGCTGATGGTTCACCGGCAAAGAAACCTGATGGCACGAGCCTTGCTTTCCCTTCTTAAAAGCTCTTAGTCATGCTGCCCTGAAGCTACCTAAATAACTCTCTTTTTGACTGGCCTCTAGTCACTGTAGTTAGCCCTCTGGAACAAAAAGCAGTTTTCTCTAAGGAAACACGGTGCTTCCATAGTATGGGTGGGAGCTCATCTTATCAGGCTCTAGAGCTAAAGGGAAACTTGACGTGAGTACTTGCCTCACCCTAAGGCCTGAGGAGCCCTGCTGAAGCGAAAGCGTGTTGCAGTTTGCATCAGCTCGTATTCGAAGTTCTGCTTTACTTTAACGTTTCTACACATTTCCAGACACTTAGGAACCTCGTGTGGGCACCCCATTGCCTACAAATACAGTGAGTAGCAGCAGGCTCCACTGCCCTTCAAAGAAACATCCAGGCCGTAAGCCTTTCCAAGTCACTCTATGTATTCAGAGACTAGGGCAATACACTGCACCCTTCCTTGGGAACGCTAGATGTCCTCAGCACACCAACAGCTCCAGGGATTCTGTTCTCTCACGTCCTACATGCCATGGAAGTCTGCCTCATTGTCCTCATTTGAGCTGCACTTAGCAACACAATCTGCTTCACCTCTGTTCTAGGAACTCACACCCAAGGACCCCATACCTACAGTAGAAACGAGGCTTGCATTCCTACTGCAACGAAACCACTGTTTCCTGTTACCCTGCAGGATTTTGAATAGGCTAAGGACCGATAGCCTACTCAAAGTGTTCCAAGGATGAGTGAGTTCGCTACATGCAGAACACTTTGGGAAGTAATGTTGATTCAGGCAAGGGAACAGGGTGTAGCTAGAGTCTCTTTTGACTTGTTGGAAATCAGAAGGGTTTAGACTTCGTGTTCACCGCAAAAGATGACCTGATGGCACAAGCCTTGTTTCCCATATTAAAAGCTCTATTCAGGCTGCCCTGAAGCTACCTAAATACGTCTATTTCTGACTGGCCTCTAGTCACTGTAGTTACACTCTGGACGAAAAGGTTTCTCTAACGAAGCACGATGCTTCCATAGCATGGGTGGTAGCTCATCCCGTCAGGCTCTAGAGCTAAAGGGAAACTTGACGTCAGTACTTGCCTCACGCTAAGGCCTGAAGAGCCCTGCTGAAGCGAAAGCGTGTTGCAGTTTACATTAGCTCGTATTCGCAGTTCTGCTTTACTTTAACGTTTCTCCGCTTTTCCAGACACTTAGGACCCTCGTGTGGGCACCCCACTGCCTACAAATACAGTGAGTACCAGCAGGTTCCACTGCCCTTCTAAGAAACTTCCAGGCCGTAAGTCTTTCCAAGTCCCTCTATGTGTTCAGAGAGCAGGGCAATACACTGCACCCTTCCTTGGGAAAGCTAGATGTCCTCAGCACACCAACAGCTCCAGGGATTCTGTTCTCTCACGTCCTACATGCCATGGAAGTCTGCCTCATTGTCCTCATTTGAGCTGCACTTAGCAACACAATCTGATTCGCCTTTCTTCTAGGAACTCACACTCAAGGACCCCATACCTACAGGAGAAAGGAGGCTTGCGTTCCTTCTGCAACCAAAGCACAGTTGTTCCTGTTACCCTGCAGGATTTTAGAATAGCCTAAGGACCGATAGCCTACATAGAGCATTTCAAATTTGAGGCAGTTCGCTACATGTAGAACACTTTGTGAAGAAAAGTTGATTCAGGCAAGGGACAAGGGTAGAGCTAGAGTCTCTTTTGACTTGTTAGAAATCAGAAGGCTTCAGGCTGATGGTTCACCGGCAAAGAAACCTGATGGCACGAGCCTTGCTTTCCCTTCTTAAAAGCTCTTAGTCATGCTGCCCTGAAGCTACCTAAATAACTCTCTTTTTGACTGGCCTCTAGTCACTGTAGTTAGCCCTCTGGAACAAAAAGCAGTTTTCTCTAAGGAAACACGGTGCTTCCATAGTATGGGTGGGAGCTCATCTTATCAGGCTCTAGAGCTAAAGGGAAACTTGACGTGAGTACTTGCCTCACGCTAAGGCCTGAGGAGCCCTGCTGAAGCGAAAGCGTGTTGCAGTTTGCATCAGCTCGTATTCGAAGTTCTGCTTTACTTTAACGTTTCTACACATTTCCAGACACCTAGGAACCTCGTGTGGGCACCCCATTGCCTACAAATACAGTGAGTAGCAGCAGGCTCCACTGCCCTTCAAAGAAACATCCAGGCCGTAAGCCTTTCCAAGTCACTCTATGTATTCAGAGACTAGGGCAATACACTGCACCCTTCCTTGGGAACGCTAGATGTCCTCAGCACACCAACAGCTCCAGGGATTCTGTTCTCTCACGTCCTACATGCCATGGAAGTCTGCCTCATTGTCCTCATTTGAGCTGCACTTAGCAACACAATCTGCTTCACCTCTGTTCTAGGAACTCACACCCAAGGACCCCATACCTACAGTAGAAACGAGGCTTGCATTCCTACTGCAACGAAACCACTGTTTCCTGTTACACTGCAGGATTTTGAATAGGCTAAGGACCGATAGCCTACTCAAAGTGTTCCAAGGATGAGTGAGTTCGCTACATGCAGAACACTTTGGGAAGTAATGTTGATTCAGGCAAGGGAACAGGGTGTAGCTAGAGTCTCTTTTGACTTGTTGGAAATCAGAAGGGTTTAGACTTCGTGTTCACCGCAAAAGATGACCTGATGGCACAAGCCTTGTTTCCCATATTAAAAGCTCTATTCAGGCTGCCCTGAAGCTACCTAAATACGTCTATTTCTGACTGGCCTCTAGTCACTGTAGTTACACTCTGGACGAAAAGGTTTCTCTAACGAAGCACGATGCTTCCATAGCATGGGTGGTAGCTCATCCCGTCAGGCTCTAGAGCTAAAGGGAAACTTGACGTCAGTACTTGCCTCACGCTAAGGCCTGAAGAGCCCTGCTGAAGCGAAAGCGTGTTGCAGTTTACATTAGCTCGTATTCGCAGTTCTGCTTTACTTTAACGTTTCTACGGTTTTCCAGACTCTTTGGACCCTCGTGTGGGCACCCCATTGCCTACCAATACAGTGAGTACCAGCAGGCCGTACTGCCCTTCTAAGAAACATCCAGGCCGTAAGCCTTTCCAAGTCCCTCTATGTGTTCAGAGAGTAGGGCAATACACTGCACCCTTCCTTGGGAAAGCTAGATGTCCTCAGCACACCAACAGCTCCAGGGATTCTGTTCTCTCACGTCCTACATGCCATGGAGTCTGCCTCATTGTCCGATTTTGAGCTGCTCTTAGAAACACAATCTGCTTCGCCTTTCTTCCAGGAACTCACACCCAAGGACCCCATACCTACAGTAGAAAGGAGGCTTGCATCCTACTGCAACGAAACCACAGTTTTCCTGTTACACTGCAGGATTTTAGAATAGGCTTTAGCCTATTCTAGCCCGATAGCCTACATAGAGCATTTCAAATTTGAGGGAGTTCGCTACATGGAGAACACTTTGTGAAGAAAAGTTGATTCAGGCAAGGGACCAGGGTAGAGCTAGAGTCTCTTTTGACTTGTTAGAAATCAGAAGACTTCAGGCTGATTGTTCACCGGCAAAGAAGACCTGATGGCACAAGCCTTGCTTTCCCATATTAAAAGCTCTTAGTCATGCTGCCCTGAAGCTACCTAAATAACTCTCTTTTTGACTGGCCTCTAGTCACTGTAGTTAGCCCTCTGGAACAAAAAGCAGTTTTCTCTAAAGAAACACGGTGCTTCCATAGTATGGGTGGGAGCTCATCCTGTCAGGCTCTAGAGCTAAAGGGAAACTTGACGTGAGTACTTGCCTCACGCTAAGGCCTGAAAAGCCCTGCTGAAGCGAAAGCGTGTTGCAGTTTCCATTAGCTAGTATTCGCAGTTCTGCTTTACTTTAACGTTTCTCCGCTTTTCCAGACACTTAGGACCCTCGTGTGGGCACCCCACTGCCTACAAATACAGTGAGTACCAGCAGGTTCCACTGCCCTTCTAAGAAACTTCCAGGCCGTAAGTCTTTCCAAGTCACTCTGCATTCAGAGAGCAGGGCAATACACTGCACCCTTCCTTGGGAAAGCTAGATGTCCTCAGCACACCAACAGCTCCAGGGATTCTGTTCTCTCACGTCCTACATGCCATGGAAGTCTGCCTCATTGTCCTCATTTGAGCTGCACTTAGCAACACAATCTGATTCGCCTTTCTTCTAGGAACTCACACTCAAGGACCCCATACCTACAGGAGAAAGGAGGCTTGCGTTCCTTCTGCAACCAAAGCACAGTTGTTCCTGTTACCCTGCAGGATTTTAGAATAGCCTAAGGACCGATAGCCTACATAGAGCATTTCAAATTTGAGGCAGTTCGCTACATGTAGAACACTTTGTGAAGAAAAGTTGATTCAGGCAAGGGACAAGGGTAGAGCTAGAGTCTCTTTTGACTTGTTAGAAATCAGAAGGCTTCAGGCTGATGGTTCACCGGCAAAGAAACCTGATGGCACGAGCCTTGCTTTCCCTTCTTAAAAGCTCTTAGTCATGCTGCCCTGAAGCTACATAAATAACTCTCTTTTTGACTGGCCTCTAGTCACTGTAGTTAGCCCTCTGGAACAAAAAGCAGTTTTCTCTAAGGAAACACGGTGCTTCCATAGTATGGGTGGGAGCTCATCTTATCAGGCTCTAGAGCTAAAGGGAAACTTGACGTGAGTACTTGCCTCACGCTAAGGCCTGAGGAGCCCTGCTGAAGCGAAAGCGTGTTGCAGTTTGCATCAGCTCGTATTCGAAGTTCTGCTTTACTTTAACGTTTCTACACATTTCCAGACACCTAGGAACCTCGTGTGGGCACCCCATTGCCTACAAATACAGTGAGTAGCAGCAGGCTCCACTGCCCTTCAAAGAAACATCCAGGCCGTAAGCCTTTCCAAGTCACTCTATGTATTCAGAGACTAGGGCAATACACTGCACCCTTCCTTGGGAACGCTAGATGTCCTCAGCACACCAACAGCTCCAGGGATTCTGTTCTCTCACGTCCTACATGCCATGGAAGTCTGCCTTATTGTCCTCATTTGAGCTGCACTTAGCAACACAATCTGCTTCACCTCTGTTCTAGGAACTCACACCCAAGGACCCCATACCTACAGTAGAAACGAGGCTTGCATTCCTACTGCAACGAAACCACTGTTTCCTGTTACCCTGCAGGATTTTGAATAGGCTAAGGACCGATAGCCTACTCAAAGTGTTCCAAGGATGAGTGAGTTCGCTACATGCAGAACACTTTGGGAAGTAATGTTGATTCAGGCAAGGGAACAGGGTGTAGCTAGAGTCTCTTTTGACTTGTTGGAAATCAGAAGGGTTTAGACTTCGTGTTCACCGCAAAAGATGACCTGATGGCACAAGCCTTGTTTCCCATATTAAAAGCTCTATTCAGGCTGCCCTGAAGCTACCTAAATACGTCTATTTCTGACTGGCCTCTAGTCACTGTAGTTACACTCTGGACGAAAAGGTTTCTCTAACGAAGCACGATGCTTCCATAGCATGGGTGGTAGCTCATCCCGTCAGGCTCTAGAGCTAAAGGGAAACTTGACGTCAGTACTTGCCTCACGCTAAGGCCTGAAGAGCCCTGCTGAAGCGAAAGCGTGTTGCAGTTTACATTAGCTCGTATTCGCAGTTCTGCTTTACTTTAACGTTTCTACGGTTTTCCAGACTCTTTGGACCCTCGTGTGGGCACCCCATTGCCTACCAATACAGTGAGTACCAGCAGGCCGTACTGCCCTTCTAAGAAACATCCAGGCCGTAAGCCTTTCCAAGTCCCTCTATGTGTTCAGAGAGTAGGGCAATACACTGCACCCTTCCTTGGGAAAGCTAGATGTCCTCAGCACACCAACAGCTCCAGGGATTCTGTTCTCTCACGTCCTACATGCCATGGAGTCTGCCTCATTGTCCGATTTTGAGCTGCTCTTAGAAACACAATCTGCTTCGCCTTTCTTCCAGGAACTCACACCCAAGGACCCCATACCTACAGTAGAAAGGAGGCTTGCATCCTACTGCAACGAAACCACAGTTTTCCTGTTACACTGCAGGATTTTAGAATAGGCTTTAGCCTATTCTAGCCCGATAGCCTACATAGAGCATTTCAAATTTGAGGGAGTTCGCTACATGGAGAACACTTTGTGAAGAAAAGTTGATTCAGGCAAGGGACCAGGGTAGAGCTAGAGTCTCTTTTGACTTGTTAGAAATCAGAAGACTTCAGGCTGATTGTTCACCTGCAAAGAAGACCTGATGGCACAAGCCTTGCTTTCCCTTATTAAAAGCCCTTAGTCATGCTGCCCTGAAGCTACCTAAATAACTCTCTTTTTGACTGGCCTCTAGTCACTGTAGTTAGCCCTCTGGAACAAAAAGCAGTTTTCTCTAAAGAAACACGGTGCTTCCATAGTATGGGTGGGAGCTCATCCCGGCAGGCTCTAGAGCTAAAGGGAAACTTGACGTGAGTACTTGCCTCACGCTAAGGCCTGAAAAGCCCTGCTGAAGCGAAAGCGTGTTGCAGTTTCCATTAGCTAGTATTCGCAGTTCTGCTTTACTTTAACGTTTCTCCGCTTTTCCAGACACTTAGGACCCTCGTGTGGGCACCCCATTGCCTACAAATACAGTGAGTAGCAGCAGGCTCCACTGCCCTTCAAAGAAACATCCAGGCCGTAAGCCTTTCCAAGTCACTCTATGTATTCAGAGACTAGGGCAATACACTGCACCCTTCCTTGGGAACGCTAGATGTCCTCAGCACACCAACAGCTCCAGGGATTCTGTTCTCTCACGTCCTACATGCCATGGAAGTCTGCCTCATTGTCCTCATTTGAGCTGCACTTAGCAACACAATCTGCTTCACCTCTGTTCTAGGAACTCACACCCAAGGACCCCATACCTACAGTAGAAACGAGGCTTGCATTCCTACTGCAACGAAACCACTGTTTCCTGTTACCCTGCAGGATTTTGAATAGGCTAAGGACCGATAGCCTACTCAAAGTGTTCCAAGGATGAGTGAGTTCGCTACATGCAGAACACTTTGGGAAGTAATGTTGATTCAGGCAAGGGAACAGGGTGTAGCTAGAGTCTCTTTTGACTTGTTGGAAATCAGAAGGGTTTAGACTTCGTGTTCACCGCAAAAGATGACCTGATGGCACAAGCCTTGTTTCCCATATTAAAAGCTCTATTCAGGCTGCCCTGAAGCTACCTAAATACGTCTATTTCTGACTGGCCTCTAGTCACTGTAGTTACACTCTGGACGAAAAGGTTTCTCTAACGAAGCACGATGCTTCCATAGCATGGGTGGTAGCTCATCCCGTCAGGCTCTAGAGCTAAAGGGAAACTTGACGTCAGTACTTGCCTCACGCTAAGGCCTGAAGAGCCCTGCTGAAGCGAAAGCGTGTTGCAGTTTACATTAGCTCGTATTCGCAGTTCTGCTTTACTTTAACGTTTCTACGGTTTTCCAGACTCTTTGGACCCTCGTGTGGGCACCCCATTGCCTACCAATACAGTGAGTACCAGCAGGCCGTACTGCCCTTCTAAGAAACATCCAGGCCGTAAGCCTTTCCAAGTCCCTCTATGTGTTCAGAGAGTAGGGCAATACACTGCACCCTTCCTTGGGAAAGCTAGATGTCCTCAGCACACCAACAGCTCCAGGGATTCTGTTCTCTCACGTCCTACATGCCATGGAGTCTGCCTCATTGTCCGATTTTGAGCTGCTCTTAGAAACACAATCTGCTTCGCCTTTCTTCCAGGAACTCACACCCAAGGACCCCATACCTACAGTAGAAAGGAGGCTTGCATCCTACTGCAACGAAACCACAGTTTTCCTGTTACACTGCAGGATTTTAGAATAGGCTTTAGCCTATTCTAGCCCGATAGCCTACATAGAGCATTTCAAATTTGAGGGAGTTCGCTACATGGAGAACACTTTGTGAAGAAAAGTTGATTCAGGCAAGGGACCAGGGTAGAGCTAGAGTCTCTTTTGACTTGTTAGAAATCAGAAGACTTCAGGCTGATTGTTCACCGGCAAAGAAGACCTGATGGCACAAGCCTTGTTTTCCCATATTAAAAGCTCTTAGTCATGCTGCCCTGAAGCTACCTAAATAACTCTCTTTTTGACTGGCCTCTAGTCACTGTAGTTAGCCCTCTGGAACAAAAAGCAGTTTTCTCTAAAGAAACACGGTGCTTCCATAGTATGGGTGGGAGCTCATCCTGTCAGGCTCTAGAGCTAAAGGGAAACTTGACGTGAGTACTTGCCTCACGCTAAGGCCTGAAAAGCCCTGCTGAAGCGAAAGCGTGTTGCAGTTTCCATTAGCTAGTATTCGCAGTTCTGCTTTACTTTAACGTTTCTCCGCTTTTCCAGACACTTAGGACCCTCGTGTGGGCACCCCACTGCCTACAAATACAGTGAGTACCAGCAGGTTCCACTGCCCTTCTAAGAAACTTCCAGGCCGTAAGTCTTTCCAAGTCACTCTGCATTCAGAGAGCAGGGCAATACACTGCACCCTTCCTTGGGAAAGCTAGATGTCCTCAGCACACCAACAGCTCCAGGGATTCTGTTCTCTCACGTCCTACATGCCATGGAAGTCTGCCTCATTG
Organism: Eubalaena glacialis; assembly: GCF_028564815.1. Lineage (NCBI taxonomy): Eukaryota > Metazoa > Chordata > Mammalia > Artiodactyla > Balaenidae > Eubalaena > Eubalaena glacialis. The sequence continues at coordinate 44,450,053 of NC_083735.1, read as the reverse complement.
TCCTCATTTGAGCTGCACTTAGCAACACAATCTGATTCGCCTTTCTTCTAGGAACTCACACTCAAGGACCCCATACCTACAGGAGAAAGGAGGCTTGCGTTCCTTCTGCAACCAAAGCACAGTTGTTCCTGTTACCCTGCAGGATTTTAGAATAGCCTAAGGACCGATAGCCTACATAGAGCATTTCAAATTTGAGGCAGTTCGCTACATGTAGAACACTTTGTGAAGAAAAGTTGATTCAGGCAAGGGACAAGGGTAGAGCTAGAGTCTCTTTTGACTTGTTAGAAATCAGAAGGCTTCAGGCTGATGGTTCACCGGCAAAGAAACCTGATGGCACGAGCCTTGCTTTCCCTTCTTAAAAGCTCTTAGTCATGCTGCCCTGAAGCTACATAAATAACTCTCTTTTTGACTGGCCTCTAGTCACTGTAGTTAGCCCTCTGGAACAAAAAGCAGTTTTCTCTAAGGAAACACGGTGCTTCCATAGTATGGGTGGGAGCTCATCTTATCAGGCTCTAGAGCTAAAGGGAAACTTGACGTGAGTACTTGCCTCACGCTAAGGCCTGAGGAGCCCTGCTGAAGCGAAAGCGTGTTGCAGTTTGCATCAGCTCGTATTCGAAGTTCTGCTTTACTTTAACGTTTCTACACATTTCCAGACACCTAGGAACCTCGTGTGGGCACCCCATTGCCTACAAATACAGTGAGTAGCAGCAGGCTCCACTGCCCTTCAAAGAAACATCCAGGCCGTAAGCCTTTCCAAGTCACTCTATGTATTCAGAGACTAGGGCAATACACTGCACCCTTCCTTGGGAACGCTAGATGTCCTCAGCACACCAACAGCTCCAGGGATTCTGTTCTCTCACGTCCTACATGCCATGGAAGTCTGCCTCATTGTCCTCATTTGAGCTGCACTTAGCAACACAATCTGCTTCACCTCTGTTCTAGGAACTCACACCCAAGGACCCCATACCTACAGTAGAAACGAGGCTTGCATTCCTACTGCAACGAAACCACTGTTTCCTGTTACACTGCAGGATTTTGAATAGGCTAAGGACCGATAGCCTACTCAAAGTGTTCCAAGGATGAGTGAGTTCGCTACATGCAGAACACTTTGGGAAGTAATGTTGATTCAGGCAAGGGAACAGGGTGTAGCTAGAGTCTCTTTTGACTTGTTGGAAATCAGAAGGGTTTAGACTTCGTGTTCACCGCAAAAGATGACCTGATGGCACAAGCCTTGTTTCCCATATTAAAAGCTCTATTCATGCTGCCCTGAAGCTACCTAAATACGTCTATTTCTGACTGGCCTCTAGTCACTGTAGTTACACTCTGGACGAAAAGGTTTCTCTAACGAAGCACGATGCTTCCATAGCATGGGTGGTAGCTCATCCCGTCAGGCTCTAGAGCTAAAGGGAAACTTGACGTCAGTACTTGCCTCACGCTAAGGCCTGAAGAGCCCTGCTGAAGCGAAAGCGTGTTGCAGTTTACATTAGCTCGTATTCGCAGTTCTGCTTTACTTTAACGTTTCTACGGTTTTCCAGACTCTTTGGACCCTCGTGTGGGCACCCCATTGCCTACCAATACAGTGAGTACCAGCAGGCCGTACTGCCCTTCTAAGAAACATCCAGGCCGTAAGCCTTTCCAAGTCCCTCTATGTGTTCAGAGAGTAGGGCAATACACTGCACCCTTCCTTGGGAAAGCTAGATGTCCTCAGCACACCAACAGCTCCAGGGATTCTGTTCTCTCACGTCCTACATGCCATGGAGTCTGCCTCATTGTCCGATTTTGAGCTGCTCTTAGAAACACAATCTGCTTCGCCTTTCTTCCAGGAACTCACACCCAAGGACCCCATACCTACAGTAGAAAGGAGGCTTGCATCCTACTGCAACGAAACCACAGTTTTCCTGTTACACTGCAGGATTTTAGAATAGGCTTTAGCCTATTCTAGCCCGATAGCCTACATAGAGCATTTCAAATTTGAGGGAGTTCGCTACATGGAGAACACTTTGTGAAGAAAAGTTGATTCAGGCAAGGGACCAGGGTAGAGCTAGAGTCTCTTTTGACTTGTTAGAAATCAGAAGACTTCAGGCTGATTTTTCACCGGCAAAGAAGACCTGATGGCACAAGCCTTGCTTTCCCATATTAAAAGCTCTTAGTCATGCTGCCCTGAAGCTACCTAAATAACTCTCTTTTTGACTGGCCTCTAGTCACTGTAGTTAGCCCTCTGGAACAAAAAGCAGTTTTCTCTAAAGAAACACGGTGCTTCCATAGTATGGGTGGGAGCTCATCCCGGCAGGCTCTAGAGCTAAAGGGAAACTTGACGTGAGTACTTGCCTCACGCTAAGGCCTGAAAAGCCCTGCTGAAGCGAAAGCGTGTTGCAGTTTCCATTAGCTAGTATTCGCAGTTCTGCTTTACTTTAACGTTTCTCCGCTTTTCCAGACACTTAGGACCCTCGTGTGGGCACCCCACTGCCTACAAATACAGTGAGTAGCAGCAGGCTCCACTGCCCTTCAAAGAAACATCCAGGCCGTAAGCCTTTCCAAGTCACTCTATGTATTCAGAGACTAGGGCAATACACTGCACCCTTCCTTGGGAACGCTAGATGTCCTCAGCACACCAACAGCTCCAGGGATTCTGTTCTCTCACGTCCTACATGCCATGGAAGTCTGCCTCATTGTCCTCATTTGAGCTGCACTTAGCAACACAATCTGCTTCACCTCTGTTCTAGGAACTCACACCCAAGGACCCCATACCTACAGTAGAAACGAGGCTTGCATTCCTACTGCAACGAAACCACTGTTTCCTGTTACACTGCAGGATTTTGAATAGGCTAAGGACCGATAGCCTACTCAAAGTGTTCCAAGGATGAGTGAGTTCGCTACATGCAGAACACTTTGGGAAGTAATGTTGATTCAGGCAAGGGAACAGGGTGTAGCTAGAGTCTCTTTTGACTTGTTGGAAATCAGAAGGGTTTAGACTTCGTGTTCACCGCAAAAGATGACCTGATGGCACAAGCCTTGTTTCCCATATTAAAAGCTCTATTCATGCTGCCCTGAAGCTACCTAAATACGTCTATTTCTGACTGGCCTCTAGTCACTGTAGTTACACTCTGGACGAAAAGGTTTCTCTAACGAAGCACGATGCTTCCATAGCATGGGTGGTAGCTCATCCCGTCAGGCTCTAGAGCTAAAGGGAAACTTGACGTCAGTACTTGCCTCACGCTAAGGCCTGAAGAGCCCTGCTGAAGCGAAAGCGTGTTGCAGTTTACATTAGCTCGTATTCGCAGTTCTGCTTTACTTTAACGTTTCTACGGTTTTCCAGACTCTTTGGACCCTCGTGTGGGCACCCCATTGCCTACCAATACAGTGAGTACCAGCAGGCCGTACTGCCCTTCTAAGAAACATCCAGGCCGTAAGCCTTTCCAAGTCCCTCTATGTGTTCAGAGAGTAGGGCAATACACTGCACCCTTCCTTGGGAAAGCTAGATGTCCTCAGCACACCAACAGCTCCAGGGATTCTGTTCTCTCACGTCCTACATGCCATGGAGTCTGCCTCATTGTCCGATTTTGAGCTGCTCTTAGAAACACAATCTGCTTCGCCTTTCTTCCAGGAACTCACACCCAAGGACCCCATACCTACAGTAGAAAGGAGGCTTGCATCCTACTGCAACGAAACCACAGTTTTCCTGTTACACTGCAGGATTTTAGAATAGGCTTTAGCCTATTCTAGCCCGATAGCCTACATAGAGCATTTCAAATTTGAGGGAGTTCGCTACATGGAGAACACTTTGTGAAGAAAAGTTGATTCAGGCAAGGGACCAGGGTAGAGCTAGAGTCTCTTTTGACTTGTTAGAAATCAGAAGACTTCAGGCTGATTGTTCACCTGCAAAGAAGACCTGATGGCACAAGCCTTGCTTTCCCATATTAAAAGCTCTTAGTCATGCTGCCCTGAAGCTACCTAAATAACTCTCTTTTTGACTGGCCTCTAGTCACTGTAGTTAGCCCTCTGGAACAAAAAGCAGTTTTCTCTAAGGAAACACGGTGCTTCCATAGTATGGGTGGGAGCTCATCTTATCAGGCTCTAGAGCTAAAGGGAAACTTGACTTGAGTACTTGCCTCACCCTAAGGCCTGAGGAGCCCTGCTGAAGCGAAAGCGTGTTGCAGTTTGCATCAGCTCGTATTCGAAGTTCTGCTTTACTTTAACGTTTCTACACATTTCCAGACACTTAGGAACCTCGTGTGGGCACCCCATTGCCTACAAATACAGTGACTAGCAGCAGGCTCCACTGCCCTTCAAAGAAACATCCAGGCCGTAAGCCTTTCCAAGTCACTCTATGTATTCAGAGACTAGGGCAATACACTGCACCCTTCCTTGGGAACGCTAGATGTCCTCAGCACACCAACAGCTCCAGGGATTCTGTTCTCTCACGTCCTACATGCCATGGAAGTCTGCCTCATTGTCCTCATTTGAGCTGCACTTAGCAACACAATCTGCTTCACCTCTGTTCTAGGAACTCACACCCAAGGACCCCATACCTACAGTAGAAACGAGGCTTGCATTCCTACTGCAACGAAACCACTGTTTCCTGTTACCCTGCAGGATTTTGAATAGGCTAAGGACCGATAGCCTACTCAAAGTGTTCCAAGGATGAGTGAGTTCGCTACATGCAGAACACTTTGGGAAGTAATGTTGATTCAGGCAAGGGAACAGGGTGTAGCTAGAGTCTCTTTTGACTTGTTAGAAATCAGAAGGCTTCAGGCTGATGGTTCACCGGCAAAGAAACCTGATGGCACGAGCCTTGCTTTCCCTTCTTAAAAGCTCTTAGTCATGCTGCCCTGAAGCTACATAAATAACTCTCTTTTTGACTGGCCTCTAGTCACTGTAGTTAGCCCTCTGGAACAAAAAGCAGTTTTCTCTAAGGAAACACGGTGCTTCCATAGTATGGGTGGGAGCTCATCTTATCAGGCTCTAGAGCTAAAGGGAAACTTGACGTGAGTACTTGCCTCACGCTAAGGCCTGAGGAGCCCTGCTGAAGCGAAAGCGTGTTGCAGTTTGCATCAGCTCGTATTCGAAGTTCTGCTTTACTTTAACGTTTCTACACATTTCCAGACACCTAGGAACCTCGTGTGGGCACCCCATTGCCTACAAATACAGTGAGTAGCAGCAGGCTCCACTGCCCTTCAAAGAAACATCCAGGCCGTAAGCCTTTCCAAGTCACTCTATGTATTCAGAGACTAGGGCAATACACTGCACCCTTCCTTGGGAACGCTAGATGTCCTCAGCACACCAACAGCTCCAGGGATTCTGTTCTCTCACGTCCTACATGCCATGGAAGTCTGCCTCATTGTCCTCATTTGAGCTGCACTTAGCAACACAATCTGCTTCACCTCTGTTCTAGGAACTCACACCCAAGGACCCCATACCTACAGTAGAAACGAGGCTTGCATTCCTACTGCAACGAAACCACTGTTTCCTGTTACACTGCAGGATTTTGAATAGGCTAAGGACCGATAGCCTACTCAAAGTGTTCCAAGGATGAGTGAGTTCGCTACATGCAGAACACTTTGGGAAGTAATGTTGATTCAGGCAAGGGAACAGGGTGTAGCTAGAGTCTCTTTTGACTTGTTGGAAATCAGAAGGGTTTAGACTTCGTGTTCACCGCAAAAGATGACCTGATGGCACAAGCCTTGTTTCCCATATTAAAAGCTCTATTCAGGCTGCCCTGAAGCTACCTAAATACGTCTATTTCTGACTGGCCTCTAGTCACTGTAGTTACACTCTGGACGAAAAGGTTTCTCTAACGAAGCACGATGCTTCCATAGCATGGGTGGTAGCTCATCCCGTCAGGCTCTAGAGCTAAAGGGAAACTTGACGTCAGTACTTGCCTCACGCTAAGGCCTGAAGAGCCCTGCTGAAGCGAAAGCGTGTTGCAGTTTACATTAGCTCGTATTCGCAGTTCTGCTTTACTTTAACGTTTCTACGGTTTTCCAGACTCTTTGGACCCTCGTGTGGGCACCCCATTGCCTACCAATACAGTGAGTACCAGCAGGCCGTACTGCCCTTCTAAGAAACATCCAGGCCGTAAGCCTTTCCAAGTCCCTCTATGTGTTCAGAGAGTAGGGCAATACACTGCACCCTTCCTTGGGAAAGCTAGATGTCCTCAGCACACCAACAGCTCCAGGGATTCTGTTCTCTCACGTCCTACATGCCATGGAGTCTGCCTCATTGTCCGATTTTGAGCTGCTCTTAGAAACACAATCTGCTTCGCCTTTCTTCCAGGAACTCACACCCAAGGACCCCATACCTACAGTAGAAAGGAGGCTTGCATCCTACTGCAACGAAACCACAGTTTTCCTGTTACACTGCAGGATTTTAGAATAGGCTTTAGCCTATTCTAGCCCGATAGCCTACATAGAGCATTTCAAATTTGAGGGAGTTCGCTACATGGAGAACACTTTGTGAAGAAAAGTTGATTCAGGCAAGGGACCAGGGTAGAGCTAGAGTCTCTTTTGACTTGTTAGAAATCAGAAGACTTCAGGCTGATTGTTCACCTGCAAAGAAGACCTGATGGCACAAGCCTTGCTTTCCCATATTAAAAGCTCTTAGTCATGCTGCCCTGAAGCTACCTAAATAACTCTCTTTTTGACTGGCCTCTAGTCACTGTAGTTAGCCCTCTGGAACAAAAAGCAGTTTTCTCTAAAGAAACACGGTGCTTCCATAGTATGGGTGGGAGCTCATCCCGGCAGGCTCTAGAGCTAAAGGGAAACTTGACGTGAGTACTTGCCTCACGCTAAGGCCTGAAAAGCCCTGCTGAAGCGAAAGCGTGTTGCAGTTTGCATCAGCTCGTATTCGAAGTTCTGCTTTACTTTAACGTTTCTACACATTTCCAGACACTTAGGAACCTCGTGTGGGCACCCCATTGCCTACAAATACAGTGAGTAGCAGCAGGCTCCACTGCCCTTCAAAGAAACATCCAGGCCGTAAGCCTTTCCAAGTCACTCTATGTATTCAGAGACTAGGGCAATACACTGCACCCTTCCTTGGGAACGCTAGATGTCCTCAGCACACCAACAGCTCCAGGGATTCTGTTCTCTCACGTCCTACATGCCATGGAAGTCTGCCTCATTGTCCTCATTTGAGCTGCACTTAGCAACACAATCTGCTTCACCTCTGTTCTAGGAACTCACACCCAAGGACCCCATACCTACAGTAGAAACGAGGCTTGCATTCCTACTGCAACGAAACCACTGTTTCCTGTTACCCTGCAGGATTTTGAATAGGCTAAGGACCGATAGCCTACTCAAAGTGTTCCAAGGATGAGTGAGTTCGCTACATGCAGAACACTTTGGGAAGTAATGTTGATTCAGGCAAGGGAACAGGGTGTAGCTAGAGTCTCTTTTGACTTGTTGGAAATCAGAAGGGTTTAGACTTCGTGTTCACCGCAAAAGATGACCTGATGGCACAAGCCTTGTTTCCCATATTAAAAGCTCTATTCAGGCTGCCCTGAAGCTACCTAAATACGTCTATTTCTGACTGGCCTCTAGTCACTGTAGTTACACTCTGGACGAAAAGGTTTCTCTAACGAAGCACGATGCTTCCATAGCATGGGTGGTAGCTCATCCCGTCAGGCTCTAGAGCTAAAGGGAAACTTGACGTCAGTACTTGCCTCACGCTAAGGCCTGAAGAGCCCTGCTGAAGCGAAAGCGTGTTGCAGTTTACATTAGCTCGTATTCGCAGTTCTGCTTTACTTTAACGTTTCTACGGTTTTCCAGACTCTTTGGACCCTCGTGTGGGCACCCCATTGCCTACCAATACAGTGAGTACCAGCAGGCCGTACTGCCCTTCTAAGAAACATCCAGGCCGTAAGCCTTTCCAAGTCCCTCTATGTGTTCAGAGAGTAGGGCAATACACTGCACCCTTCCTTGGGAAAGCTAGATGTCCTCAGCACACCAACAGCTCCAGGGATTCTGTTCTCTCACGTCCTACATGCCATGGAGTCTGCCTCATTGTCCGATTTTGAGCTGCTCTTAGAAACACAATCTGCTTCGCCTTTCTTCCAGGAACTCACACCCAAGGACCCCATACCTACAGTAGAAAGGAGGCTTGCATCCTACTGCAACGAAACCACAGTTTTCCTGTTACACTGCAGGATTTTAGAATAGGCTTTAGCCTATTCTAGCCCGATAGCCTACATAGAGCATTTCAAATTTGAGGGAGTTCGCTATATGTAGAACACTTTGTGAAGAAAAGTTGATTCAGGCAAGGGACCAGGGTAGAGCTAGAGTCTCTTTTGACTTGTTAGAAATCAGAAGACTTCAGGCTGATTGTTCACCTGCAAAGAAGACCTGATGGCACAAGCCTTGCTTTCCCATATTAAAAGCTCTTAGTCATGCTGCCCTGAAGCTACCTAAATAACTCTCTTTTTGACTGGCCTCTAGTCACTGTAGTTAGCCCTCTGGAACAAAAAGCAGTTTTCTCTAAAGAAACACGGTGCTTCCATAGTATGGGTGGGAGCTCATCCTGTCAGGCTCTAGAGCTAAAGGGAAACTTGACGTGAGTACTTGCCTCACGCTAAGGCCTGAAAAGCCCTGCTGAAGCGAAAGCGTGTTGCAGTTTCCATTAGCTCGTATTCGCAGTTCTGCTTTACTTTAACGTTTCTCCGCTTTTCCAGACACTTAGGACCCTCGTGTGGGCACCCCACTGCCTACAAATACAGTGAGTACCAGCAGGTTCCACTGCCCTTCTAAGAAACTTCCAGGCCGTAAGTCTTTCCAAGTCACTCTGCATTCAGGGAGCAGGGCAATACACTGCACCCTTCCTTGGGAAAGCTAGATGTCCTCAGCACACCAACAGCTCCAGGGATTCTGTTCTCTCACGTCCTACATGCCATGGAAGTCTGCCTCATTGTCCTCATTTGAGCTGCACTTAGCAACACAATCTGATTCGCCTTTCTTCTAGGAACTCACACTCAAGGACCCCATACCTACAGGAGAAAGGAGGCTTGCGTTCTTTCTGCAACCAAAGCACAGTTGTTCCTGTTACCCTGCAGGATTTTAGAATAGCCTAAGGACCGATAGCCTACATAGAGCATTTCAAATTTGAGGCAGTTCGCTACATGTAGAACACTTTGTGAAGAAAAGTTGATTCAGGCAAGGGACAAGGGTAGAGCTAGAGTCTCTTTTGACTTGTTAGAAATCAGAAGGCTTCAGGCTGATGGTTCACCGGCAAAGAAACCTGATGGCACGAGCCTTGCTTTCCCTTCTTAAAAGCTCTTAGTCATGCTGCCCTGAAGCTACCTAAATAACTCTCTTTTTGACTGGCCTCTAGTCACTGTAGTTAGCCCTCTGGAACAAAAAGCAGTTTTCTCTAAGGAAACACGGTGCTTCCATAGTATGGGTGGGAGCTCATCTTATCAGGCTCTAGAGCTAAAGGGAAACTTGACGTGAGTACTTGCCTCACCCTAAGGCCTGAGGAGCCCTGCTGAAGCGAAAGCGTGTTGCAGTTTGCATCAGCTCGTATTCGAAGTTCTGCTTTACTTTAACGTTTCTACACATTTCCAGACACTTAGGAACCTCGTGTGGGCACCCCATTGCCTACAAATACAGTGAGTAGCAGCAGGCTCCACTGCCCTTCAAAGAAACATCCAGGCCGTAAGCCTTTCCAAGTCACTCTATGTATTCAGAGACTAGGGCAATACACTGCACCCTTCCTTGGGAACGCTAGATGTCCTCAGCACACCAACAGCTCCAGGGATTCTGTTCTCTCACGTCCTACATGCCATGGAAGTCTGCCTCATTGTCCTCATTTGAGCTGCACTTAGCAACACAATCTGCTTCACCTCTGTTCTAGGAACTCACACCCAAGGACCCCATACCTACAGTAGAAACGAGGCTTGCATTCCTACTGCAACGAAACCACTGTTTCCTGTTACACTGCAGGATTTTGAATAGGCTAAGGACCGATAGCCTACTCAAAGTGTTCCAAGGATGAGTGAGTTCGCTACATGCAGAACACTTTGGGAAGTAATGTTGATTCAGGCAAGGGAACAGGGTGTAGCTAGAGTCTCTTTTGACTTGTTGGAAATCAGAAGGGTTTAGACTTCGTGTTCACCGCAAAAGATGACCTGATGGCACAAGCCTTGTTTCCCATATTAAAAGCTCTATTCAGGCTGCCCTGAAGCTACCTAAATACGTCTATTTCTGACTGGCCTCTAGTCACTGTAGTTACACTCTGGACGAAAAGGTTTCTCTAACGAAGCACGATGCTTCCATAGCATGGGTGGTAGCTCATCCCGTCAGGCTCTAGAGCTAAAGGGAAACTTGACGTCAGTACTTGCCTCACGCTAAGGCCTGAAGAGCCCTGCTGAAGCGAAAGCGTGTTGCAGTTTACATTAGCTCGTATTCGCAGTTCTGCTTTACTTTAACGTTTCTACGGTTTTCCAGACTCTTTGGACCCTCGTGTGGGCACCCCATTGCCTACCAATACAGTGAGTACCAGCAGGCCGTACTGCCCTTCTAAGAAACATCCAGGCCGTAAGCCTTTCCAAGTCCCTCTATGTGTTCAGAGAGTAGGGCAATACACTGCACCCTTCCTTGGGAAAGCTAGATGTCCTCAGCACACCAACAGCTCCAGGGATTCTGTTCTCTCACGTCCTACATGCCATGGAAGTCTGCCTCATTGTCCTCATTTGAGCTGCACTTAGCAACACAATCTGATTCGCCTTTCTTCTAGGAACTCACACTCAAGGACCCCATACCTACAGGAGAAAGGAGGCTTGCGTTCCTTCTGCAACCAAAGCACAGTTGTTCCTGTTACCCTGCAGGATTTTAGAATAGCCTAAGGACCGATAGCCTACATAGAGCATTTCAAATTTGAGGCAGTTCGCTACATGTAGAACACTTTGTGAAGAAAAGTTGATTCAGGCAAGGGACAAGGGTAGAGCTAGAGTCTCTTTTGACTTGTTAGAAATCAGAAGGCTTCAGGCTGATGGTTCACCGGCAAAGAAACCTGATGGCACGAGCCTTGCTTTCCCTTCTTAAAAGCTCTTAGTCATGCTGCCCTGAAGCTACCTAAATAACTCTCTTTTTGACTGGCCTCTAGTCACTGTAGTTAGCCCTCTGGAACAAAAAGCAGTTTTCTCTAAGGAAAACGGTGCTTCCATAGTATGGGTGGGAGCTCATCTTATCAGGCTCTAGAGCTAAAGGGAAACTTGACGTGAGTACTTGCCTCACGCTAAGGCCTGAGGAGCCCTGCTGAAGCGAAAGCGTGTTGCAGTTTGCATCAGCTCGTATTCGAAGTTCTGCTTTACTTTAACGTTTCTACACATTTCCAGACACCTAGGAACCTCGTGTGGGCACCCCATTGCCTACAAATACAGTGAGTAGCAGCAGGCTCCACTGCCCTTCAAAGAAACATCCAGGCCGTAAGTCTTTCCCAGTCACTCTGCATTCAGAGAGCAGGGCAATACACTGCACCCTTCCTTGGGAAAGCTAGATGTCCTCAGCACACCAACAGCTCCAGGGATTCTGTTCTCTCACGTCCTACATGCCATGGAAGTCTGCCTCATTGTCCTCATTTGAGCTGCACTTAGCAACACAATCTGCTTCACCTCTGTTCTAGGAACTCACACCCAAGGACCCCATACCTACAGTAGAAACGAGGCTTGCATTCCTACTGCAACGAAACCACTGTTTCCTGTTACACTGCAGGATTTTGAATAGGCTAAGGACCGATAGCCTACTCAAAGTGTTCCAAGGATGAGTGAGTTCGCTACATGCAGAACACTTTGGGAAGTAATGTTGATTCAGGCAAGGGAACAGGGTGTAGCTAGAGTCTCTTTTGACTTGTTGGAAATCAGAAGGGTTTAGACTTCGTGTTCACCGCAAAAGATGACCTGATGGCACAAGCCTTGTTTCCCATATTAAAAGCTCTATTCAGGCTGCCCTGAAGCTACCTAAATACGTCTATTTCTGACTGGCCTCTAGTCACTGTAGTTACACTCTGGACGAAAAGGTTTCTCTAACGAAGCACGATGCTTCCATAGCATGGGTGGTAGCTCATCCCGTCAGGCTCTAGAGCTAAAGGGAAACTTGACGTCAGTACTTGCCTCACGCTAAGGCCTGAAGAGCCCTGCTGAAGCGAAAGCGTGTTGCAGTTTACATTAGCTCGTATTCGCAGTTCTGCTTTACTTTAACGTTTCTACGGTTTTCCAGACTCTTTGGACCCTCGTGTGGGCACCCCATTGCCTACCAATACAGTGAGTACCAGCAGGCCGTACTGCCCTTCTAAGAAACATCCAGGTCGTAAGCCTTTCCAAGTCCCTCTATGTGTTCAGAGAGTAGGGCAATACACTGCACCCTTCCTTGGGAAAGCTAGATGTCCTCAGCACACCAACAGCTCCAGGGATTCTGTTCTCTCACGTCCTACATGCCATGGAGTCTGCCTCATTGTCCGATTTTGAGCTGCTCTTAGAAACACAATCTGCTTCGCCTTTCTTCCAGGAACTCACACCCAAGGACCCCATACCTACAGTAGAAAGGAGGCTTGCATCCTACTGCAACGAAGCCACAGTTTTCCTGTTACACTGCAGGATTTTAGAATAGGCTTTAGCCTATTCTAGCCCGATAGCCTACATAGAGCATTTCAAATTTGAGGGAGTTCGCTATATGTAGAACACTTTGTGAAGAAAAGTTGATTCAGGCAAGGGACCAGGGTAGAGCTAGAGTCTCTTTTGACTTGTTAGAAATCAGAAGACTTCAGGCTGATTGTTCACCGGCAAAGAAGACCTGATGGCACAAGCCTTGCTTTCCCATATTAAAAGCTCTTAGTCATGCTGCCCTGAAGCTACCTAAATAACTCTCTTTTTGACTGGCCTCTAGTCACTGTAGTTAGCCCTCTGGAACAAAAAGCAGTTTTCTCTAAAGAAACACGGTGCTTCCATAGTATGGGTGGGAGCTCATCCTGTCAGGCTCTAGAGCTAAAGGGAAACTTGACGTGAGTACTTGCCTCACGCTAAGGCCTGAAAAGCCCTGCTGAAGCGAAAGCGTGTTGCAGTTTCCATTAGCTAGTATTCGCAGTTCTGCTTTACTTTAACGTTTCTCCGCTTTTCCAGACACTTAGGACCCTCGTGTGGGCACCCCACTGCCTACAAATACAGTGAGTAGCAGCAGGTTCCACTGCCCTTCTAAGAAACTTCCAGGCCGTAAGTCTTTCCAAGTCACTCTGCATTCAGAGAGCAGGGCAATACACTGCACCCTTCCTTGGGAAAGCTAGATGTCCTCAGCACACCAACAGCTCCAGGGATTCTGTTCTCTCACGTCCTACATGCCATGGAAGTCTGCCTCATTGTCCTCATTTGAGCTGCACTTAGCAACACAATCTGATTCGCCTTTCTTCTAGGAACTCACACTCAAGGACCCCATACCTACAGGAGAAAGGAGGCTTGCGTTCTTTCTGCAACCAAAGCACAGTTGTTCCTGTTACCCTGCAGGATTTTAGAATAGCCTAATGACCGATAGCCTACATAGAGCATTTCAAATTTGAGGCAGTTCGCTACATGTAGAACACTTTGTGAAGAAAAGTTGATTCAGGCAAGGGACAAGGGTAGAGCTAGAGTCTCTTTTGACTTGTTAGAAATCAGAAGGCTTCAGGCTGATGGTTCACCGGCAAAGAAACCTGATGGCACGAGACTTGCTTTCCCTTCTTAAAAGCTCTTAGTCATGCTGCCCTGAAGCTACCTAAATAACTCTCTTTTTGACTGGCCTCTAGTCACTGTAGTTAGCCCTCTGGAACAAAAAGCAGTTTTCTCTAAGGAAACACGGTGCTTCCATAGTATGGGTGGGAGCTCATCTTATCAGGCTCTAGAGCTAAAGGGAAACTTGACGTGAGTACTTGCCTCACCCTAAGGCCTGAGGAGCCCTGCTGAAGCGAAAGCGTGTTGCAGTTTGCATCAGCTCGTATTCGAAGTTCTGCTTTACTTTAACGTTTCTACACATTTCCAGACACTTAGGAACCTCGTGTGGGCACCCCATTGCCTACAAATACAGTGAGTAGCAGCAGGCTCCACTGCCCTTCAAAGAAACATCCAGGCCGTAAGCCTTTCCAAGTCACTCTATGTATTCAGAGACTAGGGCAATACACTGCACCCTTCCTTGGGAACGCTAGATGTCCTCAGCACACCAACAGCTCCAGGGATTCTGTTCTCTCACGTCCTACATGCCATGGAAGTCTGCCTCATTGTCCTCATTTGAGCTGCACTTAGCAACACAATCTGCTTCACCTCTGTTCTAGGAACTCACACCCAAGGACCCCATACCTACAGTAGAAACGAGGCTTGCATTCCTACTGCAACGAAACCACTGTTTCCTGTTACCCTGCAGGATTTTGAATAGGCTAAGGACCGATAGCCTACTCAAAGTGTTCCAAGGATGAGTGAGTTCGCTACATGCAGAACACTTTGGGAAGTAATGTTGATTCAGGCAAGGGAACAGGGTGTAGCTAGAGTCTCTTTTGACTTGTTGGAAATCAGAAGGGTTTAGACTTCGTGTTCACCGCAAAAGATGACCTGATGGCACAAGCCTTGTTTCCCATATTAAAAGCTCTATTCAGGCTGCCCTGAAGCTACCTAAATACGTCTATTTCTGACTGGCCTCTAGTCACTGTAGTTACACTCTGGACGAAAAGGTTTCTCTAACGAAGCACGATGCTTCCATAGCATGGGTGGTAGCTCATCCCGTCAGGCTCTAGAGCTAAAGGGAAACTTGACGTCAGTACTTGCCTCACGCTAAGGCCTGAAGAGCCCTGCTGAAGCGAAAGCGTGTTGCAGTTTACATTAGCTCGTATTCGCAGTTCTGCTTTACTTTAACGTTTCTCCGCTTTTCCAGACACTTAGGACCCTCGTGTGGGCACCCCACTGCCTACAAATACAGTGAGTACCAGCAGGTTCCACTGCCCTTCTAAGAAACTTCCAGGCCGTAAGTCTTTCCAAGTCCCTCTATGTGTTCAGAGAGCAGGGCAATACACTGCACCCTTCCTTGGGAAAGCTAGATGTCCTCAGCACACCAACAGCTCCAGGGATTCTGTTCTCTCACGTCCTACATGCCATGGAAGTCTGCCTCATTGTCCTCATTTGAGCTGCACTTAGCAACACAATCTGATTCGCCTTTCTTCTAGGAACTCACACTCAAGGACCCCATACCTACAGGAGAAAGGAGGCTTGCGTTCCTTCTGCAACCAAAGCACAGTTGTTCCTGTTACCCTGCAGGATTTTAGAATAGCCTAAGGACCGATAGCCTACATAGAGCATTTCAAATTTGAGGCAGTTCGCTACATGTAGAACACTTTGTGAAGAAAAGTTGATTCAGGCAAGGGACAAGGGTAGAGCTAGAGTCTCTTTTGACTTGTTAGAAATCAGAAGGCTTCAGGCTGATGGTTCACCGGCAAAGAAACCTGATGGCACGAGCCTTGCTTTCCCTTCTTAAAAGCTCTTAGTCATGCTGCCCTGAAGCTACCTAAATAACTCTCTTTTTGACTGGCCTCTAGTCACTGTAGTTAGCCCTCTGGAACAAAAAGCAGTTTTCTCTAAGGAAACACGGTGCTTCCATAGTATGGGTGGGAGCTCATCTTATCAGGCTCTAGAGCTAAAGGGAAACTTGACGTGAGTACTTGCCTCACGCTAAGGCCTGAGGAGCCCTGCTGAAGCGAAAGCGTGTTGCAGTTTGCATCAGCTCGTATTCGAAGTTCTGCTTTACTTTAACGTTTCTACACATTTCCAGACACCTAGGAACCTCGTGTGGGCACCCCATTGCCTACAAATACAGTGAGTAGCAGCAGGCTCCACTGCCCTTCAAAGAAACATCCAGGCCGTAAGCCTTTCCAAGTCACTCTATGTATTCAGAGACTAGGGCAATACACTGCACCCTTCCTTGGGAACGCTAGATGTCCTCAGCACACCAACAGCTCCAGGGATTCTGTTCTCTCACGTCCTACATGCCATGGAAGTCTGCCTCATTGTCCTCATTTGAGCTGCACTTAGCAACACAATCTGCTTCACCTCTGTTCTAGGAACTCACACCCAAGGACCCCATACCTACAGTAGAAACGAGGCTTGCATTCCTACTGCAACGAAACCACTGTTTCCTGTTACACTGCAGGATTTTGAATAGGCTAAGGACCGATAGCCTACTCAAAGTGTTCCAAGGATGAGTGAGTTCGCTACATGCAGAACACTTTGGGAAGTAATGTTGATTCAGGCAAGGGAACAGGGTGTAGCTAGAGTCTCTTTTGACTTGTTGGAAATCAGAAGGGTTTAGACTTCGTGTTCACCGCAAAAGATGACCTGATGGCACAAGCCTTGTTTCCCATATTAAAAGCTCTATTCAGGCTGCCCTGAAGCTACCTAAATACGTCTATTTCTGACTGGCCTCTAGTCACTGTAGTTACACTCTGGACGAAAAGGTTTCTCTAACGAAGCACGATGCTTCCATAGCATGGGTGGTAGCTCATCCCGTCAGGCTCTAGAGCTAAAGGGAAACTTGACGTCAGTACTTGCCTCACGCTAAGGCCTGAAGAGCCCTGCTGAAGCGAAAGCGTGTTGCAGTTTACATTAGCTCGTATTCGCAGTTCTGCTTTACTTTAACGTTTCTACGGTTTTCCAGACTCTTTGGACCCTCGTGTGGGCACCCCATTGCCTACCAATACAGTGAGTACCAGCAGGCCGTACTGCCCTTCTAAGAAACATCCAGGCCGTAAGCCTTTCCAAGTCCCTCTATGTGTTCAGAGAGTAGGGCAATACACTGCACCCTTCCTTGGGAAAGCTAGATGTCCTCAGCACACCAACAGCTCCAGGGATTCTGTTCTCTCACGTCCTACATGCCATGGAGTCTGCCTCATTGTCCGATTTTGAGCTGCTCTTAGAAACACAATCTGCTTCGCCTTTCTTCCAGGAACTCACACCCAAGGACCCCATACCTACAGTAGAAAGGAGGCTTGCATCCTACTGCAACGAAACCACAGTTTTCCTGTTACACTGCAGGATTTTAGAATAGGCTTTAGCCTATTCTAGCCCGATAGCCTACATAGAGCATTTCAAATTTGAGGGAGTTCGCTACATGGAGAACACTTTGTGAAGAAAAGTTGATTCAGGCAAGGGACCAGGGTAGAGCTAGAGTCTCTTTTGACTTGTTAGAAATCAGAAGACTTCAGGCTGATTGTTCACCTGCAAAGAAGACCTGATGGCACAAGCCTTGCTTTCCCATATTAAAAGCTCTTAGTCATGCTGCCCTGAAGCTACCTAAATAACTCTCTTTTTGACTGGCCTCTAGTCACTGTAGTTAGCCCTCTGGAACAAAAAGCAGTTTTCTCTAAAGAAACACGGTGCTTCCATAGTATGGGTGGGAGCTCATCCCGGCAGGCTCTAGAGCTAAAGGGAAACTTGACGTGAGTACTTGCCTCACGCTAAGGCCTGAAAAGCCCTGCTGAAGCGAAAGCGTGTTGCAGTTTCCATTAGCTAGTATTCGCAGTTCTGCTTTACTTTAACGTTTCTCCGCTTTTCCAGACACTTAGGACCCTCGTGTGGGCACCCCATTGCCTACAAATACAGTGAGTAGCAGCAGGCTCCACTGCCCTTCAAAGAAACATCCAGGCCGTAAGCCTTTCCAAGTCACTCTATGTATT
Source organism: Eubalaena glacialis (assembly GCF_028564815.1). Classification (NCBI taxonomy): domain Eukaryota; kingdom Metazoa; phylum Chordata; class Mammalia; order Artiodactyla; family Balaenidae; genus Eubalaena; species Eubalaena glacialis. The sequence goes on along the minus strand of NC_083735.1, from coordinate 44,432,386 downwards.
CAGAGACTAGGGCAATACACTGCACCCTTCCTTGGGAACGCTAGATGTCCTCAGCACACCAACAGCTCCAGGGATTCTGTTCTCTCACGTCCTACATGCCATGGAAGTCTGCCTCATTGTCCTCATTTGAGCTGCACTTAGCAACACAATCTGCTTCACCTCTGTTCTAGGAACTCACACCCAAGGACCCCATACCTACAGTAGAAACGAGGCTTGCATTCCTACTGCAACGAAACCACTGTTTCCTGTTACACTGCAGGATTTTGAATAGGCTAAGGACCGATAGCCTACTCAAAGTGTTCCAAGGATGAGTGAGTTCGCTACATGCAGAACACTTTGGGAAGTAATGTTGATTCAGGCAAGGGAACAGGGTGTAGCTAGAGTCTCTTTTGACTTGTTGGAAATCAGAAGGGTTTAGACTTCGTGTTCACCGCAAAAGATGACCTGATGGCACAAGCCTTGTTTCCCATATTAAAAGCTCTATTCAGGCTGCCCTGAAGCTACCTAAATACGTCTATTTCTGACTGGCCTCTAGTCACTGTAGTTACACTCTGGACGAAAAGGTTTCTCTAACGAAGCACGATGCTTCCATAGCATGGGTGGTAGCTCATCCCGTCAGGCTCTAGAGCTAAAGGGAAACTTGACGTCAGTACTTGCCTCACGCTAAGGCCTGAAGAGCCCTGCTGAAGCGAAAGCGTGTTGCAGTTTACATTAGCTCGTATTCGCAGTTCTGCTTTACTTTAACGTTTCTACGGTTTTCCAGACTCTTTGGACCCTCGTGTGGGCACCCCATTGCCTACCAATACAGTGAGTACCAGCAGGCCGTACTGCCCTTCTAAGAAACATCCAGGCCGTAAGCCTTTCCAAGTCCCTCTATGTGTTCAGAGAGTAGGGCAATACACTGCACCCTTCCTTGGGAAAGCTAGATGTCCTCAGCACACCAACAGCTCCAGGGATTCTGTTCTCTCACGTCCTACATGCCATGGAGTCTGCCTCATTGTCCGATTTTGAGCTGCTCTTAGAAACACAATCTGCTTCGCCTTTCTTCCAGGAACTCACACCCAAGGACCCCATACCTACAGTAGAAAGGAGGCTTGCATCCTACTGCAACGAAACCACAGTTTTCCTGTTACACTGCAGGATTTTAGAATAGGCTTTAGCCTATTCTAGCCCGATAGCCTACATAGAGCATTTCAAATTTGAGGGAGTTCGCTACATGGAGAACACTTTGTGAAGAAAAGTTGATTCAGGCAAGGGACCAGGGTAGAGCTAGAGTCTCTTTTGACTTGTTAGAAATCAGAAGACTTCAGGCTGATTGTTCACCTGCAAAGAAGACCTGATGGCACAAGCCTTGCTTTCCCATATTAAAAGCTCTTAGTCATGCTGCCCTGAAGCTACCTAAATAACTCTCTTTTTGACTGGCCTCTAGTCACTGTAGTTAGCCCTCTGGAACAAAAAGCAGTTTTCTCTAAAGAAACACGGTGCTTCCATAGTATGGGTGGGAGCTCATCCCGGCAGGCTCTAGAGCTAAAGGGAAACTTGACGTGAGTACTTGCCTCACGCTAAGGCCTGAAAAGCCCTGCTGAAGCGAAAGCGTGTTGCAGTTTCCATTAGCTAGTATTCGCAGTTCTGCTTTACTTTAACGTTTCTCCGCTTTTCCAGACACTTAGGACCCTCGTGTGGGCACCCCATTGCCTACAAATACAGTGAGTAGCAGCAGGCTCCACTGCCCTTCAAAGAAACATCCAGGCCGTAAGCCTTTCCAAGTCACTCTATGTATTCAGAGACTAGGGCAATACACTGCACCCTTCCTTGGGAACGCTAGATGTCCTCAGCACACCAACAGCTCCAGGGATTCTGTTCTCTCACGTCCTACATGCCATGGAAGTCTGCCTCATTGTCCTCATTTGAGCTGCACTTAGCAACACAATCTGCTTCACCTCTGTTCTAGGAACTCACACCCAAGGACCCCATACCTACAGTAGAAACGAGGCTTGCATTCCTACTGCAACGAAACCACTGTTTCCTGTTACCCTGCAGGATTTTGAATAGGCTAAGGACCGATAGCCTACTCAAAGTGTTCCAAGGATGAGTGAGTTCGCTACATGCAGAACACTTTGGGAAGTAATGTTGATTCAGGCAAGGGAACAGGGTGTAGCTAGAGTCTCTTTTGACTTGTTGGAAATCAGAAGGGTTTAGACTTCGTGTTCACCGCAAAAGATGACCTGATGGCACAAGCCTTGTTTCCCATATTAAAAGCTCTATTCAGGCTGCCCTGAAGCTACCTAAATACGTCTATTTCTGACTGGCCTCTAGTCACTGTAGTTACACTCTGGACGAAAAGGTTTCTCTAACGAAGCACGATGCTTCCATAGCATGGGTGGTAGCTCATCCCGTCAGGCTCTAGAGCTAAAGGGAAACTTGACGTCAGTACTTGCCTCACGCTAAGGCCTGAAGAGCCCTGCTGAAGCGAAAGCGTGTTGCAGTTTACATTAGCTCGTATTCGCAGTTCTGCTTTACTTTAACGTTTCTACGGTTTTCCAGACTCTTTGGACCCTCGTGTGGGCACCCCATTGCCTACCAATACAGTGAGTACCAGCAGGCCGTACTGCCCTTCTAAGAAACATCCAGGCCGTAAGCCTTTCCAAGTCCCTCTATGTGTTCAGAGAGTAGGGCAATACACTGCACCCTTCCTTGGGAAAGCTAGATGTCCTCAGCACACCAACAGCTCCAGGGATTCTGTATTCTCACGTCCTACATGCCATGGAAGTCTGCCTCATTGTCCTCATTTGAGCTGCACTTAGCAACACAATCTGATTCGCCTTTCTTCTAGGAACTCACACTCAAGGACCCCATACCTACAGGAGAAAGGAGGCTTGCGTTCCTTCTGCAACCAAAGCACAGTTGTTCCTGTTACCCTGCAGGATTTTAGAATAGCCTAAGGACCGATAGCCTACATAGAGCATTTCAAATTTGAGGCAGTTCGCTACATGTAGAACACTTTGTGAAGAAAAGTTGATTCAGGCAAGGGACAAGGGTAGAGCTAGAGTCTCTTTTGACTTGTTAGAAATCAGAAGGCTTCAGGCTGATGGTTCACCGGCAAAGAAACCTGATGGCACGAGCCTTGCTTTCCCTTCTTAAAAGCTCTTAGTCATGCTGCCCTGAAGCTACCTAAATAACTCTCTTTTTGACTGGCCTCTAGTCACTGTAGTTAGCCCTCTGGAACAAAAAGCAGTTTTCTCTAAGGAAACACGGTGCTTCCATAGTATGGGTGGGAGCTCATCTTATCAGGCTCTAGAGCTAAAGGGAAACTTGACGTGAGTACTTGCCTCACGCTAAGGCCTGAGGAGCCCTGCTGAAGCGAAAGCGTGTTGCAGTTTGCATCAGCTCGTATTCGAAGTTCTGCTTTACTTTAACGTTTCTACACATTTCCAGACACCTAGGAACCTCGTGTGGGCACCCCATTGCCTACAAATACAGTGAGTAGCAGCAGGCTCCACTGCCCTTCAAAGAAACATCCAGGCCGTAAGCCTTTCCAAGTCACTCTATGTATTCAGAGACTAGGGCAATACACTGCACCCTTCCTTGGGAACGCTAGATGTCCTCAGCACACCAACAGCTCCAGGGATTCTGTTCTCTCACGTCCTACATGCCATGGAAGTCTGCCTCATTGTCCTCATTTGAGCTGCACTTAGCAACACAATCTGCTTCACCTCTGTTCTAGGAACTCACACCCAAGGACCCCATACCTACAGTAGAAACGAGGCTTGCATTCCTACTGCAACGAAACCACTGTTTCCTGTTACCCTGCAGGATTTTGAATAGGCTAAGGACCGATAGCCTACTCAAAGTGTTCCAAGGATGAGTGAGTTCGCTACATGCAGAACACTTTGGGAAGTAATGTTGATTCAGGCAAGGGAACAGGGTGTAGCTAGAGTCTCTTTTGACTTGTTGGAAATCAGAAGGGTTTAGACTTCGTGTTCACCGCAAAAGATGACCTGATGGCACAAGCCTTGTTTCCCATATTAAAAGCTCTATTCAGGCTGCCCTGAAGCTACCTAAATACGTCTATTTCTGACTGGCCTCTAGTCACTGTAGTTACACTCTGGACGAAAAGGTTTCTCTAACGAAGCACGATGCTTCCATAGCATGGGTGGTAGCTCATCCCGTCAGGCTCTAGAGCTAAAGGGAAACTTGACGTCAGTACTTGCCTCACGCTAAGGCCTGAAGAGCCCTGCTGAAGCGAAAGCGTGTTGCAGTTTACATTAGCTCGTATTCGCAGTTCTGCTTTACTTTAACGTTTCTACGGTTTTCCAGACTCTTTGGACCCTCGTGTGGGCACCCCATTGCCTACCAATACAGTGAGTACCAGCAGGCCGTACTGCCCTTCTAAGAAACATCCAGGCCGTAAGCCTTTCCAAGTCCCTCTATGTGTTCAGAGAGTAGGGCAATACACTGCACCCTTCCTTGGGAAAGCTAGATGTCCTCAGCACACCAACAGCTCCAGGGATTCTGTATTCTCACGTCCTACATGCCATGGAAGTCTGCCTCATTGTCCTCATTTGAGCTGCACTTAGCAACACAATCTGATTCGCCTTTCTTCTAGGAACTCACACTCAAGGACCCCATACCTACAGGAGAAAGGAGGCTTGCGTTCCTTCTGCAACCAAAGCACAGTTGTTCCTGTTACCCTGCAGGATTTTAGAATAGCCTAAGGACCGATAGCCTACATAGAGCATTTCAAATTTGAGGCAGTTCGCTACATGTAGAACACTTTGTGAAGAAAAGTTGATTCAGGCAAGGGACAAGGGTAGAGCTAGAGTCTCTTTTGACTTGTTAGAAATCAGAAGGCTTCAGGCTGATGGTTCACCGGCAAAGAAACCTGATGGCACGAGCCTTGCTTTCCCTTCTTAAAAGCTCTTAGTCATGCTGCCCTGAAGCTACCTAAATAACTCTCTTTTTGACTGGCCTCTAGTCACTGTAGTTAGCCCTCTGGAACAAAAAGCAGTTTTCTCTAAGGAAACACGGTGCTTCCATAGTATGGGTGGGAGCTCATCTTATCAGGCTCTAGAGCTAAAGGGAAACTTGACGTGAGTACTTGCCTCACGCTAAGGCCTGAGGAGCCCTGCTGAAGCGAAAGCGTGTTGCAGTTTGCATCAGCTCGTATTCGAAGTTCTGCTTTACTTTAACGTTTCTACACATTTCCAGACACCTAGGAACCTCGTGTGGGCACCCCATTGCCTACAAATACAGTGAGTAGCAGCAGGCTCCACTGCCCTTCAAAGAAACATCCAGGCCGTAAGCCTTTCCAAGTCACTCTATGTATTCAGAGACTAGGGCAATACACTGCACCCTTCCTTGGGAACGCTAGATGTCCTCAGCACACCAACAGCTCCAGGGATTCTGTTCTCTCACGTCCTACATGCCATGGAAGTCTGCCTCATTGTCCTCATTTGAGCTGCACTTAGCAACACAATCTGATTCGCCTTTCTTCTAGGAACTCACACTCAAGGACCCCATACCTACAGGAGAAAGGAGGCTTGCGTTCTTTCTGCAACCAAAGCACAGTTGTTCCTGTTACCCTGCAGGATTTTAGAATAGCCTAATGACCGATAGCCTACATAGAGCATTTCAAATTTGAGGCAGTTCGCTACATGTAGAACACTTTGTGAAGAAAAGTTGATTCAGGCAAGGGACAAGGGTAGAGCTAGAGTCTCTTTTGACTTGTTAGAAATCAGAAGGCTTCAGGCTGATGGTTCACCGGCAAAGAAACCTGATGGCACGAGACTTGCTTTCCCTTCTTAAAAGCTCTTAGTCATGCTGCCCTGAAGCTACCTAAATAACTCTCTTTTTGACTGGCCTCTAGTCACTGTAGTTAGCCCTCTGGAACAAAAAGCAGTTTTCTCTAAGGAAACACGGTGCTTCCATAGTATGGGTGGGAGCTCATCTTATCAGGCTCTAGAGCTAAAGGGAAACTTGACGTGAGTACTTGCCTCACCCTAAGGCCTGAGGAGCCCTGCTGAAGCGAAAGCGTGTTGCAGTTTGCATCAGCTCGTATTCGAAGTTCTGCTTTACTTTAACGTTTCTACACATTTCCAGACACTTAGGAACCTCGTGTGGGCACCCCATTGCCTACAAATACAGTGAGTAGCAGCAGGCTCCACTGCCCTTCAAAGAAACATCCAGGCCGTAAGCCTTTCCAAGTCACTCTATGTATTCAGAGACTAGGGCAATACACTGCACCCTTCCTTGGGAACGCTAGATGTCCTCAGCACACCAACAGCTCCAGGGATTCTGTTCTCTCACGTCCTACATGCCATGGAAGTCTGCCTCATTGTCCTCATTTGAGCTGCACTTAGCAACACAATCTGCTTCACCTCTGTTCTAGGAACTCACACCCAAGGACCCCATACCTACAGTAGAAACGAGGCTTGCATTCCTACTGCAACGAAACCACTGTTTCCTGTTACCCTGCAGGATTTTGAATAGGCTAAGGACCGATAGCCTACTCAAAGTGTTCCAAGGATGAGTGAGTTCGCTACATGCAGAACACTTTGGGAAGTAATGTTGATTCAGGCAAGGGAACAGGGTGTAGCTAGAGTCTCTTTTGACTTGTTGGAAATCAGAAGGGTTTAGACTTCGTGTTCACCGCAAAAGATGACCTGATGGCACAAGCCTTGTTTCCCATATTAAAAGCTCTATTCAGGCTGCCCTGAAGCTACCTAAATACGTCTATTTCTGACTGGCCTCTAGTCACTGTAGTTACACTCTGGACGAAAAGGTTTCTCTAACGAAGCACGATGCTTCCATAGCATGGGTGGTAGCTCATCCCGTCAGGCTCTAGAGCTAAAGGGAAACTTGACGTCAGTACTTGCCTCACGCTAAGGCCTGAAGAGCCCTGCTGAAGCGAAAGCGTGTTGCAGTTTACATTAGCTCGTATTCGCAGTTCTGCTTTACTTTAACGTTTCTCCGCTTTTCCAGACACTTAGGACCCTCGTGTGGGCACCCCACTGCCTACAAATACAGTGAGTACCAGCAGGTTCCACTGCCCTTCTAAGAAACTTCCAGGCCGTAAGTCTTTCCAAGTCCCTCTATGTGTTCAGAGAGCAGGGCAATACACTGCACCCTTCCTTGGGAAAGCTAGATGTCCTCAGCACACCAACAGCTCCAGGGATTCTGTTCTCTCACGTCCTACATGCCATGGAAGTCTGCCTCATTGTCCTCATTTGAGCTGCACTTAGCAACACAATCTGATTCGCCTTTCTTCTAGGAACTCACACTCAAGGACCCCATACCTACAGGAGAAAGGAGGCTTGCGTTCCTTCTGCAACCAAAGCACAGTTGTTCCTGTTACCCTGCAGGATTTTAGAATAGCCTAAGGACCGATAGCCTACATAGAGCATTTCAAATTTGAGGCAGTTCGCTACATGTAGAACACTTTGTGAAGAAAAGTTGATTCAGGCAAGGGACAAGGGTAGAGCTAGAGTCTCTTTTGACTTGTTAGAAATCAGAAGGCTTCAGGCTGATGGTTCACCGGCAAAGAAACCTGATGGCACGAGCCTTGCTTTCCCTTCTTAAAAGCTCTTAGTCATGCTGCCCTGAAGCTACATAAATAACTCTCTTTTTGACTGGCCTCTAGTCACTGTAGTTAGCCCTCTGGAACAAAAAGCAGTTTTCTCTAAGGAAACACGGTGCTTCCATAGTATGGGTGGGAGCTCATCTTATCAGGCTCTAGAGCTAAAGGGAAACTTGACGTGAGTACTTGCCTCACGCTAAGGCCTGAGGAGCCCTGCTGAAGCGAAAGCGTGTTGCAGTTTGCATCAGCTCGTATTCGAAGTTCTGCTTTACTTTAACGTTTCTACACATTTCCAGACACCTAGGAACCTCGTGTGGGCACCCCATTGCCTACAAATACAGTGAGTAGCAGCAGGCTCCACTGCCCTTCAAAGAAACATCCAGGCCGTAAGCCTTTCCAAGTCACTCTATGTATTCAGAGACTAGGGCAATACACTGCACCCTTCCTTGGGAACGCTAGATGTCCTCAGCACACCAACAGCTCCAGGGATTCTGTTCTCTCACGTCCTACATGCCATGGAAGTCTGCCTCATTGTCCTCATTTGAGCTGCACTTAGCAACACAATCTGCTTCACCTCTGTTCTAGGAACTCACACCCAAGGACCCCATACCTACAGTAGAAACGAGGCTTGCATTCCTACTGCAACGAAACCACTGTTTCCTGTTACACTGCAGGATTTTGAATAGGCTAAGGACCGATAGCCTACTCAAAGTGTTCCAAGGATGAGTGAGTTCGCTACATGCAGAACACTTTGGGAAGTAATGTTGATTCAGGCAAGGGAACAGGGTGTAGCTAGAGTCTCTTTTGACTTGTTGGAAATCAGAAGGGTTTAGACTTCGTGTTCACCGCAAAAGATGACCTGATGGCACAAGCCTTGTTTCCCATATTAAAAGCTCTATTCAGGCTGCCCTGAAGCTACCTAAATACGTCTATTTCTGACTGGCCTCTAGTCACTGTAGTTACACTCTGGACGAAAAGGTTTCTCTAACGAAGCACGATGCTTCCATAGCATGGGTGGTAGCTCATCCCGTCAGGCTCTAGAGCTAAAGGGAAACTTGACGTCAGTACTTGCCTCACGCTAAGGCCTGAAGAGCCCTGCTGAAGCGAAAGCGTGTTGCAGTTTACATTAGCTCGTATTCGCAGTTCTGCTTTACTTTAACGTTTCTACGGTTTTCCAGACTCTTTGGACCCTCGTGTGGGCACCCCATTGCCTACCAATACAGTGAGTACCAGCAGGCCGTACTGCCCTTCTAAGAAACATCCAGGCCGTAAGCCTTTCCAAGTCCCTCTATGTGTTCAGAGAGTAGGGCAATACACTGCACCCTTCCTTGGGAAAGCTAGATGTCCTCAGCACACCAACAGCTCCAGGGATTCTGTTCTCTCACGTCCTACATGCCATGGAGTCTGCCTCATTGTCCGATTTTGAGCTGCTCTTAGAAACACAATCTGCTTCGCCTTTCTTCCAGGAACTCACACCCAAGGACCCCATACCTACAGTAGAAAGGAGGCTTGCATCCTACTGCAACGAAACCACAGTTTTCCTGTTACACTGCAGGATTTTAGAATAGGCTTTAGCCTATTCTAGCCCGATAGCCTACATAGAGCATTTCAAATTTGAGGGAGTTCGCTACATGGAGAACACTTTGTGAAGAAAAGTTGATTCAGGCAAGGGACCAGGGTAGAGCTAGAGTCTCTTTTGACTTGTTAGAAATCAGAAGACTTCAGGCTGATTGTTCACCTGCAAAGAAGACCTGATGGCACAAGCCTTGCTTTCCCATATTAAAAGCTCTTAGTCATGCTGCCCTGAAGCTACCTAAATAACTCTCTTTTTGACTGGCCTCTAGTCACTGTAGTTAGCCCTCTGGAACAAAAAGCAGTTTTCTCTAAAGAAACACGGTGCTTCCATAGTATGGGTGGGAGCTCATCCCGGCAGGCTCTAGAGCTAAAGGGAAACTTGACGTGAGTACTTGCCTCACGCTAAGGCCTGAAAAGCCCTGCTGAAGCGAAAGCGTGTTGCAGTTTCCATTAGCTAGTATTCGCAGTTCTGCTTTACTTTAACGTTTCTCCGCTTTTCCAGACACTTAGGACCCTCGTGTGGGCACCCCATTGCCTACAAATACAGTGAGTAGCAGCAGGCTCCACTGCCCTTCAAAGAAACATCCAGGCCGTAAGCCTTTCCAAGTCACTCTATGTATTCAGAGACTAGGGCAATACACTGCACCCTTCCTTGGGAACGCTAGATGTCCTCAGCACACCAACAGCTCCAGGGATTCTGTTCTCTCACGTCCTACATGCCATGGAAGTCTGCCTCATTGTCCTCATTTGAGCTGCACTTAGCAACACAATCTGCTTCACCTCTGTTCTAGGAACTCACACCCAAGGACCCCATACCTACAGTAGAAACGAGGCTTGCATTCCTACTGCAACGAAACCACTGTTTCCTGTTACCCTGCAGGATTTTGAATAGGCTAAGGACCGATAGCCTACTCAAAGTGTTCCAAGGATGAGTGAGTTCGCTACATGCAGAACACTTTGGGAAGTAATGTTGATTCAGGCAAGGGAACAGGGTGTAGCTAGAGTCTCTTTTGACTTGTTGGAAATCAGAAGGGTTTAGACTTCGTGTTCACCGCAAAAGATGACCTGATGGCACAAGCCTTGTTTCCCATATTAAAAGCTCTATTCAGGCTGCCCTGAAGCTACCTAAATACGTCTATTTCTGACTGGCCTCTAGTCACTGTAGTTACACTCTGGACGAAAAGGTTTCTCTAACGAAGCACGATGCTTCCATAGCATGGGTGGTAGCTCATCCCGTCAGGCTCTAGAGCTAAAGGGAAACTTGACGTCAGTACTTGCCTCACGCTAAGGCCTGAAGAGCCCTGCTGAAGCGAAAGCGTGTTGCAGTTTACATTAGCTCGTATTCGCAGTTCTGCTTTACTTTAACGTTTCTACGGTTTTCCAGACTCTTTGGACCCTCGTGTGGGCACCCCATTGCCTACCAATACAGTGAGTACCAGCAGGCCGTACTGCCCTTCTAAGAAACATCCAGGCCGTAAGCCTTTCCAAGTCCCTCTATGTGTTCAGAGAGTAGGGCAATACACTGCACCCTTCCTTGGGAAAGCTAGATGTCCTCAGCACACCAACAGCTCCAGGGATTCTGTATTCTCACGTCCTACATGCCATGGAAGTCTGCCTCATTGTCCTCATTTGAGCTGCACTTAGCAACACAATCTGATTCGCCTTTCTTCTAGGAACTCACACTCAAGGACCCCATACCTACAGGAGAAAGGAGGCTTGCGTTCCTTCTGCAACCAAAGCACAGTTGTTCCTGTTACCCTGCAGGATTTTAGAATAGCCTAAGGACCGATAGCCTACATAGAGCATTTCAAATTTGAGGCAGTTCGCTACATGTAGAACACTTTGTGAAGAAAAGTTGATTCAGGCAAGGGACAAGGGTAGAGCTAGAGTCTCTTTTGACTTGTTAGAAATCAGAAGGCTTCAGGCTGATGGTTCACCGGCAAAGAAACCTGATGGCACGAGCCTTGCTTTCCCTTCTTAAAAGCTCTTAGTCATGCTGCCCTGAAGCTACCTAAATAACTCTCTTTTTGACTGGCCTCTAGTCACTGTAGTTAGCCCTCTGGAACAAAAAGCAGTTTTCTCTAAGGAAACACGGTGCTTCCATAGTATGGGTGGGAGCTCATCTTATCAGGCTCTAGAGCTAAAGGGAAACTTGACGTGAGTACTTGCCTCACGCTAAGGCCTGAGGAGCCCTGCTGAAGCGAAAGCGTGTTGCAGTTTGCATCAGCTCGTATTCGAAGTTCTGCTTTACTTTAACGTTTCTACACATTTCCAGACACCTAGGAACCTCGTGTGGGCACCCCATTGCCTACAAATACAGTGAGTAGCAGCAGGCTCCACTGCCCTTCAAAGAAACATCCAGGCCGTAAGCCTTTCCAAGTCACTCTATGTATTCAGAGACTAGGGCAATACACTGCACCCTTCCTTGGGAACGCTAGATGTCCTCAGCACACCAACAGCTCCAGGGATTCTGTTCTCTCACGTCCTACATGCCATGGAAGTCTGCCTCATTGTCCTCATTTGAGCTGCACTTAGCAACACAATCTGCTTCACCTCTGTTCTAGGAACTCACACCCAAGGACCCCATACCTACAGTAGAAACGAGGCTTGCATTCCTACTGCAACGAAACCACTGTTTCCTGTTACACTGCAGGATTTTGAATAGGCTAAGGACCGATAGCCTACTCAAAGTGTTCCAAGGATGAGTGAGTTCGCTACATGCAGAACACTTTGGGAAGTAATGTTGATTCAGGCAAGGGAACAGGGTGTAGCTAGAGTCTCTTTTGACTTGTTGGAAATCAGAAGGGTTTAGACTTCGTGTTCACCGCAAAAGATGACCTGATGGCACAAGCCTTGTTTCCCATATTAAAAGCTCTATTCAGGCTGCCCTGAAGCTACCTAAATACGTCTATTTCTGACTGGCCTCTAGTCACTGTAGTTACACTCTGGACGAAAAGGTTTCTCTAACGAAGCACGATGCTTCCATAGCATGGGTGGTAGCTCATCCCGTCAGGCTCTAGAGCTAAAGGGAAACTTGACGTCAGTACTTGCCTCACGCTAAGGCCTGAAGAGCCCTGCTGAAGCGAAAGCGTGTTGCAGTTTACATTAGCTCGTATTCGCAGTTCTGCTTTACTTTAACGTTTCTACGGTTTTCCAGACTCTTTGGACCCTCGTGTGGGCACCCCATTGCCTACCAATACAGTGAGTACCAGCAGGCCGTACTGCCCTTCTAAGAAACATCCAGGCCGTAAGCCTTTCCAAGTCCCTCTATGTGTTCAGAGAGTAGGGCAATACACTGCACCCTTCCTTGGGAAAGCTAGATGTCCTCAGCACACCAACAGCTCCAGGGATTCTGTTCTCTCACGTCCTACATGCCATGGAGTCTGCCTCATTGTCCGATTTTGAGCTGCTCTTAGAAACACAATCTGCTTCGCCTTTCTTCCAGGAACTCACACCCAAGGACCCCATACCTACAGTAGAAAGGAGGCTTGCATCCTACTGCAACGAAACCACAGTTTTCCTGTTACACTGCAGGATTTTAGAATAGGCTTTAGCCTATTCTAGCCCGATAGCCTACATAGAGCATTTCAAATTTGAGGGAGTTCGCTACATGGAGAACACTTTGTGAAGAAAAGTTGATTCAGGCAAGGGACCAGGGTAGAGCTAGAGTCTCTTTTGACTTGTTAGAAATCAGAAGACTTCAGGCTGATTGTTCACCTGCAAAGAAGACCTGATGGCACAAGCCTTGCTTTCCCATATTAAAAGCTCTTAGTCATGCTGCCCTGAAGCTACCTAAATAACTCTCTTTTTGACTGGCCTCTAGTCACTGTAGTTAGCCCTCTGGAACAAAAAGCAGTTTTCTCTAAAGAAACACGGTGCTTCCATAGTATGGGTGGGAGCTCATCCCGGCAGGCTCTAGAGCTAAAGGGAAACTTGACGTGAGTACTTGCCTCACGCTAAGGCCTGAAAAGCCCTGCTGAAGCGAAAGCGTGTTGCAGTTTCCATTAGCTAGTATTCGCAGTTCTGCTTTACTTTAACGTTTCTCCGCTTTTCCAGACACTTAGGACCCTCGTGTGGGCACCCCATTGCCTACAAATACAGTGAGTAGCAGCAGGCTCCACTGCCCTTCAAAGAAACATCCAGGCCGTAAGCCTTTCCAAGTCACTCTATGTATTCAGAGACTAGGGCAATACACTGCACCCTTCCTTGGGAACGCTAGATGTCCTCAGCACACCAACAGCTCCAGGGATTCTGTTCTCTCACGTCCTACATGCCATGGAAGTCTGCCTCATTGTCCTCATTTGAGCTGCACTTAGCAACACAATCTGCTTCACCTCTGTTCTAGGAACTCACACCCAAGGACCCCATACCTACAGTAGAAACGAGGCTTGCATTCCTACTGCAACGAAACCACTGTTTCCTGTTACCCTGCAGGATTTTGAATAGGCTAAGGACCGATAGCCTACTCAAAGTGTTCCAAGGATGAGTGAGTTCGCTACATGCAGAACACTTTGGGAAGTAATGTTGATTCAGGCAAGGGAACAGGGTGTAGCTAGAGTCTCTTTTGACTTGTTGGAAATCAGAAGGGTTTAGACTTCGTGTTCACCGCAAAAGATGACCTGATGGCACAAGCCTTGTTTCCCATATTAAAAGCTCTATTCAGGCTGCCCTGAAGCTACCTAAATACGTCTATTTCTGACTGGCCTCTAGTCACTGTAGTTACACTCTGGACGAAAAGGTTTCTCTAACGAAGCACGATGCTTCCATAGCATGGGTGGTAGCTCATCCCGTCAGGCTCTAGAGCTAAAGGGAAACTTGACGTCAGTACTTGCCTCACGCTAAGGCCTGAAGAGCCCTGCTGAAGCGAAAGCGTGTTGCAGTTTACATTAGCTCGTATTCGCAGTTCTGCTTTACTTTAACGTTTCTACGGTTTTCCAGACTCTTTGGACCCTCGTGTGGGCACCCCATTGCCTACCAATACAGTGAGTACCAGCAGGCCGTACTGCCCTTCTAAGAAACATCCAGGCCGTAAGCCTTTCCAAGTCCCTCTATGTGTTCAGAGAGTAGGGCAATACACTGCACCCTTCCTTGGGAAAGCTAGATGTCCTCAGCACACCAACAGCTCCAGGGATTCTGTATTCTCACGTCCTACATGCCATGGAAGTCTGCCTCATTGTCCTCATTTGAGCTGCACTTAGCAACACAATCTGATTCGCCTTTCTTCTAGGAACTCACACTCAAGGACCCCATACCTACAGGAGAAAGGAGGCTTGCGTTCCTTCTGCAACCAAAGCACAGTTGTTCCTGTTACCCTGCAGGATTTTAGAATAGCCTAAGGACCGATAGCCTACATAGAGCATTTCAAATTTGAGGCAGTTCGCTACATGTAGAACACTTTGTGAAGAAAAGTTGATTCAGGCAAGGGACAAGGGTAGAGCTAGAGTCTCTTTTGACTTGTTAGAAATCAGAAGGCTTCAGGCTGATGGTTCACCGGCAAAGAAACCTGATGGCACGAGCCTTGCTTTCCCTTCTTAAAAGCTCTTAGTCATGCTGCCCTGAAGCTACCTAAATAACTCTCTTTTTGACTGGCCTCTAGTCACTGTAGTTAGCCCTCTGGAACAAAAAGCAGTTTTCTCTAAGGAAACACGGTGCTTCCATAGTATGGGTGGGAGCTCATCTTATCAGGCTCTAGAGCTAAAGGGAAACTTGACGTGAGTACTTGCCTCACGCTAAGGCCTGAGGAGCCCTGCTGAAGCGAAAGCGTGTTGCAGTTTGCATCAGCTCGTATTCGAAGTTCTGCTTTACTTTAACGTTTCTACACATTTCCAGACACCTAGGAACCTCGTGTGGGCACCCCATTGCCTACAAATACAGTGAGTAGCAGCAGGCTCCACTGCCCTTCAAAGAAACATCCAGGCCGTAAGCCTTTCCAAGTCACTCTATGTATTCAGAGACTAGGGCAATACACTGCACCCTTCCTTGGGAACGCTAGATGTCCTCAGCACACCAACAGCTCCAGGGATTCTGTTCTCTCACGTCCTACATGCCATGGAAGTCTGCCTCATTGTCCTCATTTGAGCTGCACTTAGCAACACAATCTGATTCGCCTTTCTTCTAGGAACTCACACTCAAGGACCCCATACCTACAGGAGAAAGGAGGCTTGCGTTCTTTCTGCAACCAAAGCACAGTTGTTCCTGTTACCCTGCAGGATTTTAGAATAGCCTAATGACCGATAGCCTACATAGAGCATTTCAAATTTGAGGCAGTTCGCTACATGTAGAACACTTTGTGAAGAAAAGTTGATTCAGGCAAGGGACAAGGGTAGAGCTAGAGTCTCTTTTGACTTGTTAGAAATCAGAAGGCTTCAGGCTGATGGTTCACCGGCAAAGAAACCTGATGGCACGAGACTTGCTTTCCCTTCTTAAAAGCTCTTAGTCATGCTGCCCTGAAGCTACCTAAATAACTCTCTTTTTGACTGGCCTCTAGTCACTGTAGTTAGCCCTCTGGAACAAAAAGCAGTTTTCTCTAAGGAAACACGGTGCTTCCATAGTATGGGTGGGAGCTCATCTTATCAGGCTCTAGAGCTAAAGGGAAACTTGACGTGAGTACTTGCCTCACCCTAAGGCCTGAGGAGCCCTGCTGAAGCGAAAGCGTGTTGCAGTTTGCATCAGCTCGTATTCGAAGTTCTGCTTTACTTTAACGTTTCTACACATTTCCAGACACTTAGGAACCTCGTGTGGGCACCCCATTGCCTACAAATACAGTGAGTAGCAGCAGGCTCCACTGCCCTTCAAAGAAACATCCAGGCCGTAAGCCTTTCCAAGTCACTCTATGTATTCAGAGACTAGGGCAATACACTGCACCCTTCCTTGGGAACGCTAGATGTCCTCAGCACACCAACAGCTCCAGGGATTCTGTTCTCTCACGTCCTACATGCCATGGAAGTCTGCCTCATTGTCCTCATTTGAGCTGCACTTAGCAACACAATCTGCTTCACCTCTGTTCTAGGAACTCACACCCAAGGACCCCATACCTACAGTAGAAACGAGGCTTGCATTCCTACTGCAACGAAACCACTGTTTCCTGTTACCCTGCAGGATTTTGAATAGGCTAAGGACCGATAGCCTACTCAAAGTGTTCCAAGGATGAGTGAGTTCGCTACATGCAGAACACTTTGGGAAGTAATGTTGATTCAGGCAAGGGAACAGGGTGTAGCTAGAGTCTCTTTTGACTTGTTGGAAATCAGAAGGGTTTAGACTTCGTGTTCACCGCAAAAGATGACCTGATGGCACAAGCCTTGTTTCCCATATTAAAAGCTCTATTCAGGCTGCCCTGAAGCTACCTAAATACGTCTATTTCTGACTGGCCTCTAGTCACTGTAGTTACACTCTGGACGAAAAGGTTTCTCTAACGAAGCACGATGCTTCCATAGCATGGGTGGTAGCTCATCCCGTCAGGCTCTAGAGCTAAAGGGAAACTTGACGTCAGTACTTGCCTCACGCTAAGGCCTGAAGAGCCCTGCTGAAGCGAAAGCGTGTTGCAGTTTACATTAGCTCGTATTCGCAGTTCTGCTTTACTTTAACGTTTCTCCGCTTTTCCAGACACTTAGGACCCTCGTGTGGGCACCCCACTGCCTACAAATACAGTGAGTACCAGCAGGTTCCACTGCCCTTCTAAGAAACTTCCAGGCCGTAAGTCTTTCCAAGTCCCTCTATGTGTTCAGAGAGCAGGGCAATACACTGCACCCTTCCTTGGGAAAGCTAGATGTCCTCAGCACACCAACAGCTCCAGGGATTCTGTTCTCTCACGTCCTACATGCCATGGAAGTCTGCCTCATTGTCCTCATTTGAGCTGCACTTAGCAACACAATCTGATTCGCCTTTCTTCTAGGAACTCACACTCAAGGACCCCATACCTACAGGAGAAAGGAGGCTTGCGTTCCTTCTGCAACCAAAGCACAGTTGTTCCTGTTACCCTGCAGGATTTTAGAATAGCCTAAGGACCGATAGCCTACATAGAGCATTTCAAATTTGAGGCAGTTCGCTACATGTAGAACACTTTGTGAAGAAAAGTTGATTCAGGCAAGGGACAAGGGTAGAGCTAGAGTCTCTTTTGACTTGTTAGAAATCAGAAGGCTTCAGGCTGATGGTTCACCGGCAAAGAAACCTGATGGCACGAGCCTTGCTTTCCCTTCTTAAAAGCTCTTAGTCATGCTGCCCTGAAGCTACATAAATAACTCTCTTTTTGACTGGCCTCTAGTCACTGTAGTTAGCCCTCTGGAACAAAAAGCAGTTTTCTCTAAGGAAACACGGTGCTTCCATAGTATGGGTGGGAGCTCATCTTATCAGGCTCTAGAGCTAAAGGGAAACTTGACGTGAGTACTTGCCTCACGCTAAGGCCTGAGGAGCCCTGCTGAAGCGAAAGCGTGTTGCAGTTTGCATCAGCTCGTATTCGAAGTTCTGCTTTACTTTAACGTTTCTACACATTTCCAGACACCTAGGAACCTCGTGTGGGCACCCCATTGCCTACAAATACAGTGAGTAGCAGCAGGCTCCACTGCCCTTCAAAGAAACATCCAGGCCGTAAGCCTTTCCAAGTCACTCTATGTATTCAGAGACTAGGGCAATACACTGCACCCTTCCTTGGGAACGCTAGATGTCCTCAGCACACCAACAGCTCCAGGGATTCTGTTCTCTCACGTCCTACATGCCATGGAAGTCTGCCTCATTGTCCTCATTTGAGCTGCACTTAGCAACACAATCTGCTTCACCTCTGTTCTAGGAACTCACACCCAAGGACCCCATACCTACAGTAGAAACGAGGCTTGCATTCCTACTGCAACGAAACCACTGTTTCCTGTTACACTGCAGGATTTTGAATAGGCTAAGGACCGATAGCCTACTCAAAGTGTTCCAAGGATGAGTGAGTTCGCTACATGCAGAACACTTTGGGAAGTAATGTTGATTCAGGCAAGGGAACAGGGTGTAGCTAGAGTCTCTTTTGACTTGTTGGAAATCAGAAGGGTTTAGACTTCGTGTTCACCGCAAAAGATGACCTGATGGCACAAGCCTTGTTTCCCATATTAAAAGCTCTATTCAGGCTGCCCTGAAGCTACCTAAATACGTCTATTTCTGACTGGCCTCTAGTCACTGTAGTTACACTCTGGACGAAAAGGTTTCTCTAACGAAGCACGATGCTTCCATAGCATGGGTGGTAGCTCATCCCGTCAGGCTCTAGAGCTAAAGGGAAACTTGACGTCAGTACTTGCCTCACGCTAAGGCCTGAAGAGCCCTGCTGAAGCGAAAGCGTGTTGCAGTTTACATTAGCTCGTATTCGCAGTTCTGCTTTACTTTAACGTTTCTACGGTTTTCCAGACTCTTTGGACCCTCGTGTGGGCACCCCATTGCCTACCAATACAGTGAGTACCAGCAGGCCGTACTGCCCTTCTAAGAAACATCCAGGCCGTAAGCCTTTCCAAGTCCCTCTATGTGTTCAGAGAGTAGGGCAATACACTGCACCCTTCCTTGGGAAAGCTAGATGTCCTCAGCACACCAACAGCTCCAGGGATTCTGTTCTCTCACGTCCTACATGCCATGGAGTCTGCCTCATTGTCCGATTTTGAGCTGCTCTTAGAAACACAATCTGCTTCGCCTTTCTTCCAGGAACTCACACCCAAGGACCCCATACCTACAGTAGAAAGGAGGCTTGCATCCTACTGCAACGAAACCACAGTTTTCCTGTTACACTGCAGGATTTTAGAATAGGCTTTAGCCTATTCTAGCCCGATAGCCTACATAGAGCATTTCAAATTTGAGGGAGTTCGCTACATGGAGAACACTTTGTGAAGAAAAGTTGATTCAGGCAAGGGACCAGGGTAGAGCTAGAGTCTCTTTTGACTTGTTAGAAATCAGAAGACTTCAGGCTGATTGTTCACCTGCAAAGAAGACCTGATGGCACAAGCCTTGCTTTCCCATATTAAAAGCTCTTAGTCATGCTGCCCTGAAGCTACCTAAATAACTCTCTTTTTGACTGGCCTCTAGTCACTGTAGTTAGCCCTCTGGAACAAAAAGCAGTTTTCTCTAAAGAAACACGGTGCTTCCATAGTATGGGTGGGAGCTCATCCCGGCAGGCTCTAGAGCTAAAGGGAAACTTGACGTGAGTACTTGCCTCACGCTAAGGCCTGAAAAGCCCTGCTGAAGCGAAAGCGTGTTGCAGTTTCCATTAGCTAGTATTCGCAGTTCTGCTTTACTTTAACGTTTCTCCGCTTTTCCAGACACTTAGGACCCTCGTGTGGGCACCCCATTGCCTACAAATACAGTGAGTAGCAGCAGGCTCCACTGCCCTTCAAAGAAACATCCAGGCCGTAAGCCTTTCCAAGTCACTCTATGTATTCAGAGACTAGGGCAATACACTGCACCCTTCCTTGGGAACGCTAGATGTCCTCAGCACACCAACAGCTCCAGGGATTCTGTTCTCTCACGTCCTACATGCCATGGAAGTCTGCCTCATTGTCCTCATTTGAGCTGCACTTAGCAACACAATCTGCTTCACCTCTGTTCTAGGAACTCACACCCAAGGACCCCATACCTACAGTAGAAACGAGGCTTGCATTCCTACTGCAACGAAACCACTGTTTCCTGTTACCCTGCAGGATTTTGAATAGGCTAAGGACCGATAGCCTACTCAAAGTGTTCCAAGGATGAGTGAGTTCGCTACATGCAGAACACTTTGGGAAGTAATGTTGATTCAGGCAAGGGAACAGGGTGTAGCTAGAGTCTCTTTTGACTTGTTAGAAATCAGAAGGCTTCAGGCTGATGGTTCACCGGCAAAGAAACCTGATGGCACGAGCCTTGCTTTCCCTTCTTAAAAGCTCTTAGTCATGCTGCCCTGAAGCTACCTAAATAACTCTCTTTTTGACTGGCCTCTAGTCACTGTAGTTAGCCCTCTGGAACAAAAAGCAGTTTTCTCTAAGGAAACACGGTGCTTCCATAGTATGGGTGGGAGCTCATCTTATCAGGCTCTAGAGCTAAAGGGAAACTTGACGTGAGTACTTGCCTCACGCTAAGGCCTGAGGAGCCCTGCTGAAGCGAAAGCGTGTTGCAGTTTGCATCAGCTCGTATTCGAAGTTCTGCTTTACTTTAACGTTTCTACACATTTCCAGACACCTAGGAACCTCGTGTGGGCACCCCATTGCCTACAAATACAGTGAGTAGCAGCAGGCTCCACTGCCCTTCAAAGAAACATCCAGGCCGTAAGCCTTTCCAAGTCACTCTATGTATTCAGAGACTAGGGCAATACACTGCACCCTTCCTTGGGAACGCTAGATGTCCTCAGCACACCAACAGCTCCAGGGATTCTGTTCTCTCACGTCCTACATGCCATGGAAGTCTGCCTCATTGTCCTCATTTGAGCTGCACTTAGCAACACAATCTGCTTCACCTCTGTTCTAGGAACTCACACCCAAGGACCCCATACCTACAGTAGAAACGAGGCTTGCATTCCTACTGCAACGAAACCACTGTTTCCTGTTACACTGCAGGATTTTGAATAGGCTAAGGACCGATAGCCTACTCAAAGTGTTCCAAGGATGAGTGAGTTCGCTACATGCAGAACACTTTGGGAAGTAATGTTGATTCAGGCAAGGGAACAGGGTGTAGCTAGAGTCTCTTTTGACTTGTTGGAAATCAGAAGGGTTTAGACTTCGTGTTCACCGCAAAAGATGACCTGATGGCACAAGCCTTGTTTCCCATATTAAAAGCTCTATTCAGGCTGCCCTGAAGCTACCTAAATACGTCTATTTCTGACTGGCCTCTAGTCACTGTAGTTACACTCTGGACGAAAAGGTTTCTCTAACGAAGCACGATGCTTCCATAGCATGGGTGGTAGCTCATCCCGTCAGGCTCTAGAGCTAAAGGGAAACTTGACGTCAGTACTTGCCTCACGCTAAGGCCTGAAGAGCCCTGCTGAAGCGAAAGCGTGTTGCAGTTTACATTAGCTCGTATTCGCAGTTCTGCTTTACTTTAACGTTTCTACGGTTTTCCAGACTCTTTGGACCCTCGTGTGGGCACCCCATTGCCTACCAATACAGTGAGTACCAGCAGGCCGTACTGCCCTTCTAAGAAACATCCAGGCCGTAAGCCTTTCCAAGTCCCTCTATGTGTTCAGAGAGTAGGGCAATACACTGCACCCTTCCTTGGGAAAGCTAGATGTCCTCAGCACACCAACAGCTCCAGGGATTCTGTTCTCTCACGTCCTACATGCCATGGAGTCTGCCTCATTGTCCGATTTTGAGCTGCTCTTAGAAACACAATCTGCTTCGCCTTTCTTCCAGGAACTCACACCCAAGGACCCCATACCTACAGTAGAAAGGAGGCTTGCATCCTACTGCAACGAAACCACAGTTTTCCTGTTACACTGCAGGATTTTAGAATAGGCTTTAGCCTATTCTAGCCCGATAGCCTACATAGAGCATTTCAAATTTGAGGGAGTTCGCTACATGGAGAACACTTTGTGAAGAAAAGTTGATTCAGGCAAGGGACCAGGGTAGAGCTAGAGTCTCTTTTGACTTGTTAGAAATCAGAAGACTTCAGGCTGATTGTTCACCTGCAAAGAAGACCTGATGGCACAAGCCTTGCTTTCCCATATTAAAAGCTCTTAGTCATGCTGCCCTGAAGCTACCTAAATAACTCTCTTTTTGACTGGCCTCTAGTCACTGTAGTTAGCCCTCTGGAACAAAAAGCAGTTTTCTCTAAAGAAACACGGTGCTTCCATAGTATGGGTGGGAGCTCATCCCGGCAGGCTCTAGAGCTAAAGGGAAACTTGACGTGAGTACTTGCCTCACGCTAAGGCCTGAAAAGCCCTGCTGAAGCGAAAGCGTGTTGCAGTTTCCATTAGCTAGTATTCGCAGTTCTGCTTTACTTTAACGTTTCTCCGCTTTTCCAGACACTTAGGACCCTCGTGTGGGCACCCCATTGCCTACAAATACAGTGAGTAGCAGCAGGCTCCACTGCCCTTCAAAGAAACATCCAGGCCGTAAGCCTTTCCAAGTCACTCTATGTATTCAGAGACTAGGGCAATACACTGCACCCTTCCTTGGGAACGCTAGATGTCCTCAGCACACCAACAGCTCCAGGGATTCTGTTCTCTCACGTCCTACATGCCATGGAAGTCTGCCTCATTGTCCTCATTTGAGCTGCACTTAGCAACACAATCTGCTTCACCTCTGTTCTAGGAACTCACACCCAAGGACCCCATACCTACAGTAGAAACGAGGCTTGCATTCCTACTGCAACGAAACCACTGTTTCCTGTTACCCTGCAGGATTTTGAATAGGCTAAGGACCGATAGCCTACTCAAAGTGTTCCAAGGATGAGTGAGTTCGCTACATGCAGAACACTTTGGGAAGTAATGTTGATTCAGGCAAGGGAACAGGGTGTAGCTAGAGTCTCTTTTGACTTGTTGGAAATCAGAAGGGTTTAGACTTCGTGTTCACCGCAAAAGATGACCTGATGGCACAAGCCTTGTTTCCCATATTAAAAGCTCTATTCAGGCTGCCCTGAAGCTACCTAAATACGTCTATTTCTGACTGGCCTCTAGTCACTGTAGTTACACTCTGGACGAAAAGGTTTCTCTAACGAAGCACGATGCTTCCATAGCATGGGTGGTAGCTCATCCCGTCAGGCTCTAGAGCTAAAGGGAAACTTGACGTCAGTACTTGCCTCACGCTAAGGCCTGAAGAGCCCTGCTGAAGCGAAAGCGTGTTGCAGTTTACATTAGCTCGTATTCGCAGTTCTGCTTTACTTTAACGTTTCTACGGTTTTCCAGACTCTTTGGACCCTCGTGTGGGCACCCCATTGCCTACCAATACAGTGAGTACCAGCAGGCCGTACTGCCCTTCTAAGAAACATCCAGGCCGTAAGCCTTTCCAAGTCCCTCTATGTGTTCAGAGAGTAGGGCAATACACTGCACCCTTCCTTGGGAAAGCTAGATGTCCTCAGCACACCAACAGCTCCAGGGATTCTGTTCTCTCACGTCCTACATGCCATGGAAGTCTGCCTCATTGTCCTCATTTGAGCTGCACTTAGCAACACAATCTGATTCGCCTTTCTTCTAGGAACTCACACTCAAGGACCCCATACCTACAGGAGAAAGGAGGCTTGCGTTCCTTCTGCAACCAAAGCACAGTTGTTCCTGTTACCCTGCAGGATTTTAGAATAGCCTAAGGACCGATAGCCTACATAGAGCATTTCAAATTTGAGGCAGTTCGCTACATGTAGAACACTTTGTGAAGAAAAGTTGATTCAGGCAAGGGACAAGGGTAGAGCTAGAGTCTCTTTTGACTTGTTAGAAATCAGAAGGCTTCAGGCTGATGGTTCACCGGCAAAGAAACCTGATGGCACGAGCCTTGCTTTCCCTTCTTAAAAGCTCTTAGTCATGCTGCCCTGAAGCTACCTAAATAACTCTCTTTTTGACTGGCCTCTAGTCACTGTAGTTAGCCCTCTGGAACAAAAAGCAGTTTTCTCTAAGGAAACACGGTGCTTCCATAGTATGGGTGGGAGCTCATCTTATCAGGCTCTAGAGCTAAAGGGAAACTTGACGTGAGTACTTGCCTCACGCTAAGGCCTGAGGAGCCCTGCTGAAGCGAAAGCGTGTTGCAGTTTGCATCAGCTCGTATTCGAAGTTCTGCTTTACTTTAACGTTTCTACACATTTCCAGACACCTAGGAACCTCGTGTGGGCACCCCATTGCCTACAAATACAGTGAGTAGCAGCAGGCTCCACTGCCCTTCAAAGAAACATCCAGGCCGTAAGCCTTTCCAAGTCACTCTATGTATTCAGAGACTAGGGCAATACACTGCACCCTTCCTTGGGAACGCTAGATGTCCTCAGCACACCAACAGCTCCAGGGATTCTGTTCTCTCACGTCCTACATGCCATGGAAGTCTGCCTCATTGTCCTCATTTGAGCTGCACTTAGCAACACAATCTGCTTCACCTCTGTTCTAGGAACTCACACCCAAGGACCCCATACCTACAGTAGAAACGAGGCTTGCATTCCTACTGCAACGAAACCACTGTTTCCTGTTACCCTGCAGGATTTTGAATAGGCTAAGGACCGATAGCCTACTCAAAGTGTTCCAAGGATGAGTGAGTTCGCTACATGCAGAACACTTTGGGAAGTAATGTTGATTCAGGCAAGGGAACAGGGTGTAGCTAGAGTCTCTTTTGACTTGTTGGAAATCAGAAGGGTTTAGACTTCGTGTTCACCGCAAAAGATGACCTGATGGCACAAGCCTTGTTTCCCATATTAAAAGCTCTATTCAGGCTGCCCTGAAGCTACCTAAATACGTCTATTTCTGACTGGCCTCTAGTCACTGTAGTTACACTCTGGACGAAAAGGTTTCTCTAACGAAGCACGATGCTTCCATAGCATGGGTGGTAGCTCATCCCGTCAGGCTCTAGAGCTAAAGGGAAACTTGACGTCAGTACTTGCCTCACGCTAAGGCCTGAAGAGCCCTGCTGAAGCGAAAGCGTGTTGCAGTTTACATTAGCTCGTATTCGCAGTTCTGCTTTACTTTAACGTTTCTACGGTTTTCCAGACTCTTTGGACCCTCGTGTGGGCACCCCATTGCCTACCAATACAGTGAGTACCAGCAGGCCGTACTGCCCTTCTAAGAAACATCCAGGCCGTAAGCCTTTCCAAGTCCCTCTATGTGTTCAGAGAGTAGGGCAATACACTGCACCCTTCCTTGGGAAAGCTAGATGTCCTCAGCACACCAACAGCTCCAGGGATTCTGTTCTCTCACGTCCTACATGCCATGGAGTCTGCCTCATTGTCCGATTTTGAGCTGCTCTTAGAAACACAATCTGCTTCGCCTTTCTTCCAGGAACTCACACCCAAGGACCCCATACCTACAGTAGAAAGGAGGCTTGCATCCTACTGCAACGAAACCACAGTTTTCCTGTTACACTGCAGGATTTTAGAATAGGCTTTAGCCTATTCTAGCCCGATAGCCTACATAGAGCATTTCAAATTTGAGGGAGTTCGCTACATGGAGAACACTTTGTGAAGAAAAGTTGATTCAGGCAAGGGACCAGGGTAGAGCTAGAGTCTCTTTTGACTTGTTAGAAATCAGAAGACTTCAGGCTGATTGTTCACCTGCAAAGAAGACCTGATGGCACAAGCCTTGCTTTCCCATATTAAAAGCTCTTAGTCATGCTGCCCTGAAGCTACCTAAATAACTCTCTTTTTGACTGGCCTCTAGTCACTGTAGTTAGCCCTCTGGAACAAAAAGCAGTTTTCTCTAAAGAAACACGGTGCTTCCATAGTATGGGTGGGAGCTCATCCCGGCAGGCTCTAGAGCTAAAGGGAAACTTGACGTGAGTACTTGCCTCACGCTAAGGCCTGAAAAGCCCTGCTGAAGCGAAAGCGTGTTGCAGTTTCCATTAGCTAGTATTCGCAGTTCTGCTTTACTTTAACGTTTCTCCGCTTTTCCAGACACTTAGGACCCTCGTGTGGGCACCCCATTGCCTACAAATACAGTGAGTAGCAGCAGGCTCCACTGCCCTTCAAAGAAACATCCAGGCCGTAAGCCTTTCCAAGTCACTCTATGTATTCAGAGACTAGGGCAATACACTGCACCCTTCCTTGGGAACGCTAGATGTCCTCAGCACACCAACAGCTCCAGGGATTCTGTTCTCTCACGTCCTACATGCCATGGAAGTCTGCCTCATTGTCCTCATTTGAGCTGCACTTAGCAACACAATCTGCTTCACCTCTGTTCTAGGAACTCACACCCAAGGACCCCATACCTACAGTAGAAACGAGGCTTGCATTCCTACTGCAACGAAACCACTGTTTCCTGTTACCCTGCAGGATTTTGAATAGGCTAAGGACCGATAGCCTACTCAAAGTGTTCCAAGGATGAGTGAGTTCGCTACATGCAGAACACTTTGGGAAGTAATGTTGATTCAGGCAAGGGAACAGGGTGTAGCTAGAGTCTCTTTTGACTTGTTGGAAATCAGAAGGGTTTAGACTTCGTGTTCACCGCAAAAGATGACCTGATGGCACAAGCCTTGTTTCCCATATTAAAAGCTCTATTCAGGCTGCCCTGAAGCTACCTAAATACGTCTATTTCTGACTGGCCTCTAGTCACTGTAGTTACACTCTGGACGAAAAGGTTTCTCTAACGAAGCACGATGCTTCCATAGCATGGGTGGTAGCTCATCCCGTCAGGCTCTAGAGCTAAAGGGAAACTTGACGTCAGTACTTGCCTCACGCTAAGGCCTGAAGAGCCCTGCTGAAGCGAAAGCGTGTTGCAGTTTACATTAGCTCGTATTCGCAGTTCTGCTTTACTTTAACGTTTCTACGGTTTTCCAGACTCTTTGGACCCTCGTGTGGGCACCCCATTGCCTACCAATACAGTGAGTACCAGCAGGCCGTACTGCCCTTCTAAGAAACATCCAGGCCGTAAGCCTTTCCAAGTCCCTCTATGTGTTCAGAGAGTAGGGCAATACACTGCACCCTTCCTTGGGAAAGCTAGATGTCCTCAGCACACCAACAGCTCCAGGGATTCTGTTCTCTCACGTCCTACATGCCATGGAGTCTGCCTCATTGTCCGATTTTGAGCTGCTCTTAGAAACACAATCTGCTTCGCCTTTCTTCCAGGAACTCACACCCAAGGACCCCATACCTACAGTAGAAAGGAGGCTTGCATCCTACTGCAACGAAACCACAGTTTTCCTGTTACACTGCAGGATTTTAGAATAGGCTTTAGCCTATTCTAGCCCGATAGCCTACATAGAGCATTTCAAATTTGAGGGAGTTCGCTACATGGAGAACACTTTGTGAAGAAAAGTTGATTCAGGCAAGGGACCAGGGTAGAGCTAGAGTCTCTTTTGACTTGTTAGAAATCAGAAGACTTCAGGCTGATTGTTCACCGGCAAAGAAGACCTGATGGCACAAGCCTTGCTTTCCCATATTAAAAGCTCTTAGTCATGCTGCCCTGAAGCTACCTAAATAACTCTCTTTTTGACTGGCCTCTAGTCACTGTAGTTAGCCCTCTGGAACAAAAAGCAGTTTTCTCTAAAGAAACACGGTGCTTCCATAGTATGGGTGGGAGCTCATCCTGTCAGGCTCTAGAGCTAAAGGGAAACTTGACGTGAGTACTTGCCTCACGCTAAGGCCTGAAAAGCCCTGCTGAAGCGAAAGCGTGTTGCAGTTTCCATTAGCTAGTATTCGCAGTTCTGCTTTACTTTAACGTTTCTCCGCTTTTCCAGACACTTAGGACCCTCGTGTGGGCACCCCACTGCCTACAAATACAGTGAGTACCAGCAGGTTCCACTGCCCTTCTAAGAAACTTCCAGGCCGTAAGTCTTTCCAAGTCACTCTGCATTCAGAGAGCAGGGCAATACACTGCACCCTTCCTTGGGAAAGCTAGATGTCCTCAGCACACCAACAGCTCCAGGGATTCTGTTCTCTCACGTCCTACATGCCATGGAAGTCTGCCTCATTGTCCTCATTTGAGCTGCACTTAGCAACACAATCTGATTCGCCTTTCTTCTAGGAACTCACACTCAAGGACCCCATACCTACAGGAGAAAGGAGGCTTGCGTTCCTTCTGCAACCAAAGCACAGTTGTTCCTGTTACCCTGCAGGATTTTAGAATAGCCTAAGGACCGATAGCCTACATAGAGCATTTCAAATTTGAGGCAGTTCGCTACATGTAGAACACTTTGTGAAGAAAAGTTGATTCAGGCAAGGGACAAGGGTAGAGCTAGAGTCTCTTTTGACTTGTTAGAAATCAGAAGGCTTCAGGCTGATGGTTCACCGGCAAAGAAACCTGATGGCACGAGCCTTGCTTTCCCTTCTTAAAAGCTCTTAGTCATGCTGCCCTGAAGCTACATAAATAACTCTCTTTTTGACTGGCCTCTAGTCACTGTAGTTAGCCCTCTGGAACAAAAAGCAGTTTTCTCTAAGGAAACACGGTGCTTCCATAGTATGGGTGGGAGCTCATCTTATCAGGCTCTAGAGCTAAAGGGAAACTTGACGTGAGTACTTGCCTCACGCTAAGGCCTGAGGAGCCCTGCTGAAGCGAAAGCGTGTTGCAGTTTGCATCAGCTCGTATTCGAAGTTCTGCTTTACTTTAACGTTTCTACACATTTCCAGACACCTAGGAACCTCGTGTGGGCACCCCATTGCCTACAAATACAGTGAGTAGCAGCAGGCTCCACTGCCCTTCAAAGAAACATCCAGGCCGTAAGCCTTTCCAAGTCACTCTATGTATTCAGAGACTAGGGCAATACACTGCACCCTTCCTTGGGAACGCTAGATGTCCTCAGCACACCAACAGCTCCAGGGATTCTGTTCTCTCACGTCCTACATGCCATGGAAGTCTGCCTCATTGTCCTCATTTGAGCTGCACTTAGCAACACAATCTGCTTCACCTCTGTTCTAGGAACTCACACCCAAGGACCCCATACCTACAGTAGAAACGAGGCTTGCATTCCTACTGCAACGAAACCACTGTTTCCTGTTACACTGCAGGATTTTGAATAGGCTAAGGACCGATAGCCTACTCAAAGTGTTCCAAGGATGAGTGAGTTCGCTACATGCAGAACACTTTGGGAAGTAATGTTGATTCAGGCAAGGGAACAGGGTGTAGCTAGAGTCTCTTTTGACTTGTTGGAAATCAGAAGGGTTTAGACTTCGTGTTCACCGCAAAAGATGACCTGATGGCACAAGCCTTGTTTCCCATATTAAAAGCTCTATTCAGGCTGCCCTGAAGCTACCTAAATACGTCTATTTCTGACTGGCCTCTAGTCACTGTAGTTACACTCTGGACGAAAAGGTTTCTCTAACGAAGCACGATGCTTCCATAGCATGGGTGGTAGCTCATCCCGTCAGGCTCTAGAGCTAAAGGGAAACTTGACGTCAGTACTTGCCTCACGCTAAGGCCTGAAGAGCCCTGCTGAAGCGAAAGCGTGTTGCAGTTTACATTAGCTCGTATTCGCAGTTCTGCTTTACTTTAACGTTTCTACGGTTTTCCAGACTCTTTGGACCCTCGTGTGGGCACCCCATTGCCTACCAATACAGTGAGTACCAGCAGGCCGTACTGCCCTTCTAAGAAACATCCAGGCCGTAAGCCTTTCCAAGTCCCTCTATGTGTTCAGAGAGTAGGGCAATACACTGCACCCTTCCTTGGGAAAGCTAGATGTCCTCAGCACACCAACAGCTCCAGGGATTCTGTTCTCTCACGTCCTACATGCCATGGAGTCTGCCTCATTGTCCGATTTTGAGCTGCTCTTAGAAACACAATCTGCTTCGCCTTTCTTCCAGGAACTCACACCCAAGGACCCCATACCTACAGTAGAAAGGAGGCTTGCATCCTACTGCAACGAAACCACAGTTTTCCTGTTACACTGCAGGATTTTAGAATAGGCTTTAGCCTATTCTAGCCCGATAGCCTACATAGAGCATTTCAAATTTGAGGGAGTTCGCTACATGGAGAACACTTTGTGAAGAAAAGTTGATTCAGGCAAGGGACCAGGGTAGAGCTAGAGTCTCTTTTGACTTGTTAGAAATCAGAAGACTTCAGGCTGATTGTTCACCGGCAAAGAAGACCTGATGGCACAAGCCTTGCTTTCCCATATTAAAAGCTCTTAGTCATGCTGCCCTGAAGCTACCTAAATAACTCTCTTTTTGACTGGCCTCTAGTCACTGTAGTTAGCCCTCTGGAACAAAAAGCAGTTTTCTCTAAAGAAACACGGTGCTTCCATAGTATGGGTGGGAGCTCATCCTGTCAGGCTCTAGAGCTAAAGGGAAACTTGACGTGAGTACTTGCCTCACGCTAAGGCCTGAAAAGCCCTGCTGAAGCGAAAGCGTGTTGCAGTTTCCATTAGCTAGTATTCGCAGTTCTGCTTTACTTTAACGTTTCTCCGCTTTTCCAGACACTTAGGACCCTCGTGTGGGCACCCCACTGCCTACAAATACAGTGAGTACCAGCAGGTTCCACTGCCCTTCTAAGAAACTTCCAGGCCGTAAGTCTTTCCAAGTCACTCTGCATTCAGAGAGCAGGGCAATACACTGCACCCTTCCTTGGGAAAGCTAGATGTCCTCAGCACACCAACAGCTCCAGGGATTCTGTTCTCTCACGTCCTACATGCCATGGAAGTCTGCCTCATTGTCCTCATTTGAGCTGCACTTAGCAACACAATCTGATTCGCCTTTCTTCTAGGAACTCACACTCAAGGACCCCATACCTACAGGAGAAAGGAGGCTTGCGTTCCTTCTGCAACCAAAGCACAGTTGTTCCTGTTACCCTGCAGGATTTTAGAATAGCCTAAGGACCGATAGCCTACATAGAGCATTTCAAATTTGAGGCAGTTCGCTACATGTAGAACACTTTGTGAAGAAAAGTTGATTCAGGCAAGGGACAAGGGTAGAGCTAGAGTCTCTTTTGACTTGTTAGAAATCAGAAGGCTTCAGGCTGATGGTTCACCGGCAAAGAAACCTGATGGCACGAGCCTTGCTTTCCCTTCTTAAAAGCTCTTAGTCATGCTGCCCTGAAGCTACATAAATAACTCTCTTTTTGACTGGCCTCTAGTCACTGTAGTTAGCCCTCTGGAACAAAAAGCAGTTTTCTCTAAGGAAACACGGTGCTTCCATAGTATGGGTGGGAGCTCATCTTATCAGGCTCTAGAGCTAAAGGGAAACTTGACGTGAGTACTTGCCTCACGCTAAGGCCTGAGGAGCCCTGCTGAAGCGAAAGCGTGTTGCAGTTTGCATCAGCTCGTATTCGAAGTTCTGCTTTACTTTAACGTTTCTACACATTTCCAGACACCTAGGAACCTCGTGTGGGCACCCCATTGCCTACAAATACAGTGAGTAGCAGCAGGCTCCACTGCCCTTCAAAGAAACATCCAGGCCGTAAGCCTTTCCAAGTCACTCTATGTATTCAGAGACTAGGGCAATACACTGCACCCTTCCTTGGGAACGCTAGATGTCCTCAGCACACCAACAGCTCCAGGGATTCTGTTCTCTCACGTCCTACATGCCATGGAAGTCTGCCTTATTGTCCTCATTTGAGCTGCACTTAGCAACACAATCTGCTTCACCTCTGTTCTAGGAACTCACACCCAAGGACCCCATACCTACAGTAGAAACGAGGCTTGCATTCCTACTGCAACGAAACCACTGTTTCCTGTTACACTGCAGGATTTTGAATAGGCTAAGGACCGATAGCCTACTCAAAGTGTTCCAAGGATGAGTGAGTTCGCTACATGCAGAACACTTTGGGAAGTAATGTTGATTCAGGCAAGGGAACAGGGTGTAGCTAGAGTCTCTTTTGACTTGTTGGAAATCAGAAGGGTTTAGACTTCGTGTTCACCGCAAAAGATGACCTGATGGCACAAGCCTTGTTTCCCATATTAAAAGCTCTATTCAGGCTGCCCTGAAGCTACCTAAATACGTCTATTTCTGACTGGCCTCTAGTCACTGTAGTTACACTCTGGACGAAAAGGTTTCTCTAACGAAGCACGATGCTTCCATAGCATGGGTGGTAGCTCATCCCGTCAGGCTCTAGAGCTAAAGGGAAACTTGACGTCAGTACTTGCCTCACGCTAAGGCCTGAAGAGCCCTGCTGAAGCGAAAGCGTGTTGCAGTTTACATTAGCTCGTATTCGCAGTTCTGCTTTACTTTAACGTTTCTACGGTTTTCCAGACTCTTTGGACCCTCGTGTGGGCACCCCATTGCCTACCAATACAGTGAGTACCAGCAGGCCGTACTGCCCTTCTAAGAAACATCCAGGCCGTAAGCCTTTCCAAGTCCCTCTATGTGTTCAGAGAGTAGGGCAATACACTGCACCCTTCCTTGGGAAAGCTAGATGTCCTCAGCACACCAACAGCTCCAGGGATTCTGTTCTCTCACGTCCTACATGCCATGGAAGTCTGCCTCATTGTCCTCATTTGAGCTGCACTTAGCAACACAATCTGATTCGCCTTTCTTCTAGGAACTCACACTCAAGGACCCCATACCTACAGGAGAAAGGAGGCTTGCGTTCCTTCTGCAACCAAAGCACAGTTGTTCCTGTTACCCTGCAGGATTTTAGAATAGCCTAAGGACCGATAGCCTACATAGAGCATTTCAAATTTGAGGCAGTTCGCTACATGTAGAACACTTTGTGAAGAAAAGTTGATTCAGGCAAGGGACAAGGGTAGAGCTAGAGTCTCTTTTGACTTGTTAGAAATCAGAAGGCTTCAGGCTGATGGTTCACCGGCAAAGAAACCTGATGGCACGAGCCTTGCTTTCCCTTCTTAAAAGCTCTTAGTCATGCTGCCCTGAAGCTACCTAAATAACTCTCTTTTTGACTGGCCTCTAGTCACTGTAGTTAGCCCTCTGGAACAAAAAGCAGTTTTCTCTAAGGAAAACGGTGCTTCCATAGTATGGGTGGGAGCTCATCTTATCAGGCTCTAGAGCTAAAGGGAAACTTGACGTGAGTACTTGCCTCACGCTAAGGCCTGAGGAGCCCTGCTGAAGCGAAAGCGTGTTGCAGTTTGCATCAGCTCGTATTCGAAGTTCTGCTTTACTTTAACGTTTCTACACATTTCCAGACACCTAGGAACCTCGTGTGGGCACCCCATTGCCTACAAATACAGTGAGTAGCAGCAGGCTCCACTGCCCTTCAAAGAAACATCCAGGCCGTAAGTCTTTCCAAGTCACTCTGCATTCAGAGAGCAGGGCAATACACTGCACCCTTCCTTGGGAAAGCTAGATGTCCTCAGCACACCAACAGCTCCAGGGATTCTGTTCTCTCACGTCCTACATGCCATGGAAGTCTGCCTCATTGTCCTCATTTGAGCTGCACTTAGCAACACAATCTGCTTCACCTCTGTTCTAGGAACTCACACCCAAGGACCCCATACCTACAGTAGAAACGAGGCTTGCATTCCTACTGCAACGAAACCACTGTTTCCTGTTACACTGCAGGATTTTGAATAGGCTAAGGACCGATAGCCTACTCAAAGTGTTCCAAGGATGAGTGAGTTCGCTACATGCAGAACACTTTGGGAAGTAATGTTGATTCAGGCAAGGGAACAGGGTGTAGCTAGAGTCTCTTTTGACTTGTTGGAAATCAGAAGGGTTTAGACTTCGTGTTCACCGCAAAAGATGACCTGATGGCACAAGCCTTGTTTCCCATATTAAAAGCTCTATTCAGGCTGCCCTGAAGCTACCTAAATACGTCTATTTCTGACTGGCCTCTAGTCACTGTAGTTACACTCTGGACGAAAAGGTTTCTCTAACGAAGCACGATGCTTCCATAGCATGGGTGGTAGCTCATCCCGTCAGGCTCTAGAGCTAAAGGGAAACTTGACGTCAGTACTTGCCTCACGCTAAGGCCTGAAGAGCCCTGCTGAAGCGAAAGCGTGTTGCAGTTTACATTAGCTCGTATTCGCAGTTCTGCTTTACTTTAACGTTTCTACGGTTTTCCAGACTCTTTGGACCCTCGTGTGGGCACCCCATTGCCTACCAATACAGTGAGTACCAGCAGGCCGTACTGCCCTTCTAAGAAACATCCAGGTCGTAAGCCTTTCCAAGTCCCTCTATGTGTTCAGAGAGTAGGGCAATACACTGCACCCTTCCTTGGGAAAGCTAGATGTCCTCAGCACACCAACAGCTCCAGGGATTCTGTTCTCTCACGTCCTACATGCCATGGAGTCTGCCTCATTGTCCGATTTTGAGCTGCTCTTAGAAACACAATCTGCTTCGCCTTTCTTCCAGGAACTCACACCCAAGGACCCCATACCTACAGTAGAAAGGAGGCTTGCATCCTACTGCAACGAAGCCACAGTTTTCCTGTTACACTGCAGGATTTTAGAATAGGCTTTAGCCTATTCTAGCCCGATAGCCTACATAGAGCATTTCAAATTTGAGGGAGTTCGCGATATGTAGAACACTTTGTGAAGAAAAGTTGATTCAGGCAAGGGACCAGGGTAGAGCTAGAGTCTCTTTTGACTTGTTAGAAATCAGAAGACTTCAGGCTGATTGTTCACCGGCAAAGAAGACCTGATGGCACAAGCCTTGCTTTCCCATATTAAAAGCTCTTAGTCATGCTGCCCTGAAGCTACCTAAATAACTCTCTTTTTGACTGGCCTCTAGTCACTGTAGTTAGCCCTCTGGAACAAAAAGCAGTTTTCTCTAAAGAAACACGGTGCTTCCATAGTATGGGTGGGAGCTCATCCTGTCAGGCTCTAGAGCTAAAGGGAAACTTGACGTGAGTACTTGCCTCACGCTAAGGCCTGAAAAGCCCTGCTGAAGCGAAAGCGTGTTGCAGTTTCCATTAGCTAGTATTCGCAGTTCTGCTTTACTTTAACGTTTCTCCGCTTTTCCAGACACTTAGGACCCTCGTGTGGGCACCCCACTGCCTACAAATACAGTGAGTAGCAGCAGGTTCCACTGCCCTTCTAAGAAACTTCCAGGCCGTAAGTCTTTCCAAGTCACTCTGCATTCAGAGAGCAGGGCAATACACTGCACCCTTCCTTGGGAAAGCTAGATGTCCTCAGCACACCAACAGCTCCAGGGATTCTGTTCTCTCACGTCCTACATGCCATGGAAGTCTGCCTCATTGTCCTCATTTGAGCTGCACTTAGCAACACAATCTGATTCGCCTTTCTTCTAGGAACTCACACTCAAGGACCCCATACCTACAGGAGAAAGGAGGCTTGCGTTCTTTCTGCAACCAAAGCACAGTTGTTCCTGTTACCCTGCAGGATTTTAGAATAGCCTAATGACCGATAGCCTACATAGAGCATTTCAAATTTGAGGCAGTTCGCTACATGTAGAACACTTTGTGAAGAAAAGTTGATTCAGGCAAGGGACAAGGGTAGAGCTAGAGTCTCTTTTGACTTGTTAGAAATCAGAAGGCTTCAGGCTGATGGTTCACCGGCAAAGAAACCTGATGGCACGAGACTTGCTTTCCCTTCTTAAAAGCTCTTAGTCATGCTGCCCTGAAGCTACCTAAATAACTCTCTTTTTGACTGGCCTCTAGTCACTGTAGTTAGCCCTCTGGAACAAAAAGCAGTTTTCTCTAAGGAAACACGGTGCTTCCATAGTATGGGTGGGAGCTCATCTTATCAGGCTCTAGAGCTAAAGGGAAACTTGACGTGAGTACTTGCCTCACCCTAAGGCCTGAGGAGCCCTGCTGAAGCGAAAGCGTGTTGCAGTTTGCATCAGCTCGTATTCGAAGTTCTGCTTTACTTTAACGTTTCTACACATTTCCAGACACTTAGGAACCTCGTGTGGGCACCCCATTGCCTACAAATACAGTGAGTAGCAGCAGGCTCCACTGCCCTTCAAAGAAACATCCAGGCCGTAAGCCTTTCCAAGTCACTCTATGTATTCAGAGACTAGGGCAATACACTGCACCCTTCCTTGGGAACGCTAGATGTCCTCAGCACACCAACAGCTCCAGGGATTCTGTTCTCTCACGTCCTACATGCCATGGAAGTCTGCCTCATTGTCCTCATTTGAGCTGCACTTAGCAACACAATCTGCTTCACCTCTGTTCTAGGAACTCACACCCAAGGACCCCATACCTACAGTAGAAACGAGGCTTGCATTCCTACTGCAACGAAACCACTGTTTCCTGTTACCCTGCAGGATTTTGAATAGGCTAAGGACCGATAGCCTACTCAAAGTGTTCCAAGGATGAGTGAGTTCGCTACATGCAGAACACTTTGGGAAGTAATGTTGATTCAGGCAAGGGAACAGGGTGTAGCTAGAGTCTCTTTTGACTTGTTGGAAATCAGAAGGGTTTAGACTTCGTGTTCACCGCAAAAGATGACCTGATGGCACAAGCCTTGTTTCCCATATTAAAAGCTCTATTCAGGCTGCCCTGAAGCTACCTAAATACGTCTATTTCTGACTGGCCTCTAGTCACTGTAGTTACACTCTGGACGAAAAGGTTTCTCTAACGAAGCACGATGCTTCCATAGCATGGGTGGTAGCTCATCCCGTCAGGCTCTAGAGCTAAAGGGAAACTTGACGTCAGTACTTGCCTCACGCTAAGGCCTGAAGAGCCCTGCTGAAGCGAAAGCGTGTTGCAGTTTACATTAGCTCGTATTCGCAGTTCTGCTTTACTTTAACGTTTCTCCGCTTTTCCAGACACTTAGGACCCTCGTGTGGGCACCCCACTGCCTACAAATACAGTGAGTACCAGCAGGTTCCACTGCCCTTCTAAGAAACTTCCAGGCCGTAAGTCTTTCCAAGTCCCTCTATGTGTTCAGAGAGCAGGGCAATACACTGCACCCTTCCTTGGGAAAGCTAGATGTCCTCAGCACACCAACAGCTCCAGGGATTCTGTTCTCTCACGTCCTACATGCCATGGAAGTCTGCCTCATTGTCCTCATTTGAGCTGCACTTAGCAACACAATCTGATTCGCCTTTCTTCTAGGAACTCACACTCAAGGACCCCATACCTACAGGAGAAAGGAGGCTTGCGTTCCTTCTGCAACCAAAGCACAGTTGTTCCTGTTACCCTGCAGGATTTTAGAATAGCCTAAGGACCGATAGCCTACATAGAGCATTTCAAATTTGAGGCAGTTCGCTACATGTAGAACACTTTGTGAAGAAAAGTTGATTCAGGCAAGGGACAAGGGTAGAGCTAGAGTCTCTTTTGACTTGTTAGAAATCAGAAGGCTTCAGGCTGATGGTTCACCGGCAAAGAAACCTGATGGCACGAGCCTTGCTTTCCCTTCTTAAAAGCTCTTAGTCATGCTGCCCTGAAGCTACCTAAATAACTCTCTTTTTGACTGGCCTCTAGTCACTGTAGTTAGCCCTCTGGAACAAAAAGCAGTTTTCTCTAAGGAAACACGGTGCTTCCATAGTATGGGTGGGAGCTCATCTTATCAGGCTCTAGAGCTAAAGGGAAACTTGACGTGAGTACTTGCCTCACGCTAAGGCCTGAGGAGCCCTGCTGAAGCGAAAGCGTGTTGCAGTTTGCATCAGCTCGTATTCGAAGTTCTGCTTTACTTTAACGTTTCTACACATTTCCAGACACCTAGGAACCTCGTGTGGGCACCCCATTGCCTACAAATACAGTGAGTAGCAGCAGGCTCCACTGCCCTTCAAAGAAACATCCAGGCCGTAAGCCTTTCCAAGTCACTCTATGTATTCAGAGACTAGGGCAATACACTGCACCCTTCCTTGGGAACGCTAGATGTCCTCAGCACACCAACAGCTCCAGGGATTCTGTTCTCTCACGTCCTACATGCCATGGAAGTCTGCCTCATTGTCCTCATTTGAGCTGCACTTAGCAACACAATCTGCTTCACCTCTGTTCTAGGAACTCACACCCAAGGACCCCATACCTACAGTAGAAACGAGGCTTGCATTCCTACTGCAACGAAACCACTGTTTCCTGTTACACTGCAGGATTTTGAATAGGCTAAGGACCGATAGCCTACTCAAAGTGTTCCAAGGATGAGTGAGTTCGCTACATGCAGAACACTTTGGGAAGTAATGTTGATTCAGGCAAGGGAACAGGGTGTAGCTAGAGTCTCTTTTGACTTGTTGGAAATCAGAAGGGTTTAGACTTCGTGTTCACCGCAAAAGATGACCTGATGGCACAAGCCTTGTTTCCCATATTAAAAGCTCTATTCAGGCTGCCCTGAAGCTACCTAAATACGTCTATTTCTGACTGGCCTCTAGTCACTGTAGTTACACTCTGGACGAAAAGGTTTCTCTAACGAAGCACGATGCTTCCATAGCATGGGTGGTAGCTCATCCCGTCAGGCTCTAGAGCTAAAGGGAAACTTGACGTCAGTACTTGCCTCACGCTAAGGCCTGAAGAGCCCTGCTGAAGCGAAAGCGTGTTGCAGTTTACATTAGCTCGTATTCGCAGTTCTGCTTTACTTTAACGTTTCTACGGTTTTCCAGACTCTTTGGACCCTCGTGTGGGCACCCCATTGCCTACCAATACAGTGAGTACCAGCAGGCCGTACTGCCCTTCTAAGAAACATCCAGGCCGTAAGCCTTTCCAAGTCCCTCTATGTGTTCAGAGAGTAGGGCAATACACTGCACCCTTCCTTGGGAAAGCTAGATGTCCTCAGCACACCAACAGCTCCAGGGATTCTGTTCTCTCACGTCCTACATGCCATGGAGTCTGCCTCATTGTCCGATTTTGAGCTGCTCTTAGAAACACAATCTGCTTCGCCTTTCTTCCAGGAACTCACACCCAAGGACCCCATACCTACAGTAGAAAGGAGGCTTGCATCCTACTGCAACGAAACCACAGTTTTCCTGTTACACTGCAGGATTTTAGAATAGGCTTTAGCCTATTCTAGCCCGATAGCCTACATAGAGCATTTCAAATTTGAGGGAGTTCGCTACATGGAGAACACTTTGTGAAGAAAAGTTGATTCAGGCAAGGGACCAGGGTAGAGCTAGAGTCTCTTTTGACTTGTTAGAAATCAGAAGACTTCAGGCTGATTGTTCACCTGCAAAGAAGACCTGATGGCACAAGCCTTGCTTTCCCATATTAAAAGCTCTTAGTCATGCTGCCCTGAAGCTACCTAAATAACTCTCTTTTTGACTGGCCTCTAGTCACTGTAGTTAGCCCTCTGGAACAAAAAGCAGTTTTCTCTAAAGAAACACGGTGCTTCCATAGTATGGGTGGGAGCTCATCCCGGCAGGCTCTAGAGCTAAAGGGAAACTTGACGTGAGTACTTGCCTCACGCTAAGGCCTGAAAAGCCCTGCTGAAGCGAAAGCGTGTTGCAGTTTCCATTAGCTAGTATTCGCAGTTCTGCTTTACTTTAACGTTTCTCCGCTTTTCCAGACACTTAGGACCCTCGTGTGGGCACCCCATTGCCTACAAATACAGTGAGTAGCAGCAGGCTCCACTGCCCTTCAAAGAAACATCCAGGCCGTAAGCCTTTCCAAGTCACTCTATGTATTCAGAGACTAGGGCAATACACTGCACCCTTCCTTGGGAACGCTAGATGTCCTCAGCACACCAACAGCTCCAGGGATTCTGTTCTCTCACGTCCTACATGCCATGGAAGTCTGCCTCATTGTCCTCATTTGAGCTGCACTTAGCAACACAATCTGCTTCACCTCTGTTCTAGGAACTCACACCCAAGGACCCCATACCTACAGTAGAAACGAGGCTTGCATTCCTACTGCAACGAAACCACTGTTTCCTGTTACACTGCAGGATTTTGAATAGGCTAAGGACCGATAGCCTACTCAAAGTGTTCCAAGGATGAGTGAGTTCGCTACATGCAGAACACTTTGGGAAGTAATGTTGATTCAGGCAAGGGAACAGGGTGTAGCTAGAGTCTCTTTTGACTTGTTGGAAATCAGAAGGGTTTAGACTTCGTGTTCACCGCAAAAGATGACCTGATGGCACAAGCCTTGTTTCCCATATTAAAAGCTCTATTCAGGCTGCCCTGAAGCTACCTAAATACGTCTATTTCTGACTGGCCTCTAGTCACTGTAGTTACACTCTGGACGAAAAGGTTTCTCTAACGAAGCACGATGCTTCCATAGCATGGGTGGTAGCTCATCCCGTCAGGCTCTAGAGCTAAAGGGAAACTTGACGTCAGTACTTGCCTCACGCTAAGGCCTGAAGAGCCCTGCTGAAGCGAAAGCGTGTTGCAGTTTACATTAGCTCGTATTCGCAGTTCTGCTTTACTTTAACGTTTCTACGGTTTTCCAGACTCTTTGGACCCTCGTGTGGGCACCCCATTGCCTACCAATACAGTGAGTACCAGCAGGCCGTACTGCCCTTCTAAGAAACATCCAGGCCGTAAGCCTTTCCAAGTCCCTCTATGTGTTCAGAGAGTAGGGCAATACACTGCACCCTTCCTTGGGAAAGCTAGATGTCCTCAGCACACCAACAGCTCCAGGGATTCTGTTCTCTCACGTCCTACATGCCATGGAGTCTGCCTCATTGTCCGATTTTGAGCTGCTCTTAGAAACACAATCTGCTTCGCCTTTCTTCCAGGAACTCACACCCAAGGACCCCATACCTACAGTAGAAAGGAGGCTTGCATCCTACTGCAACGAAACCACAGTTTTCCTGTTACACTGCAGGATTTTAGAATAGGCTTTAGCCTATTCTAGCCCGATAGCCTACATAGAGCATTTCAAATTTGAGGGAGTTCGCTACATGGAGAACACTTTGTGAAGAAAAGTTGATTCAGGCAAGGGACCAGGGTAGAGCTAGAGTCTCTTTTGACTTGTTAGAAATCAGAAGACTTCAGGCTGATTGTTCACCT
Source organism: Eubalaena glacialis (assembly GCF_028564815.1). NCBI lineage: Eukaryota > Metazoa > Chordata > Mammalia > Artiodactyla > Balaenidae > Eubalaena > Eubalaena glacialis. The sequence goes on along the minus strand of NC_083735.1, from coordinate 44,391,960 downwards.
GCAAAGAAGACCTGATGGCACAAGCCTTGCTTTCCCATATTAAAAGCTCTTAGTCATGCTGCCCTGAAGCTACCTAAATAACTCTCTTTTTGACTGGCCTCTAGTCACTGTAGTTAGCCCTCTGGAACAAAAAGCAGTTTTCTCTAAAGAAACACGGTGCTTCCATAGTATGGGTGGGAGCTCATCCCGGCAGGCTCTAGAGCTAAAGGGAAACTTGACGTGAGTACTTGCCTCACGCTAAGGCCTGAAAAGCCCTGCTGAAGCGAAAGCGTGTTGCAGTTTCCATTAGCTAGTATTCGCAGTTCTGCTTTACTTTAACGTTTCTCCGCTTTTCCAGACACTTAGGACCCTCGTGTGGGCACCCCATTGCCTACAAATACAGTGAGTAGCAGCAGGCTCCACTGCCCTTCAAAGAAACATCCAGGCCGTAAGCCTTTCCAAGTCACTCTATGTATTCAGAGACTAGGGCAATACACTGCACCCTTCCTTGGGAACGCTAGATGTCCTCAGCACACCAACAGCTCCAGGGATTCTGTTCTCTCACGTCCTACATGCCATGGAAGTCTGCCTCATTGTCCTCATTTGAGCTGCACTTAGCAACACAATCTGCTTCACCTCTGTTCTAGGAACTCACACCCAAGGACCCCATACCTACAGTAGAAACGAGGCTTGCATTCCTACTGCAACGAAACCACTGTTTCCTGTTACCCTGCAGGATTTTGAATAGGCTAAGGACCGATAGCCTACTCAAAGTGTTCCAAGGATGAGTGAGTTCGCTACATGCAGAACACTTTGGGAAGTAATGTTGATTCAGGCAAGGGAACAGGGTGTAGCTAGAGTCTCTTTTGACTTGTTGGAAATCAGAAGGGTTTAGACTTCGTGTTCACCGCAAAAGATGACCTGATGGCACAAGCCTTGTTTCCCATATTAAAAGCTCTATTCAGGCTGCCCTGAAGCTACCTAAATACGTCTATTTCTGACTGGCCTCTAGTCACTGTAGTTACACTCTGGACGAAAAGGTTTCTCTAACGAAGCACGATGCTTCCATAGCATGGGTGGTAGCTCATCCCGTCAGGCTCTAGAGCTAAAGGGAAACTTGACGTCAGTACTTGCCTCACGCTAAGGCCTGAAGAGCCCTGCTGAAGCGAAAGCGTGTTGCAGTTTACATTAGCTCGTATTCGCAGTTCTGCTTTACTTTAACGTTTCTACGGTTTTCCAGACTCTTTGGACCCTCGTGTGGGCACCCCATTGCCTACCAATACAGTGAGTACCAGCAGGCCGTACTGCCCTTCTAAGAAACATCCAGGCCGTAAGCCTTTCCAAGTCCCTCTATGTGTTCAGAGAGTAGGGCAATACACTGCACCCTTCCTTGGGAAAGCTAGATGTCCTCAGCACACCAACAGCTCCAGGGATTCTGTATTCTCACGTCCTACATGCCATGGAAGTCTGCCTCATTGTCCTCATTTGAGCTGCACTTAGCAACACAATCTGATTCGCCTTTCTTCTAGGAACTCACACTCAAGGACCCCATACCTACAGGAGAAAGGAGGCTTGCGTTCCTTCTGCAACCAAAGCACAGTTGTTCCTGTTACCCTGCAGGATTTTAGAATAGCCTAAGGACCGATAGCCTACATAGAGCATTTCAAATTTGAGGCAGTTCGCTACATGTAGAACACTTTGTGAAGAAAAGTTGATTCAGGCAAGGGACAAGGGTAGAGCTAGAGTCTCTTTTGACTTGTTAGAAATCAGAAGGCTTCAGGCTGATGGTTCACCGGCAAAGAAACCTGATGGCACGAGCCTTGCTTTCCCTTCTTAAAAGCTCTTAGTCATGCTGCCCTGAAGCTACCTAAATAACTCTCTTTTTGACTGGCCTCTAGTCACTGTAGTTAGCCCTCTGGAACAAAAAGCAGTTTTCTCTAAGGAAACACGGTGCTTCCATAGTATGGGTGGGAGCTCATCTTATCAGGCTCTAGAGCTAAAGGGAAACTTGACGTGAGTACTTGCCTCACGCTAAGGCCTGAGGAGCCCTGCTGAAGCGAAAGCGTGTTGCAGTTTGCATCAGCTCGTATTCGAAGTTCTGCTTTACTTTAACGTTTCTACACATTTCCAGACACCTAGGAACCTCGTGTGGGCACCCCATTGCCTACAAATACAGTGAGTAGCAGCAGGCTCCACTGCCCTTCAAAGAAACATCCAGGCCGTAAGCCTTTCCAAGTCACTCTATGTATTCAGAGACTAGGGCAATACACTGCACCCTTCCTTGGGAACGCTAGATGTCCTCAGCACACCAACAGCTCCAGGGATTCTGTTCTCTCACGTCCTACATGCCATGGAAGTCTGCCTCATTGTCCTCATTTGAGCTGCACTTAGCAACACAATCTGCTTCACCTCTGTTCTAGGAACTCACACCCAAGGACCCCATACCTACAGTAGAAACGAGGCTTGCATTCCTACTGCAACGAAACCACTGTTTCCTGTTACCCTGCAGGATTTTGAATAGGCTAAGGACCGATAGCCTACTCAAAGTGTTCCAAGGATGAGTGAGTTCGCTACATGCAGAACACTTTGGGAAGTAATGTTGATTCAGGCAAGGGAACAGGGTGTAGCTAGAGTCTCTTTTGACTTGTTGGAAATCAGAAGGGTTTAGACTTCGTGTTCACCGCAAAAGATGACCTGATGGCACAAGCCTTGTTTCCCATATTAAAAGCTCTATTCAGGCTGCCCTGAAGCTACCTAAATACGTCTATTTCTGACTGGCCTCTAGTCACTGTAGTTACACTCTGGACGAAAAGGTTTCTCTAACGAAGCACGATGCTTCCATAGCATGGGTGGTAGCTCATCCCGTCAGGCTCTAGAGCTAAAGGGAAACTTGACGTCAGTACTTGCCTCACGCTAAGGCCTGAAGAGCCCTGCTGAAGCGAAAGCGTGTTGCAGTTTACATTAGCTCGTATTCGCAGTTCTGCTTTACTTTAACGTTTCTACGGTTTTCCAGACTCTTTGGACCCTCGTGTGGGCACCCCATTGCCTACCAATACAGTGAGTACCAGCAGGCCGTACTGCCCTTCTAAGAAACATCCAGGCCGTAAGCCTTTCCAAGTCCCTCTATGTGTTCAGAGAGTAGGGCAATACACTGCACCCTTCCTTGGGAAAGCTAGATGTCCTCAGCACACCAACAGCTCCAGGGATTCTGTATTCTCACGTCCTACATGCCATGGAAGTCTGCCTCATTGTCCTCATTTGAGCTGCACTTAGCAACACAATCTGATTCGCCTTTCTTCTAGGAACTCACACTCAAGGACCCCATACCTACAGGAGAAAGGAGGCTTGCGTTCCTTCTGCAACCAAAGCACAGTTGTTCCTGTTACCCTGCAGGATTTTAGAATAGCCTAAGGACCGATAGCCTACATAGAGCATTTCAAATTTGAGGCAGTTCGCTACATGTAGAACACTTTGTGAAGAAAAGTTGATTCAGGCAAGGGACAAGGGTAGAGCTAGAGTCTCTTTTGACTTGTTAGAAATCAGAAGGCTTCAGGCTGATGGTTCACCGGCAAAGAAACCTGATGGCACGAGCCTTGCTTTCCCTTCTTAAAAGCTCTTAGTCATGCTGCCCTGAAGCTACCTAAATAACTCTCTTTTTGACTGGCCTCTAGTCACTGTAGTTAGCCCTCTGGAACAAAAAGCAGTTTTCTCTAAGGAAACACGGTGCTTCCATAGTATGGGTGGGAGCTCATCTTATCAGGCTCTAGAGCTAAAGGGAAACTTGACGTGAGTACTTGCCTCACGCTAAGGCCTGAGGAGCCCTGCTGAAGCGAAAGCGTGTTGCAGTTTGCATCAGCTCGTATTCGAAGTTCTGCTTTACTTTAACGTTTCTACACATTTCCAGACACCTAGGAACCTCGTGTGGGCACCCCATTGCCTACAAATACAGTGAGTAGCAGCAGGCTCCACTGCCCTTCAAAGAAACATCCAGGCCGTAAGCCTTTCCAAGTCACTCTATGTATTCAGAGACTAGGGCAATACACTGCACCCTTCCTTGGGAACGCTAGATGTCCTCAGCACACCAACAGCTCCAGGGATTCTGTTCTCTCACGTCCTACATGCCATGGAAGTCTGCCTCATTGTCCTCATTTGAGCTGCACTTAGCAACACAATCTGATTCGCCTTTCTTCTAGGAACTCACACTCAAGGACCCCATACCTACAGGAGAAAGGAGGCTTGCGTTCTTTCTGCAACCAAAGCACAGTTGTTCCTGTTACCCTGCAGGATTTTAGAATAGCCTAATGACCGATAGCCTACATAGAGCATTTCAAATTTGAGGCAGTTCGCTACATGTAGAACACTTTGTGAAGAAAAGTTGATTCAGGCAAGGGACAAGGGTAGAGCTAGAGTCTCTTTTGACTTGTTAGAAATCAGAAGGCTTCAGGCTGATGGTTCACCGGCAAAGAAACCTGATGGCACGAGACTTGCTTTCCCTTCTTAAAAGCTCTTAGTCATGCTGCCCTGAAGCTACCTAAATAACTCTCTTTTTGACTGGCCTCTAGTCACTGTAGTTAGCCCTCTGGAACAAAAAGCAGTTTTCTCTAAGGAAACACGGTGCTTCCATAGTATGGGTGGGAGCTCATCTTATCAGGCTCTAGAGCTAAAGGGAAACTTGACGTGAGTACTTGCCTCACCCTAAGGCCTGAGGAGCCCTGCTGAAGCGAAAGCGTGTTGCAGTTTGCATCAGCTCGTATTCGAAGTTCTGCTTTACTTTAACGTTTCTACACATTTCCAGACACTTAGGAACCTCGTGTGGGCACCCCATTGCCTACAAATACAGTGAGTAGCAGCAGGCTCCACTGCCCTTCAAAGAAACATCCAGGCCGTAAGCCTTTCCAAGTCACTCTATGTATTCAGAGACTAGGGCAATACACTGCACCCTTCCTTGGGAACGCTAGATGTCCTCAGCACACCAACAGCTCCAGGGATTCTGTTCTCTCACGTCCTACATGCCATGGAAGTCTGCCTCATTGTCCTCATTTGAGCTGCACTTAGCAACACAATCTGCTTCACCTCTGTTCTAGGAACTCACACCCAAGGACCCCATACCTACAGTAGAAACGAGGCTTGCATTCCTACTGCAACGAAACCACTGTTTCCTGTTACCCTGCAGGATTTTGAATAGGCTAAGGACCGATAGCCTACTCAAAGTGTTCCAAGGATGAGTGAGTTCGCTACATGCAGAACACTTTGGGAAGTAATGTTGATTCAGGCAAGGGAACAGGGTGTAGCTAGAGTCTCTTTTGACTTGTTGGAAATCAGAAGGGTTTAGACTTCGTGTTCACCGCAAAAGATGACCTGATGGCACAAGCCTTGTTTCCCATATTAAAAGCTCTATTCAGGCTGCCCTGAAGCTACCTAAATACGTCTATTTCTGACTGGCCTCTAGTCACTGTAGTTACACTCTGGACGAAAAGGTTTCTCTAACGAAGCACGATGCTTCCATAGCATGGGTGGTAGCTCATCCCGTCAGGCTCTAGAGCTAAAGGGAAACTTGACGTCAGTACTTGCCTCACGCTAAGGCCTGAAGAGCCCTGCTGAAGCGAAAGCGTGTTGCAGTTTACATTAGCTCGTATTCGCAGTTCTGCTTTACTTTAACGTTTCTCCGCTTTTCCAGACACTTAGGACCCTCGTGTGGGCACCCCACTGCCTACAAATACAGTGAGTACCAGCAGGTTCCACTGCCCTTCTAAGAAACTTCCAGGCCGTAAGTCTTTCCAAGTCCCTCTATGTGTTCAGAGAGCAGGGCAATACACTGCACCCTTCCTTGGGAAAGCTAGATGTCCTCAGCACACCAACAGCTCCAGGGATTCTGTTCTCTCACGTCCTACATGCCATGGAAGTCTGCCTCATTGTCCTCATTTGAGCTGCACTTAGCAACACAATCTGATTCGCCTTTCTTCTAGGAACTCACACTCAAGGACCCCATACCTACAGGAGAAAGGAGGCTTGCGTTCCTTCTGCAACCAAAGCACAGTTGTTCCTGTTACCCTGCAGGATTTTAGAATAGCCTAAGGACCGATAGCCTACATAGAGCATTTCAAATTTGAGGCAGTTCGCTACATGTAGAACACTTTGTGAAGAAAAGTTGATTCAGGCAAGGGACAAGGGTAGAGCTAGAGTCTCTTTTGACTTGTTAGAAATCAGAAGGCTTCAGGCTGATGGTTCACCGGCAAAGAAACCTGATGGCACGAGCCTTGCTTTCCCTTCTTAAAAGCTCTTAGTCATGCTGCCCTGAAGCTACATAAATAACTCTCTTTTTGACTGGCCTCTAGTCACTGTAGTTAGCCCTCTGGAACAAAAAGCAGTTTTCTCTAAGGAAACACGGTGCTTCCATAGTATGGGTGGGAGCTCATCTTATCAGGCTCTAGAGCTAAAGGGAAACTTGACGTGAGTACTTGCCTCACGCTAAGGCCTGAGGAGCCCTGCTGAAGCGAAAGCGTGTTGCAGTTTGCATCAGCTCGTATTCGAAGTTCTGCTTTACTTTAACGTTTCTACACATTTCCAGACACCTAGGAACCTCGTGTGGGCACCCCATTGCCTACAAATACAGTGAGTAGCAGCAGGCTCCACTGCCCTTCAAAGAAACATCCAGGCCGTAAGCCTTTCCAAGTCACTCTATGTATTCAGAGACTAGGGCAATACACTGCACCCTTCCTTGGGAACGCTAGATGTCCTCAGCACACCAACAGCTCCAGGGATTCTGTTCTCTCACGTCCTACATGCCATGGAAGTCTGCCTCATTGTCCTCATTTGAGCTGCACTTAGCAACACAATCTGCTTCACCTCTGTTCTAGGAACTCACACCCAAGGACCCCATACCTACAGTAGAAACGAGGCTTGCATTCCTACTGCAACGAAACCACTGTTTCCTGTTACACTGCAGGATTTTGAATAGGCTAAGGACCGATAGCCTACTCAAAGTGTTCCAAGGATGAGTGAGTTCGCTACATGCAGAACACTTTGGGAAGTAATGTTGATTCAGGCAAGGGAACAGGGTGTAGCTAGAGTCTCTTTTGACTTGTTGGAAATCAGAAGGGTTTAGACTTCGTGTTCACCGCAAAAGATGACCTGATGGCACAAGCCTTGTTTCCCATATTAAAAGCTCTATTCAGGCTGCCCTGAAGCTACCTAAATACGTCTATTTCTGACTGGCCTCTAGTCACTGTAGTTACACTCTGGACGAAAAGGTTTCTCTAACGAAGCACGATGCTTCCATAGCATGGGTGGTAGCTCATCCCGTCAGGCTCTAGAGCTAAAGGGAAACTTGACGTCAGTACTTGCCTCACGCTAAGGCCTGAAGAGCCCTGCTGAAGCGAAAGCGTGTTGCAGTTTACATTAGCTCGTATTCGCAGTTCTGCTTTACTTTAACGTTTCTACGGTTTTCCAGACTCTTTGGACCCTCGTGTGGGCACCCCATTGCCTACCAATACAGTGAGTACCAGCAGGCCGTACTGCCCTTCTAAGAAACATCCAGGCCGTAAGCCTTTCCAAGTCCCTCTATGTGTTCAGAGAGTAGGGCAATACACTGCACCCTTCCTTGGGAAAGCTAGATGTCCTCAGCACACCAACAGCTCCAGGGATTCTGTTCTCTCACGTCCTACATGCCATGGAGTCTGCCTCATTGTCCGATTTTGAGCTGCTCTTAGAAACACAATCTGCTTCGCCTTTCTTCCAGGAACTCACACCCAAGGACCCCATACCTACAGTAGAAAGGAGGCTTGCATCCTACTGCAACGAAACCACAGTTTTCCTGTTACACTGCAGGATTTTAGAATAGGCTTTAGCCTATTCTAGCCCGATAGCCTACATAGAGCATTTCAAATTTGAGGGAGTTCGCTACATGGAGAACACTTTGTGAAGAAAAGTTGATTCAGGCAAGGGACCAGGGTAGAGCTAGAGTCTCTTTTGACTTGTTAGAAATCAGAAGACTTCAGGCTGATTGTTCACCTGCAAAGAAGACCTGATGGCACAAGCCTTGCTTTCCCATATTAAAAGCTCTTAGTCATGCTGCCCTGAAGCTACCTAAATAACTCTCTTTTTGACTGGCCTCTAGTCACTGTAGTTAGCCCTCTGGAACAAAAAGCAGTTTTCTCTAAAGAAACACGGTGCTTCCATAGTATGGGTGGGAGCTCATCCCGGCAGGCTCTAGAGCTAAAGGGAAACTTGACGTGAGTACTTGCCTCACGCTAAGGCCTGAAAAGCCCTGCTGAAGCGAAAGCGTGTTGCAGTTTCCATTAGCTAGTATTCGCAGTTCTGCTTTACTTTAACGTTTCTCCGCTTTTCCAGACACTTAGGACCCTCGTGTGGGCACCCCATTGCCTACAAATACAGTGAGTAGCAGCAGGCTCCACTGCCCTTCAAAGAAACATCCAGGCCGTAAGCCTTTCCAAGTCACTCTATGTATTCAGAGACTAGGGCAATACACTGCACCCTTCCTTGGGAACGCTAGATGTCCTCAGCACACCAACAGCTCCAGGGATTCTGTTCTCTCACGTCCTACATGCCATGGAAGTCTGCCTCATTGTCCTCATTTGAGCTGCACTTAGCAACACAATCTGCTTCACCTCTGTTCTAGGAACTCACACCCAAGGACCCCATACCTACAGTAGAAACGAGGCTTGCATTCCTACTGCAACGAAACCACTGTTTCCTGTTACCCTGCAGGATTTTGAATAGGCTAAGGACCGATAGCCTACTCAAAGTGTTCCAAGGATGAGTGAGTTCGCTACATGCAGAACACTTTGGGAAGTAATGTTGATTCAGGCAAGGGAACAGGGTGTAGCTAGAGTCTCTTTTGACTTGTTGGAAATCAGAAGGGTTTAGACTTCGTGTTCACCGCAAAAGATGACCTGATGGCACAAGCCTTGTTTCCCATATTAAAAGCTCTATTCAGGCTGCCCTGAAGCTACCTAAATACGTCTATTTCTGACTGGCCTCTAGTCACTGTAGTTACACTCTGGACGAAAAGGTTTCTCTAACGAAGCACGATGCTTCCATAGCATGGGTGGTAGCTCATCCCGTCAGGCTCTAGAGCTAAAGGGAAACTTGACGTCAGTACTTGCCTCACGCTAAGGCCTGAAGAGCCCTGCTGAAGCGAAAGCGTGTTGCAGTTTACATTAGCTCGTATTCGCAGTTCTGCTTTACTTTAACGTTTCTACGGTTTTCCAGACTCTTTGGACCCTCGTGTGGGCACCCCATTGCCTACCAATACAGTGAGTACCAGCAGGCCGTACTGCCCTTCTAAGAAACATCCAGGCCGTAAGCCTTTCCAAGTCCCTCTATGTGTTCAGAGAGTAGGGCAATACACTGCACCCTTCCTTGGGAAAGCTAGATGTCCTCAGCACACCAACAGCTCCAGGGATTCTGTATTCTCACGTCCTACATGCCATGGAAGTCTGCCTCATTGTCCTCATTTGAGCTGCACTTAGCAACACAATCTGATTCGCCTTTCTTCTAGGAACTCACACTCAAGGACCCCATACCTACAGGAGAAAGGAGGCTTGCGTTCCTTCTGCAACCAAAGCACAGTTGTTCCTGTTACCCTGCAGGATTTTAGAATAGCCTAAGGACCGATAGCCTACATAGAGCATTTCAAATTTGAGGCAGTTCGCTACATGTAGAACACTTTGTGAAGAAAAGTTGATTCAGGCAAGGGACAAGGGTAGAGCTAGAGTCTCTTTTGACTTGTTAGAAATCAGAAGGCTTCAGGCTGATGGTTCACCGGCAAAGAAACCTGATGGCACGAGCCTTGCTTTCCCTTCTTAAAAGCTCTTAGTCATGCTGCCCTGAAGCTACCTAAATAACTCTCTTTTTGACTGGCCTCTAGTCACTGTAGTTAGCCCTCTGGAACAAAAAGCAGTTTTCTCTAAGGAAACACGGTGCTTCCATAGTATGGGTGGGAGCTCATCTTATCAGGCTCTAGAGCTAAAGGGAAACTTGACGTGAGTACTTGCCTCACGCTAAGGCCTGAGGAGCCCTGCTGAAGCGAAAGCGTGTTGCAGTTTGCATCAGCTCGTATTCGAAGTTCTGCTTTACTTTAACGTTTCTACACATTTCCAGACACCTAGGAACCTCGTGTGGGCACCCCATTGCCTACAAATACAGTGAGTAGCAGCAGGCTCCACTGCCCTTCAAAGAAACATCCAGGCCGTAAGCCTTTCCAAGTCACTCTATGTATTCAGAGACTAGGGCAATACACTGCACCCTTCCTTGGGAACGCTAGATGTCCTCAGCACACCAACAGCTCCAGGGATTCTGTTCTCTCACGTCCTACATGCCATGGAAGTCTGCCTCATTGTCCTCATTTGAGCTGCACTTAGCAACACAATCTGATTCGCCTTTCTTCTAGGAACTCACACTCAAGGACCCCATACCTACAGGAGAAAGGAGGCTTGCGTTCTTTCTGCAACCAAAGCACAGTTGTTCCTGTTACCCTGCAGGATTTTAGAATAGCCTAAGGACCGATAGCCTACATAGAGCATTTCAAATTTGAGGCAGTTCGCTACATGTAGAACACTTTGTGAAGAAAAGTTGATTCAGGCAAGGGACAAGGGTAGAGCTAGAGTCTCTTTTGACTTGTTAGAAATCAGAAGGCTTCAGGCTGATGGTTCACCGGCAAAGAAACCTGATGGCACGAGACTTGCTTTCCCTTCTTAAAAGCTCTTAGTCATGCTGCCCTGAAGCTACCTAAATAACTCTCTTTTTGACTGGCCTCTAGTCACTGTAGTTAGCCCTCTGGAACAAAAAGCAGTTTTCTCTAAGGAAACACGGTGCTTCCATAGTATGGGTGGGAGCTCATCTTATCAGGCTCTAGAGCTAAAGGGAAACTTGACGTGAGTACTTGCCTCACCCTAAGGCCTGAGGAGCCCTGCTGAAGCGAAAGCGTGTTGCAGTTTGCATCAGCTCGTATTCGAAGTTCTGCTTTACTTTAACGTTTCTACACATTTCCAGACACTTAGGAACCTCGTGTGGGCACCCCATTGCCTACAAATACAGTGAGTAGCAGCAGGCTCCACTGCCCTTCAAAGAAACATCCAGGCCGTAAGCCTTTCCAAGTCACTCTATGTATTCAGAGACTAGGGCAATACACTGCACCCTTCCTTGGGAACGCTAGATGTCCTCAGCACACCAACAGCTCCAGGGATTCTGTTCTCTCACGTCCTACATGCCATGGAAGTCTGCCTCATTGTCCTCATTTGAGCTGCACTTAGCAACACAATCTGCTTCACCTCTGTTCTAGGAACTCACACCCAAGGACCCCATACCTACAGTAGAAACGAGGCTTGCATTCCTACTGCAACGAAACCACTGTTTCCTGTTACCCTGCAGGATTTTGAATAGGCTAAGGACCGATAGCCTACTCAAAGTGTTCCAAGGATGAGTGAGTTCGCTACATGCAGAACACTTTGGGAAGTAATGTTGATTCAGGCAAGGGAACAGGGTGTAGCTAGAGTCTCTTTTGACTTGTTGGAAATCAGAAGGGTTTAGACTTCGTGTTCACCGCAAAAGATGACCTGATGGCACAAGCCTTGTTTCCCATATTAAAAGCTCTATTCAGGCTGCCCTGAAGCTACCTAAATACGTCTATTTCTGACTGGCCTCTAGTCACTGTAGTTACACTCTGGACGAAAAGGTTTCTCTAACGAAGCACGATGCTTCCATAGCATGGGTGGTAGCTCATCCCGTCAGGCTCTAGAGCTAAAGGGAAACTTGACGTCAGTACTTGCCTCACGCTAAGGCCTGAAGAGCCCTGCTGAAGCGAAAGCGTGTTGCAGTTTACATTAGCTCGTATTCGCAGTTCTGCTTTACTTTAACGTTTCTCCGCTTTTCCAGACACTTAGGACCCTCGTGTGGGCACCCCACTGCCTACAAATACAGTGAGTACCAGCAGGTTCCACTGCCCTTCTAAGAAACTTCCAGGCCGTAAGTCTTTCCAAGTCCCTCTATGTGTTCAGAGAGCAGGGCAATACACTGCACCCTTCCTTGGGAAAGCTAGATGTCCTCAGCACACCAACAGCTCCAGGGATTCTGTTCTCTCACGTCCTACATGCCATGGAAGTCTGCCTCATTGTCCTCATTTGAGCTGCACTTAGCAACACAATCTGATTCGCCTTTCTTCTAGGAACTCACACTCAAGGACCCCATACCTACAGGAGAAAGGAGGCTTGCGTTCCTTCTGCAACCAAAGCACAGTTGTTCCTGTTACCCTGCAGGATTTTAGAATAGCCTAAGGACCGATAGCCTACATAGAGCATTTCAAATTTGAGGCAGTTCGCTACATGTAGAACACTTTGTGAAGAAAAGTTGATTCAGGCAAGGGACAAGGGTAGAGCTAGAGTCTCTTTTGACTTGTTAGAAATCAGAAGGCTTCAGGCTGATGGTTCACCGGCAAAGAAACCTGATGGCACGAGCCTTGCTTTCCCTTCTTAAAAGCTCTTAGTCATGCTGCCCTGAAGCTACATAAATAACTCTCTTTTTGACTGGCCTCTAGTCACTGTAGTTAGCCCTCTGGAACAAAAAGCAGTTTTCTCTAAGGAAACACGGTGCTTCCATAGTATGGGTGGGAGCTCATCTTATCAGGCTCTAGAGCTAAAGGGAAACTTGACGTGAGTACTTGCCTCACGCTAAGGCCTGAGGAGCCCTGCTGAAGCGAAAGCGTGTTGCAGTTTGCATCAGCTCGTATTCGAAGTTCTGCTTTACTTTAACGTTTCTACACATTTCCAGACACCTAGGAACCTCGTGTGGGCACCCCATTGCCTACAAATACAGTGAGTAGCAGCAGGCTCCACTGCCCTTCAAAGAAACATCCAGGCCGTAAGCCTTTCCAAGTCACTCTATGTATTCAGAGACTAGGGCAATACACTGCACCCTTCCTTGGGAACGCTAGATGTCCTCAGCACACCAACAGCTCCAGGGATTCTGTTCTCTCACGTCCTACATGCCATGGAAGTCTGCCTCATTGTCCTCATTTGAGCTGCACTTAGCAACACAATCTGCTTCACCTCTGTTCTAGGAACTCACACCCAAGGACCCCATACCTACAGTAGAAACGAGGCTTGCATTCCTACTGCAACGAAACCACTGTTTCCTGTTACACTGCAGGATTTTGAATAGGCTAAGGACCGATAGCCTACTCAAAGTGTTCCAAGGATGAGTGAGTTCGCTACATGCAGAACACTTTGGGAAGTAATGTTGATTCAGGCAAGGGAACAGGGTGTAGCTAGAGTCTCTTTTGACTTGTTGGAAATCAGAAGGGTTTAGACTTCGTGTTCACCGCAAAAGATGACCTGATGGCACAAGCCTTGTTTCCCATATTAAAAGCTCTATTCAGGCTGCCCTGAAGCTACCTAAATACGTCTATTTCTGACTGGCCTCTAGTCACTGTAGTTACACTCTGGACGAAAAGGTTTCTCTAACGAAGCACGATGCTTCCATAGCATGGGTGGTAGCTCATCCCGTCAGGCTCTAGAGCTAAAGGGAAACTTGACGTCAGTACTTGCCTCACGCTAAGGCCTGAAGAGCCCTGCTGAAGCGAAAGCGTGTTGCAGTTTACATTAGCTCGTATTCGCAGTTCTGCTTTACTTTAACGTTTCTACGGTTTTCCAGACTCTTTGGACCCTCGTGTGGGCACCCCATTGCCTACCAATACAGTGAGTACCAGCAGGCCGTACTGCCCTTCTAAGAAACATCCAGGCCGTAAGCCTTTCCAAGTCCCTCTATGTGTTCAGAGAGTAGGGCAATACACTGCACCCTTCCTTGGGAAAGCTAGATGTCCTCAGCACACCAACAGCTCCAGGGATTCTGTTCTCTCACGTCCTACATGCCATGGAGTCTGCCTCATTGTCCGATTTTGAGCTGCTCTTAGAAACACAATCTGCTTCGCCTTTCTTCCAGGAACTCACACCCAAGGACCCCATACCTACAGTAGAAAGGAGGCTTGCATCCTACTGCAACGAAACCACAGTTTTCCTGTTACACTGCAGGATTTTAGAATAGGCTTTAGCCTATTCTAGCCCGATAGCCTACATAGAGCATTTCAAATTTGAGGGAGTTCGCTACATGGAGAACACTTTGTGAAGAAAAGTTGATTCAGGCAAGGGACCAGGGTAGAGCTAGAGTCTCTTTTGACTTGTTAGAAATCAGAAGACTTCAGGCTGATTGTTCACCTGCAAAGAAGACCTGATGGCACAAGCCTTGCTTTCCCATATTAAAAGCTCTTAGTCATGCTGCCCTGAAGCTACCTAAATAACTCTCTTTTTGACTGGCCTCTAGTCACTGTAGTTAGCCCTCTGGAACAAAAAGCAGTTTTCTCTAAAGAAACACGGTGCTTCCATAGTATGGGTGGGAGCTCATCCCGGCAGGCTCTAGAGCTAAAGGGAAACTTGACGTGAGTACTTGCCTCACGCTAAGGCCTGAAAAGCCCTGCTGAAGCGAAAGCGTGTTGCAGTTTCCATTAGCTAGTATTCGCAGTTCTGCTTTACTTTAACGTTTCTCCGCTTTTCCAGACACTTAGGACCCTCGTGTGGGCACCCCATTGCCTACAAATACAGTGAGTAGCAGCAGGCTCCACTGCCCTTCAAAGAAACATCCAGGCCGTAAGCCTTTCCAAGTCACTCTATGTATTCAGAGACTAGGGCAATACACTGCACCCTTCCTTGGGAACGCTAGATGTCCTCAGCACACCAACAGCTCCAGGGATTCTGTTCTCTCACGTCCTACATGCCATGGAAGTCTGCCTCATTGTCCTCATTTGAGCTGCACTTAGCAACACAATCTGCTTCACCTCTGTTCTAGGAACTCACACCCAAGGACCCCATACCTACAGTAGAAACGAGGCTTGCATTCCTACTGCAACGAAACCACTGTTTCCTGTTACCCTGCAGGATTTTGAATAGGCTAAGGACCGATAGCCTACTCAAAGTGTTCCAAGGATGAGTGAGTTCGCTACATGCAGAACACTTTGGGAAGTAATGTTGATTCAGGCAAGGGAACAGGGTGTAGCTAGAGTCTCTTTTGACTTGTTAGAAATCAGAAGGCTTCAGGCTGATGGTTCACCGGCAAAGAAACCTGATGGCACGAGCCTTGCTTTCCCTTCTTAAAAGCTCTTAGTCATGCTGCCCTGAAGCTACCTAAATAACTCTCTTTTTGACTGGCCTCTAGTCACTGTAGTTAGCCCTCTGGAACAAAAAGCAGTTTTCTCTAAGGAAACACGGTGCTTCCATAGTATGGGTGGGAGCTCATCTTATCAGGCTCTAGAGCTAAAGGGAAACTTGACGTGAGTACTTGCCTCACGCTAAGGCCTGAGGAGCCCTGCTGAAGCGAAAGCGTGTTGCAGTTTGCATCAGCTCGTATTCGAAGTTCTGCTTTACTTTAACGTTTCTACACATTTCCAGACACCTAGGAACCTCGTGTGGGCACCCCATTGCCTACAAATACAGTGAGTAGCAGCAGGCTCCACTGCCCTTCAAAGAAACATCCAGGCCGTAAGCCTTTCCAAGTCACTCTATGTATTCAGAGACTAGGGCAATACACTGCACCCTTCCTTGGGAACGCTAGATGTCCTCAGCACACCAACAGCTCCAGGGATTCTGTTCTCTCACGTCCTACATGCCATGGAAGTCTGCCTCATTGTCCTCATTTGAGCTGCACTTAGCAACACAATCTGCTTCACCTCTGTTCTAGGAACTCACACCCAAGGACCCCATACCTACAGTAGAAACGAGGCTTGCATTCCTACTGCAACGAAACCACTGTTTCCTGTTACACTGCAGGATTTTGAATAGGCTAAGGACCGATAGCCTACTCAAAGTGTTCCAAGGATGAGTGAGTTCGCTACATGCAGAACACTTTGGGAAGTAATGTTGATTCAGGCAAGGGAACAGGGTGTAGCTAGAGTCTCTTTTGACTTGTTGGAAATCAGAAGGGTTTAGACTTCGTGTTCACCGCAAAAGATGACCTGATGGCACAAGCCTTGTTTCCCATATTAAAAGCTCTATTCAGGCTGCCCTGAAGCTACCTAAATACGTCTATTTCTGACTGGCCTCTAGTCACTGTAGTTACACTCTGGACGAAAAGGTTTCTCTAACGAAGCACGATGCTTCCATAGCATGGGTGGTAGCTCATCCCGTCAGGCTCTAGAGCTAAAGGGAAACTTGACGTCAGTACTTGCCTCACGCTAAGGCCTGAAGAGCCCTGCTGAAGCGAAAGCGTGTTGCAGTTTACATTAGCTCGTATTCGCAGTTCTGCTTTACTTTAACGTTTCTACGGTTTTCCAGACTCTTTGGACCCTCGTGTGGGCACCCCATTGCCTACCAATACAGTGAGTACCAGCAGGCCGTACTGCCCTTCTAAGAAACATCCAGGCCGTAAGCCTTTCCAAGTCCCTCTATGTGTTCAGAGAGTAGGGCAATACACTGCACCCTTCCTTGGGAAAGCTAGATGTCCTCAGCACACCAACAGCTCCAGGGATTCTGTTCTCTCACGTCCTACATGCCATGGAGTCTGCCTCATTGTCCGATTTTGAGCTGCTCTTAGAAACACAATCTGCTTCGCCTTTCTTCCAGGAACTCACACCCAAGGACCCCATACCTACAGTAGAAAGGAGGCTTGCATCCTACTGCAACGAAACCACAGTTTTCCTGTTACACTGCAGGATTTTAGAATAGGCTTTAGCCTATTCTAGCCCGATAGCCTACATAGAGCATTTCAAATTTGAGGGAGTTCGCTACATGGAGAACACTTTGTGAAGAAAAGTTGATTCAGGCAAGGGACCAGGGTAGAGCTAGAGTCTCTTTTGACTTGTTAGAAATCAGAAGACTTCAGGCTGATTGTTCACCTGCAAAGAAGACCTGATGGCACAAGCCTTGCTTTCCCATATTAAAAGCTCTTAGTCATGCTGCCCTGAAGCTACCTAAATAACTCTCTTTTTGACTGGCCTCTAGTCACTGTAGTTAGCCCTCTGGAACAAAAAGCAGTTTTCTCTAAAGAAACACGGTGCTTCCATAGTATGGGTGGGAGCTCATCCCGGCAGGCTCTAGAGCTAAAGGGAAACTTGACGTGAGTACTTGCCTCACGCTAAGGCCTGAAAAGCCCTGCTGAAGCGAAAGCGTGTTGCAGTTTCCATTAGCTAGTATTCGCAGTTCTGCTTTACTTTAACGTTTCTCCGCTTTTCCAGACACTTAGGACCCTCGTGTGGGCACCCCATTGCCTACAAATACAGTGAGTAGCAGCAGGCTCCACTGCCCTTCAAAGAAACATCCAGGCCGTAAGCCTTTCCAAGTCACTCTATGTATTCAGAGACTAGGGCAATACACTGCACCCTTCCTTGGGAACGCTAGATGTCCTCAGCACACCAACAGCTCCAGGGATTCTGTTCTCTCACGTCCTACATGCCATGGAAGTCTGCCTCATTGTCCTCATTTGAGCTGCACTTAGCAACACAATCTGCTTCACCTCTGTTCTAGGAACTCACACCCAAGGACCCCATACCTACAGTAGAAACGAGGCTTGCATTCCTACTGCAACGAAACCACTGTTTCCTGTTACCCTGCAGGATTTTGAATAGGCTAAGGACCGATAGCCTACTCAAAGTGTTCCAAGGATGAGTGAGTTCGCTACATGCAGAACACTTTGGGAAGTAATGTTGATTCAGGCAAGGGAACAGGGTGTAGCTAGAGTCTCTTTTGACTTGTTGGAAATCAGAAGGGTTTAGACTTCGTGTTCACCGCAAAAGATGACCTGATGGCACAAGCCTTGTTTCCCATATTAAAAGCTCTATTCAGGCTGCCCTGAAGCTACCTAAATACGTCTATTTCTGACTGGCCTCTAGTCACTGTAGTTACACTCTGGACGAAAAGGTTTCTCTAACGAAGCACGATGCTTCCATAGCATGGGTGGTAGCTCATCCCGTCAGGCTCTAGAGCTAAAGGGAAACTTGACGTCAGTACTTGCCTCACGCTAAGGCCTGAAGAGCCCTGCTGAAGCGAAAGCGTGTTGCAGTTTACATTAGCTCGTATTCGCAGTTCTGCTTTACTTTAACGTTTCTACGGTTTTCCAGACTCTTTGGACCCTCGTGTGGGCACCCCATTGCCTACCAATACAGTGAGTACCAGCAGGCCGTACTGCCCTTCTAAGAAACATCCAGGCCGTAAGCCTTTCCAAGTCCCTCTATGTGTTCAGAGAGTAGGGCAATACACTGCACCCTTCCTTGGGAAAGCTAGATGTCCTCAGCACACCAACAGCTCCAGGGATTCTGTTCTCTCACGTCCTACATGCCATGGAAGTCTGCCTCATTGTCCTCATTTGAGCTGCACTTAGCAACACAATCTGATTCGCCTTTCTTCTAGGAACTCACACTCAAGGACCCCATACCTACAGGAGAAAGGAGGCTTGCGTTCCTTCTGCAACCAAAGCACAGTTGTTCCTGTTACCCTGCAGGATTTTAGAATAGCCTAAGGACCGATAGCCTACATAGAGCATTTCAAATTTGAGGCAGTTCGCTACATGTAGAACACTTTGTGAAGAAAAGTTGATTCAGGCAAGGGACAAGGGTAGAGCTAGAGTCTCTTTTGACTTGTTAGAAATCAGAAGGCTTCAGGCTGATGGTTCACCGGCAAAGAAACCTGATGGCACGAGCCTTGCTTTCCCTTCTTAAAAGCTCTTAGTCATGCTGCCCTGAAGCTACCTAAATAACTCTCTTTTTGACTGGCCTCTAGTCACTGTAGTTAGCCCTCTGGAACAAAAAGCAGTTTTCTCTAAGGAAACACGGTGCTTCCATAGTATGGGTGGGAGCTCATCTTATCAGGCTCTAGAGCTAAAGGGAAACTTGACGTGAGTACTTGCCTCACGCTAAGGCCTGAGGAGCCCTGCTGAAGCGAAAGCGTGTTGCAGTTTGCATCAGCTCGTATTCGAAGTTCTGCTTTACTTTAACGTTTCTACACATTTCCAGACACCTAGGAACCTCGTGTGGGCACCCCATTGCCTACAAATACAGTGAGTAGCAGCAGGCTCCACTGCCCTTCAAAGAAACATCCAGGCCGTAAGCCTTTCCAAGTCACTCTATGTATTCAGAGACTAGGGCAATACACTGCACCCTTCCTTGGGAACGCTAGATGTCCTCAGCACACCAACAGCTCCAGGGATTCTGTTCTCTCACGTCCTACATGCCATGGAAGTCTGCCTCATTGTCCTCATTTGAGCTGCACTTAGCAACACAATCTGCTTCACCTCTGTTCTAGGAACTCACACCCAAGGACCCCATACCTACAGTAGAAACGAGGCTTGCATTCCTACTGCAACGAAACCACTGTTTCCTGTTACCCTGCAGGATTTTGAATAGGCTAAGGACCGATAGCCTACTCAAAGTGTTCCAAGGATGAGTGAGTTCGCTACATGCAGAACACTTTGGGAAGTAATGTTGATTCAGGCAAGGGAACAGGGTGTAGCTAGAGTCTCTTTTGACTTGTTGGAAATCAGAAGGGTTTAGACTTCGTGTTCACCGCAAAAGATGACCTGATGGCACAAGCCTTGTTTCCCATATTAAAAGCTCTATTCAGGCTGCCCTGAAGCTACCTAAATACGTCTATTTCTGACTGGCCTCTAGTCACTGTAGTTACACTCTGGACGAAAAGGTTTCTCTAACGAAGCACGATGCTTCCATAGCATGGGTGGTAGCTCATCCCGTCAGGCTCTAGAGCTAAAGGGAAACTTGACGTCAGTACTTGCCTCACGCTAAGGCCTGAAGAGCCCTGCTGAAGCGAAAGCGTGTTGCAGTTTACATTAGCTCGTATTCGCAGTTCTGCTTTACTTTAACGTTTCTACGGTTTTCCAGACTCTTTGGACCCTCGTGTGGGCACCCCATTGCCTACCAATACAGTGAGTACCAGCAGGCCGTACTGCCCTTCTAAGAAACATCCAGGCCGTAAGCCTTTCCAAGTCCCTCTATGTGTTCAGAGAGTAGGGCAATACACTGCACCCTTCCTTGGGAAAGCTAGATGTCCTCAGCACACCAACAGCTCCAGGGATTCTGTTCTCTCACGTCCTACATGCCATGGAAGTCTGCCTCATTGTCCTCATTTGAGCTGCACTTAGCAACACAATCTGATTCGCCTTTCTTCTAGGAACTCACACTCAAGGACCCCATACCTACAGGAGAAAGGAGGCTTGCGTTCCTTCTGCAACCAAAGCACAGTTGTTCCTGTTACCCTGCAGGATTTTAGAATAGCCTAAGGACCGATAGCCTACATAGAGCATTTCAAATTTGAGGCAGTTCGCTACATGTAGAACACTTTGTGAAGAAAAGTTGATTCAGGCAAGGGACAAGGGTAGAGCTAGAGTCTCTTTTGACTTGTTAGAAATCAGAAGGCTTCAGGCTGATGGTTCACCGGCAAAGAAACCTGATGGCACGAGCCTTGCTTTCCCTTCTTAAAAGCTCTTAGTCATGCTGCCCTGAAGCTACCTAAATAACTCTCTTTTTGACTGGCCTCTAGTCACTGTAGTTAGCCCTCTGGAACAAAAAGCAGTTTTCTCTAAGGAAACACGGTGCTTCCATAGTATGGGTGGGAGCTCATCTTATCAGGCTCTAGAGCTAAAGGGAAACTTGACGTGAGTACTTGCCTCACGCTAAGGCCTGAGGAGCCCTGCTGAAGCGAAAGCGTGTTGCAGTTTGCATCAGCTCGTATTCGAAGTTCTGCTTTACTTTAACGTTTCTACACATTTCCAGACACCTAGGAACCTCGTGTGGGCACCCCATTGCCTACAAATACAGTGAGTAGCAGCAGGCTCCACTGCCCTTCAAAGAAACATCCAGGCCGTAAGCCTTTCCAAGTCACTCTATGTATTCAGAGACTAGGGCAATACACTGCACCCTTCCTTGGGAACGCTAGATGTCCTCAGCACACCAACAGCTCCAGGGATTCTGTTCTCTCACGTCCTACATGCCATGGAAGTCTGCCTCATTGTCCTCATTTGAGCTGCACTTAGCAACACAATCTGCTTCACCTCTGTTCTAGGAACTCACACCCAAGGACCCCATACCTACAGTAGAAACGAGGCTTGCATTCCTACTGCAACGAAACCACTGTTTCCTGTTACCCTGCAGGATTTTGAATAGGCTAAGGACCGATAGCCTACTCAAAGTGTTCCAAGGATGAGTGAGTTCGCTACATGCAGAACACTTTGGGAAGTAATGTTGATTCAGGCAAGGGAACAGGGTGTAGCTAGAGTCTCTTTTGACTTGTTGGAAATCAGAAGGGTTTAGACTTCGTGTTCACCGCAAAAGATGACCTGATGGCACAAGCCTTGTTTCCCATATTAAAAGCTCTATTCAGGCTGCCCTGAAGCTACCTAAATACGTCTATTTCTGACTGGCCTCTAGTCACTGTAGTTACACTCTGGACGAAAAGGTTTCTCTAACGAAGCACGATGCTTCCATAGCATGGGTGGTAGCTCATCCCGTCAGGCTCTAGAGCTAAAGGGAAACTTGACGTCAGTACTTGCCTCACGCTAAGGCCTGAAGAGCCCTGCTGAAGCGAAAGCGTGTTGCAGTTTACATTAGCTCGTATTCGCAGTTCTGCTTTACTTTAACGTTTCTACGGTTTTCCAGACTCTTTGGACCCTCGTGTGGGCACCCCATTGCCTACCAATACAGTGAGTACCAGCAGGCCGTACTGCCCTTCTAAGAAACATCCAGGCCGTAAGCCTTTCCAAGTCCCTCTATGTGTTCAGAGAGTAGGGCAATACACTGCACCCTTCCTTGGGAAAGCTAGATGTCCTCAGCACACCAACAGCTCCAGGGATTCTGTTCTCTCACGTCCTACATGCCATGGAGTCTGCCTCATTGTCCGATTTTGAGCTGCTCTTAGAAACACAATCTGCTTCGCCTTTCTTCCAGGAACTCACACCCAAGGACCCCATACCTACAGTAGAAAGGAGGCTTGCATCCTACTGCAACGAAACCACAGTTTTCCTGTTACACTGCAGGATTTTAGAATAGGCTTTAGCCTATTCTAGCCCGATAGCCTACATAGAGCATTTCAAATTTGAGGGAGTTCGCTACATGGAGAACACTTTGTGAAGAAAAGTTGATTCAGGCAAGGGACCAGGGTAGAGCTAGAGTCTCTTTTGACTTGTTAGAAATCAGAAGACTTCAGGCTGATTGTTCACCTGCAAAGAAGACCTGATGGCACAAGCCTTGCTTTCCCATATTAAAAGCTCTTAGTCATGCTGCCCTGAAGCTACCTAAATAACTCTCTTTTTGACTGGCCTCTAGTCACTGTAGTTAGCCCTCTGGAACAAAAAGCAGTTTTCTCTAAAGAAACACGGTGCTTCCATAGTATGGGTGGGAGCTCATCCCGGCAGGCTCTAGAGCTAAAGGGAAACTTGACGTGAGTACTTGCCTCACGCTAAGGCCTGAAAAGCCCTGCTGAAGCGAAAGCGTGTTGCAGTTTCCATTAGCTAGTATTCGCAGTTCTGCTTTACTTTAACGTTTCTCCGCTTTTCCAGACACTTAGGACCCTCGTGTGGGCACCCCATTGCCTACAAATACAGTGAGTAGCAGCAGGCTCCACTGCCCTTCAAAGAAACATCCAGGCCGTAAGTCTTTCCAAGTCACTCTATGTATTCAGAGACTAGGGCAATACACTGCACCCTTCCTTGGGAACGCTAGATGTCCTCAGCACACCAACAGCTCCAGGGATTCTGTTCTCTCACGTCCTACATGCCATGGAAGTCTGCCTCATTGTCCTCATTTGAGCTGCACTTAGCAACACAATCTGCTTCACCTCTGTTCTAGGAACTCACACCCAAGGACCCCATACCTACAGTAGAAACGAGGCTTGCATTCCTACTGCAACGAAACCACTGTTTCCTGTTACCCTGCAGGATTTTGAATAGGCTAAGGACCGATAGCCTACTCAAAGTGTTCCAAGGATGAGTGAGTTCGCTACATGCAGAACACTTTGGGAAGTAATGTTGATTCAGGCAAGGGAACAGGGTGTAGCTAGAGTCTCTTTTGACTTGTTGGAAATCAGAAGGGTTTAGACTTCGTGTTCACCGCAAAAGATGACCTGATGGCACAAGCCTTGTTTCCCATATTAAAAGCTCTATTCAGGCTGCCCTGAAGCTACCTAAATACGTCTATTTCTGACTGGCCTCTAGTCACTGTAGTTACACTCTGGACGAAAAGGTTTCTCTAACGAAGCACGATGCTTCCATAGCATGGGTGGTAGCTCATCCCGTCAGGCTCTAGAGCTAAAGGGAAACTTGACGTCAGTACTTGCCTCACGCTAAGGCCTGAAGAGCCCTGCTGAAGCGAAAGCGTGTTGCAGTTTACATTAGCTCGTATTCGCAGTTCTGCTTTACTTTAACGTTTCTACGGTTTTCCAGACTCTTTGGACCCTCGTGTGGGCACCCCATTGCCTACCAATACAGTGAGTACCAGCAGGCCGTACTGCCCTTCTAAGAAACATCCAGGCCGTAAGCCTTTCCAAGTCCCTCTATGTGTTCAGAGAGTAGGGCAATACACTGCACCCTTCCTTGGGAAAGCTAGATGTCCTCAGCACACCAACAGCTCCAGGGATTCTGTTCTCTCACGTCCTACATGCCATGGAGTCTGCCTCATTGTCCGATTTTGAGCTGCTCTTAGAAACACAATCTGCTTCGCCTTTCTTCCAGGAACTCACACCCAAGGACCCCATACCTACAGTAGAAAGGAGGCTTGCATCCTACTGCAACGAAACCACAGTTTTCCTGTTACACTGCAGGATTTTAGAATAGGCTTTAGCCTATTCTAGCCCGATAGCCTACATAGAGCATTTCAAATTTGAGGGAGTTCGCTACATGGAGAACACTTTGTGAAGAAAAGTTGATTCAGGCAAGGGACCAGGGTAGAGCTAGAGTCTCTTTTGACTTGTTAGAAATCAGAAGACTTCAGGCTGATTGTTCACCGGCAAAGAAGACCTGATGGCACAAGCCTTGCTTTCCCATATTAAAAGCTCTTAGTCATGCTGCCCTGAAGCTACCTAAATAACTCTCTTTTTGACTGGCCTCTAGTCACTGTAGTTAGCCCTCTGGAACAAAAAGCAGTTTTCTCTAAAGAAACACGGTGCTTCCATAGTATGGGTGGGAGCTCATCCTGTCAGGCTCTAGAGCTAAAGGGAAACTTGACGTGAGTACTTGCCTCACGCTAAGGCCTGAAAAGCCCTGCTGAAGCGAAAGCGTGTTGCAGTTTCCATTAGCTAGTATTCGCAGTTCTGCTTTACTTTAACGTTTCTCCGCTTTTCCAGACACTTAGGACCCTCGTGTGGGCACCCCACTGCCTACAAATACAGTGAGTACCAGCAGGTTCCACTGCCCTTCTAAGAAACTTCCAGGCCGTAAGTCTTTCCAAGTCACTCTGCATTCAGAGAGCAGGGCAATACACTGCACCCTTCCTTGGGAAAGCTAGATGTCCTCAGCACACCAACAGCTCCAGGGATTCTGTTCTCTCACGTCCTACATGCCATGGAAGTCTGCCTCATTGTCCTCATTTGAGCTGCACTTAGCAACACAATCTGATTCGCCTTTCTTCTAGGAACTCACACTCAAGGACCCCATACCTACAGGAGAAAGGAGGCTTGCGTTCCTTCTGCAACCAAAGCACAGTTGTTCCTGTTACCCTGCAGGATTTTAGAATAGCCTAAGGACCGATAGCCTACATAGAGCATTTCAAATTTGAGGCAGTTCGCTACATGTAGAACACTTTGTGAAGAAAAGTTGATTCAGGCAAGGGACAAGGGTAGAGCTAGAGTCTCTTTTGACTTGTTAGAAATCAGAAGGCTTCAGGCTGATGGTTCACCGGCAAAGAAACCTGATGGCACGAGCCTTGCTTTCCCTTCTTAAAAGCTCTTAGTCATGCTGCCCTGAAGCTACATAAATAACTCTCTTTTTGACTGGCCTCTAGTCACTGTAGTTAGCCCTCTGGAACAAAAAGCAGTTTTCTCTAAGGAAACACGGTGCTTCCATAGTATGGGTGGGAGCTCATCTTATCAGGCTCTAGAGCTAAAGGGAAACTTGACGTGAGTACTTGCCTCACGCTAAGGCCTGAGGAGCCCTGCTGAAGCGAAAGCGTGTTGCAGTTTGCATCAGCTCGTATTCGAAGTTCTGCTTTACTTTAACGTTTCTACACATTTCCAGACACCTAGGAACCTCGTGTGGGCACCCCATTGCCTACAAATACAGTGAGTAGCAGCAGGCTCCACTGCCCTTCAAAGAAACATCCAGGCCGTAAGCCTTTCCAAGTCACTCTATGTATTCAGAGACTAGGGCAATACACTGCACCCTTCCTTGGGAACGCTAGATGTCCTCAGCACACCAACAGCTCCAGGGATTCTGTTCTCTCACGTCCTACATGCCATGGAAGTCTGCCTCATTGTCCTCATTTGAGCTGCACTTAGCAACACAATCTGCTTCACCTCTGTTCTAGGAACTCACACCCAAGGACCCCATACCTACAGTAGAAACGAGGCTTGCATTCCTACTGCAACGAAACCACTGTTTCCTGTTACACTGCAGGATTTTGAATAGGCTAAGGACCGATAGCCTACTCAAAGTGTTCCAAGGATGAGTGAGTTCGCTACATGCAGAACACTTTGGGAAGTAATGTTGATTCAGGCAAGGGAACAGGGTGTAGCTAGAGTCTCTTTTGACTTGTTGGAAATCAGAAGGGTTTAGACTTCGTGTTCACCGCAAAAGATGACCTGATGGCACAAGCCTTGTTTCCCATATTAAAAGCTCTATTCAGGCTGCCCTGAAGCTACCTAAATACGTCTATTTCTGACTGGCCTCTAGTCACTGTAGTTACACTCTGGACGAAAAGGTTTCTCTAACGAAGCACGATGCTTCCATAGCATGGGTGGTAGCTCATCCCGTCAGGCTCTAGAGCTAAAGGGAAACTTGACGTCAGTACTTGCCTCACGCTAAGGCCTGAAGAGCCCTGCTGAAGCGAAAGCGTGTTGCAGTTTACATTAGCTCGTATTCGCAGTTCTGCTTTACTTTAACGTTTCTACGGTTTTCCAGACTCTTTGGACCCTCGTGTGGGCACCCCATTGCCTACCAATACAGTGAGTACCAGCAGGCCGTACTGCCCTTCTAAGAAACATCCAGGCCGTAAGCCTTTCCAAGTCCCTCTATGTGTTCAGAGAGTAGGGCAATACACTGCACCCTTCCTTGGGAAAGCTAGATGTCCTCAGCACACCAACAGCTCCAGGGATTCTGTTCTCTCACGTCCTACATGCCATGGAGTCTGCCTCATTGTCCGATTTTGAGCTGCTCTTAGAAACACAATCTGCTTCGCCTTTCTTCCAGGAACTCACACCCAAGGACCCCATACCTACAGTAGAAAGGAGGCTTGCATCCTACTGCAACGAAACCACAGTTTTCCTGTTACACTGCAGGATTTTAGAATAGGCTTTAGCCTATTCTAGCCCGATAGCCTACATAGAGCATTTCAAATTTGAGGGAGTTCGCTACATGGAGAACACTTTGTGAAGAAAAGTTGATTCAGGCAAGGGACCAGGGTAGAGCTAGAGTCTCTTTTGACTTGTTAGAAATCAGAAGACTTCAGGCTGATTGTTCACCGGCAAAGAAGACCTGATGGCACAAGCCTTGCTTTCCCATATTAAAAGCTCTTAGTCATGCTGCCCTGAAGCTACCTAAATAACTCTCTTTTTGACTGGCCTCTAGTCACTGTAGTTAGCCCTCTGGAACAAAAAGCAGTTTTCTCTAAAGAAACACGGTGCTTCCATAGTATGGGTGGGAGCTCATCCTGTCAGGCTCTAGAGCTAAAGGGAAACTTGACGTGAGTACTTGCCTCACGCTAAGGCCTGAAAAGCCCTGCTGAAGCGAAAGCGTGTTGCAGTTTCCATTAGCTAGTATTCGCAGTTCTGCTTTACTTTAACGTTTCTCCGCTTTTCCAGACACTTAGGACCCTCGTGTGGGCACCCCACTGCCTACAAATACAGTGAGTACCAGCAGGCTCCACTGCCCTTCTAAGAAACTTCCAGGCCGTAAGTCTTTCCAAGTCACTCTGCATTCAGAGAGCAGGGCAATACACTGCACCCTTCCTTGGGAAAGCTAGATGTCCTCAGCACACCAACAGCTCCAGGGATTCTGTTCTCTCACGTCCTACATGCCATGGAAGTCTGCCTCATTGTCCTCATTTGAGCTGCACTTAGCAACACAATCTGATTCGCCTTTCTTCTAGGAACTCACACTCAAGGACCCCATACCTACAGGAGAAAGGAGGCTTGCGTTCCTTCTGCAACCAAAGCACAGTTGTTCCTGTTACCCTGCAGGATTTTAGAATAGCCTAAGGACCGATAGCCTACATAGAGCATTTCAAATTTGAGGCAGTTCGCTACATGTAGAACACTTTGTGAAGAAAAGTTGATTCAGGCAAGGGACAAGGGTAGAGCTAGAGTCTCTTTTGACTTGTTAGAAATCAGAAGGCTTCAGGCTGATGGTTCACCGGCAAAGAAACCTGATGGCACGAGCCTTGCTTTCCCTTCTTAAAAGCTCTTAGTCATGCTGCCCTGAAGCTACATAAATAACTCTCTTTTTGACTGGCCTCTAGTCACTGTAGTTAGCCCTCTGGAACAAAAAGCAGTTTTCTCTAAGGAAACACGGTGCTTCCATAGTATGGGTGGGAGCTCATCTTATCAGGCTCTAGAGCTAAAGGGAAACTTGACGTGAGTACTTGCCTCACGCTAAGGCCTGAGGAGCCCTGCTGAAGCGAAAGCGTGTTGCAGTTTGCATCAGCTCGTATTCGAAGTTCTGCTTTACTTTAACGTTTCTACACATTTCCAGACACCTAGGAACCTCGTGTGGGCACCCCATTGCCTACAAATACAGTGAGTAGCAGCAGGCTCCACTGCCCTTCAAAGAAACATCCAGGCCGTAAGCCTTTCCAAGTCACTCTATGTATTCAGAGACTAGGGCAATACACTGCACCCTTCCTTGGGAACGCTAGATGTCCTCAGCACACCAACAGCTCCAGGGATTCTGTTCTCTCACGTCCTACATGCCATGGAAGTCTGCCTTATTGTCCTCATTTGAGCTGCACTTAGCAACACAATCTGCTTCACCTCTGTTCTAGGAACTCACACCCAAGGACCCCATACCTACAGTAGAAACGAGGCTTGCATTCCTACTGCAACGAAACCACTGTTTCCTGTTACACTGCAGGATTTTGAATAGGCTAAGGACCGATAGCCTACTCAAAGTGTTCCAAGGATGAGTGAGTTCGCTACATGCAGAACACTTTGGGAAGTAATGTTGATTCAGGCAAGGGAACAGGGTGTAGCTAGAGTCTCTTTTGACTTGTTGGAAATCAGAAGGGTTTAGACTTCGTGTTCACCGCAAAAGATGACCTGATGGCACAAGCCTTGTTTCCCATATTAAAAGCTCTATTCATGCTGCCCTGAAGCTACCTAAATACGTCTATTTCTGACTGGCCTCTAGTCACTGTAGTTACACTCTGGACGAAAAGGTTTCTCTAACGAAGCACGATGCTTCCATAGCATGGGTGGTAGCTCATCCCGTCAGGCTCTAGAGCTAAAGGGAAACTTGACGTCAGTACTTGCCTCACGCTAAGGCCTGAAGAGCCCTGCTGAAGCGAAAGCGTGTTGCAGTTTACATTAGCTCGTATTCGCAGTTCTGCTTTACTTTAACGTTTCTACGGTTTTCCAGACTCTTTGGACCCTCGTGTGGGCACCCCATTGCCTACCAATACAGTGAGTACCAGCAGGCCGTACTGCCCTTCTAAGAAACATCCAGGCCGTAAGCCTTTCCAAGTCCCTCTATGTGTTCAGAGAGTAGGGCAATACACTGCACCCTTCCTTGGGAAAGCTAGATGTCCTCAGCACACCAACAGCTCCAGGGATTCTGTTCTCTCACGTCCTACATGCCATGGAAGTCTGCCTCATTGTCCTCATTTGAGCTGCACTTAGCAACACAATCTGATTCGCCTTTCTTCTAGGAACTCACACTCAAGGACCCCATACCTACAGGAGAAAGGAGGCTTGCGTTCCTTCTGCAACCAAAGCACAGTTGTTCCTGTTACCCTGCAGGATTTTAGAATAGCCTAAGGACCGATAGCCTACATAGAGCATTTCAAATTTGAGGCAGTTCGCTACATGTAGAACACTTTGTGAAGAAAAGTTGATTCAGGCAAGGGACAAGGGTAGAGCTAGAGTCTCTTTTGACTTGTTAGAAATCAGAAGGCTTCAGGCTGATGGTTCACCGGCAAAGAAACCTGATGGCACGAGCCTTGCTTTCCCTTCTTAAAAGCTCTTAGTCATGCTGCCCTGAAGCTACCTAAATAACTCTCTTTTTGACTGGCCTCTAGTCACTGTAGTTAGCCCTCTGGAACAAAAAGCAGTTTTCTCTAAGGAAACACGGTGCTTCCATAGTATGGGTGGGAGCTCATCTTATCAGGCTCTAGAGCTAAAGGGAAACTTGACGTGAGTACTTGCCTCACGCTAAGGCCTGAGGAGCCCTGCTGAAGCGAAAGCGTGTTGCAGTTTGCATCAGCTCGTATTCGAAGTTCTGCTTTACTTTAACGTTTCTACACATTTCCAGACACCTAGGAACCTCGTGTGGGCACCCCATTGCCTACAAATACAGTGAGTAGCAGCAGGCTCCACTGCCCTTCAAAGAAACATCCAGGCCGTAAGCCTTTCCAAGTCACTCTATGTATTCAGAGACTAGGGCAATACACTGCACCCTTCCTTGGGAACGCTAGATGTCCTCAGCACACCAACAGCTCCAGGGATTCTGTTCTCTCACGTCCTACATGCCATGGAAGTCTGCCTCATTGTCCTCATTTGAGCTGCACTTAGCAACACAATCTGCTTCACCTCTGTTCTAGGAACTCACACCCAAGGACCCCATACCTACAGTAGAAACGAGGCTTGCATTCCTACTGCAACGAAACCACTGTTTCCTGTTACACTGCAGGATTTTGAATAGGCTAAGGACCGATAGCCTACTCAAAGTGTTCCAAGGATGAGTGAGTTCGCTACATGCAGAACACTTTGGGAAGTAATGTTGATTCAGGCAAGGGAACAGGGTGTAGCTAGAGTCTCTTTTGACTTGTTGGAAATCAGAAGGGTTTAGACTTCGTGTTCACCGCAAAAGATGACCTGATGGCACAAGCCTTGTTTCCCATATTAAAAGCTCTATTCAGGCTGCCCTGAAGCTACCTAAATACGTCTATTTCTGACTGGCCTCTAGTCACTGTAGTTACACTCTGGACGAAAAGGTTTCTCTAACGAAGCACGATGCTTCCATAGCATGGGTGGTAGCTCATCCCGTCAGGCTCTAGAGCTAAAGGGAAACTTGACGTCAGTACTTGCCTCACGCTAAGGCCTGAAGAGCCCTGCTGAAGCGAAAGCGTGTTGCAGTTTACATTAGCTCGTATTCGCAGTTCTGCTTTACTTTAACGTTTCTACGGTTTTCCAGACTCTTTGGACCCTCGTGTGGGCACCCCATTGCCTACCAATACAGTGAGTACCAGCAGGCCGTACTGCCCTTCTAAGAAACATCCAGGCCGTAAGCCTTTCCAAGTCCCTCTATGTGTTCAGAGAGTAGGGCAATACACTGCACCCTTCCTTGGGAAAGCTAGATGTCCTCAGCACACCAACAGCTCCAGGGATTCTGTTCTCTCACGTCCTACATGCCATGGAGTCTGCCTCATTGTCCGATTTTGAGCTGCTCTTAGAAACACAATCTGCTTCGCCTTTCTTCCAGGAACTCACACCCAAGGACCCCATACCTACAGTAGAAAGGAGGCTTGCATCCTACT
The DNA here is from genome assembly GCF_028564815.1 of Eubalaena glacialis. Taxonomy (NCBI): domain Eukaryota; kingdom Metazoa; phylum Chordata; class Mammalia; order Artiodactyla; family Balaenidae; genus Eubalaena; species Eubalaena glacialis. The sequence goes on along the minus strand of NC_083735.1, from coordinate 44,361,080 downwards.
GCAACGAAACCACAGTTTTCCTGTTACACTGCAGGATTTTAGAATAGGCTTTAGCCTATTCTAGCCCGATAGCCTACATAGAGCATTTCAAATTTGAGGGAGTTCGCTACATGGAGAACACTTTGTGAAGAAAAGTTGATTCAGGCAAGGGACCAGGGTAGAGCTAGAGTCTCTTTTGACTTGTTAGAAATCAGAAGACTTCAGGCTGATTGTTCACCTGCAAAGAAGACCTGATGGCACAAGCCTTGCTTTCCCATATTAAAAGCTCTTAGTCATGCTGCCCTGAAGCTACCTAAATAACTCTCTTTTTGACTGGCCTCTAGTCACTGTAGTTAGCCCTCTGGAACAAAAAGCAGTTTTCTCTAAAGAAACACGGTGCTTCCATAGTATGGGTGGGAGCTCATCCCGGCAGGCTCTAGAGCTAAAGGGAAACTTGACGTGAGTACTTGCCTCACGCTAAGGCCTGAAAAGCCCTGCTGAAGCGAAAGCGTGTTGCAGTTTCCATTAGCTAGTATTCGCAGTTCTGCTTTACTTTAACGTTTCTCCGCTTTTCCAGACACTTAGGACCCTCGTGTGGGCACCCCATTGCCTACAAATACAGTGAGTAGCAGCAGGCTCCACTGCCCTTCAAAGAAACATCCAGGCCGTAAGCCTTTCCAAGTCACTCTATGTATTCAGAGACTAGGGCAATACACTGCACCCTTCCTTGGGAACGCTAGATGTCCTCAGCACACCAACAGCTCCAGGGATTCTGTTCTCTCACGTCCTACATGCCATGGAAGTCTGCCTCATTGTCCTCATTTGAGCTGCACTTAGCAACACAATCTGCTTCACCTCTGTTCTAGGAACTCACACCCAAGGACCCCATACCTACCGTAGAAACGAGGCTTGCATTCCTACTGCAACGAAACCACTGTTTCCTGTTACCCTGCAGGATTTTGAATAGGCTAAGGACCGATAGCCTACTCAAAGTGTTCCAAGGATGAGTGAGTTCGCTACATGCAGAACACTTTGGGAAGTAATGTTGATTCAGGCAAGGGAACAGGGTGTAGCTAGAGTCTCTTTTGACTTGTTGGAAATCAGAAGGGTTTAGACTTCGTGTTCACCGCAAAAGATGACCTGATGGCACAAGCCTTGTTTCCCATATTAAAAGCTCTATTCAGGCTGCCCTGAAGCTACCTAAATACGTCTATTTCTGACTGGCCTCTAGTCACTGTAGTTACACTCTGGACGAAAAGGTTTCTCTAACGAAGCACGATGCTTCCATAGCATGGGTGGTAGCTCATCCCGTCAGGCTCTAGAGCTAAAGGGAAACTTGACGTCAGTACTTGCCTCACGCTAAGGCCTGAAGAGCCCTGCTGAAGCGAAAGCGTGTTGCAGTTTACATTAGCTCGTATTCGCAGTTCTGCTTTACTTTAACGTTTCTACGGTTTTCCAGACTCTTTGGACCCTCGTGTGGGCACCCCATTGCCTACCAATACAGTGAGTACCAGCAGGCCGTACTGCCCTTCTAAGAAACATCCAGGCCGTAAGCCTTTCCAAGTCCCTCTATGTGTTCAGAGAGTAGGGCAATACACTGCACCCTTCCTTGGGAAAGCTAGATGTCCTCAGCACACCAACAGCTCCAGGGATTCTGTTCTCTCACGTCCTACATGCCATGGAGTCTGCCTCATTGTCCGATTTTGAGCTGCTCTTAGAAACACAATCTGCTTCGCCTTTCTTCCAGGAACTCACACCCAAGGACCCCATACCTACAGTAGAAAGGAGGCTTGCATCCTACTGCAACGAAACCACAGTTTTCCTGTTACACTGCAGGATTTTAGAATAGGCTTTAGCCTATTCTAGCCCGATAGCCTACATAGAGCATTTCAAATTTGAGGGAGTTCGCTACATGGAGAACACTTTGTGAAGAAAAGTTGATTCAGGCAAGGGACCAGGGTAGAGCTAGAGTCTCTTTTGACTTGTTAGAAATCAGAAGACTTCAGGCTGATTGTTCACCGGCAAAGAAGACCTGATGGCACAAGCCTTGCTTTCCCATATTAAAAGCTCTTAGTCATGCTGCCCTGAAGCTACCTAAATAACTCTCTTTTAGACTGGCCTCTAGTCACTGTAGTTAGCCCTCTGGAACAAAAAGCAGTTTTCTCTAAAGAAACACGGTGCTTCCATAGTATGGGTGGGAGCTCATCCTGTCAGGCTCTAGAGCTAAAGGGAAACTTGACGTGAGTACTTGCCTCACGCTAAGGCCTGAAAAGCCCTGCTGAAGCGAAAGCGTGTTGCAGTTTCCATTAGCTAGTATTCGCAGTTCTGCTTTACTTTAACGTTTCTCCGCTTTTCCAGACACTTAGGACCCTCGTGTGGGCACCCCACTGCCTACAAATACAGTGAGTACCAGCAGGTTCCACTGCCCTTCTAAGAAACTTCCAGGCCGTAAGTCTTTCCAAGTCACTCTGCATTCAGAGAGCAGGGCAATACACTGCACCCTTCCTTGGGAAAGCTAGATGTCCTCAGCACACCAACAGCTCCAGGGATTCTGTTCTCTCACGTCCTACATGCCATGGAAGTCTGCCTCATTGTCCTCATTTGAGCTGCACTTAGCAACACAATCTGATTCGCCTTTCTTCTAGGAACTCACACTCAAGGACCCCATACCTACAGGAGAAAGGAGGCTTGCGTTCCTTCTGCAACCAAAGCACAGTTGTTCCTGTTACCCTGCAGGATTTTAGAATAGCCTAAGGACCGATAGCCTACATAGAGCATTTCAAATTTGAGGCAGTTCGCTACATGTAGAACACTTTGTGAAGAAAAGTTGATTCAGGCAAGGGACAAGGGTAGAGCTAGAGTCTCTTTTGACTTGTTAGAAATCAGAAGGCTTCAGGCTGATGGTTCACCGGCAAAGAAACCTGATGGCACGAGCCTTGCTTTCCCTTCTTAAAAGCTCTTAGTCATGCTGCCCTGAAGCTACCTAAATAACTCTCTTTTTGACTGGCCTCTAGTCACTGTAGTTAGCCCTCTGGAACAAAAAGCAGTTTTCTCTAAGGAAACACGGTGCTTCCATAGTATGGGTGGGAGCTCATCTTATCAGGCTCTAGAGCTAAAGGGAAACTTGACGTGAGTACTTGCCTCACGCTAAGGCCTGAGGAGCCCTGCTGAAGCGAAAGCGTGTTGCAGTTTGCATCAGCTCGTATTCGAAGTTCTGCTTTACTTTAACGTTTCTACACATTTCCAGACACCTAGGAACCTCGTGTGGGCACCCCATTGCCTACAAATACAGTGAGTAGCAGCAGGCTCCACTGCCCTTCAAAGAAACATCCAGGCCGTAAGCCTTTCCAAGTCACTCTATGTATTCAGAGACTAGGGCAATACACTGCACCCTTCCTTGGGAACGCTAGATGTCCTCAGCACACCAACAGCTCCAGGGATTCTGTTCTCTCACGTCCTACATGCCATGGAAGTCTGCCTCATTGTCCTCATTTGAGCTGCACTTAGCAACACAATCTGCTTCACCTCTGTTCTAGGAACTCACACCCAAGGACCCCATACCTACAGTAGAAACGAGGCTTGCATTCCTACTGCAACGAAACCACTGTTTCCTGTTACACTGCAGGATTTTGAATAGGCTAAGGACCGATAGCCTACTCAAAGTGTTCCAAGGATGAGTGAGTTCGCTACATGCAGAACACTTTGGGAAGTAATGTTGATTCAGGCAAGGGAACAGGGTGTAGCTAGAGTCTCTTTTGACTTGTTGGAAATCAGAAGGGTTTAGACTTCGTGTTCACCGCAAAAGATGACCTGATGGCACAAGCCTTGTTTCCCATATTAAAAGCTCTATTCAGGCTGCCCTGAAGCTACCTAAATACGTCTATTTCTGACTGGCCTCTAGTCACTGTAGTTACACTCTGGACGAAAAGGTTTCTCTAACGAAGCACGATGCTTCCATAGCATGGGTGGTAGCTCATCCCGTCAGGCTCTAGAGCTAAAGGGAAACTTGACGTCAGTACTTGCCTCACGCTAAGGCCTGAAGAGCCCTGCTGAAGCGAAAGCGTGTTGCAGTTTACATTAGCTCGTATTCGCAGTTCTGCTTTACTTTAACGTTTCTACGGTTTTCCAGACTCTTTGGACCCTCGTGTGGGCACCCCATTGCCTACCAATACAGTGAGTACCAGCAGGCCGTACTGCCCTTCTAAGAAACATCCAGGCCGTAAGCCTTTCCAAGTCCCTCTATGTGTTCAGAGAGTAGGGCAATACACTGCACCCTTCCTTGGGAAAGCTAGATGTCCTCAGCACACCAACAGCTCCAGGGATTCTGTTCTCTCACGTCCTACATGCCATGGAGTCTGCCTCATTGTCCGATTTTGAGCTGCTCTTAGAAACACAATCTGCTTCGCCTTTCTTCCAGGAACTCACACCCAAGGACCCCATACCTACAGTAGAAAGGAGGCTTGCATCCTACTGCAACGAAACCACAGTTTTCCTGTTACACTGCAGGATTTTAGAATAGGCTTTAGCCTATTCTAGCCCGATAGCCTACATAGAGCATTTCAAATTTGAGGGAGTTCGCTACATGGAGAACACTTTGTGAAGAAAAGTTGATTCAGGCAAGGGACCAGGGTAGAGCTAGAGTCTCTTTTGACTTGTTAGAAATCAGAAGACTTCAGGCTGATTGTTCACCTGCAAAGAAGACCTGATGGCACAAGCCTTGCTTTCCCATATTAAAAGCTCTTAGTCATGCTGCCCTGAAGCTACCTAAATAACTCTCTTTTTGACTGGCCTCTAGTCACTGTAGTTAGCCCTCTGGAACAAAAAGCAGTTTTCTCTAAAGAAACACGGTGCTTCCATAGTATGGGTGGGAGCTCATCCCGGCAGGCTCTAGAGCTAAAGGGAAACTTGACGTGAGTACTTGCCTCACGCTAAGGCCTGAAAAGCCCTGCTGAAGCGAAAGCGTGTTGCAGTTTCCATTAGCTAGTATTCGCAGTTCTGCTTTACTTTAACGTTTCTCCGCTTTTCCAGACACTTAGGACCCTCGTGTGGGCACCCCATTGCCTACAAATACAGTGAGTAGCAGCAGGCTCCACTGCCCTTCAAAGAAACATCCAGGCCGTAAGCCTTTCCAAGTCACTCTATGTATTCAGAGACTAGGGCAATACACTGCACCCTTCCTTGGGAACGCTAGATGTCCTCAGCACACCAACAGCTCCAGGGATTCTGTTCTCTCACGTCCTACATGCCATGGAAGTCTGCCTCATTGTCCTCATTTGAGCTGCACTTAGCAACACAATCTGCTTCACCTCTGTTCTAGGAACTCACACCCAAGGACCCCATACCTACCGTAGAAACGAGGCTTGCATTCCTACTGCAACGAAACCACTGTTTCCTGTTACCCTGCAGGATTTTGAATAGGCTAAGGACCGATAGCCTACTCAAAGTGTTCCAAGGATGAGTGAGTTCGCTACATGCAGAACACTTTGGGAAGTAATGTTGATTCAGGCAAGGGAACAGGGTGTAGCTAGAGTCTCTTTTGACTTGTTGGAAATCAGAAGGGTTTAGACTTCGTGTTCACCGCAAAAGATGACCTGATGGCACAAGCCTTGTTTCCCATATTAAAAGCTCTATTCAGGCTGCCCTGAAGCTACCTAAATACGTCTATTTCTGACTGGCCTCTAGTCACTGTAGTTACACTCTGGACGAAAAGGTTTCTCTAACGAAGCACGATGCTTCCATAGCATGGGTGGTAGCTCATCCCGTCAGGCTCTAGAGCTAAAGGGAAACTTGACGTCAGTACTTGCCTCACGCTAAGGCCTGAAGAGCCCTGCTGAAGCGAAAGCGTGTTGCAGTTTACATTAGCTCGTATTCGCAGTTCTGCTTTACTTTAACGTTTCTACGGTTTTCCAGACTCTTTGGACCCTCGTGTGGGCACCCCATTGCCTACCAATACAGTGAGTACCAGCAGGCCGTACTGCCCTTCTAAGAAACATCCAGGCCGTAAGCCTTTCCAAGTCCCTCTATGTGTTCAGAGAGTAGGGCAATACACTGCACCCTTCCTTGGGAAAGCTAGATGTCCTCAGCACACCAACAGCTCCAGGGATTCTGTTCTCTCACGTCCTACATGCCATGGAGTCTGCCTCATTGTCCGATTTTGAGCTGCTCTTAGAAACACAATCTGCTTCGCCTTTCTTCCAGGAACTCACACCCAAGGACCCCATACCTACAGTAGAAAGGAGGCTTGCATCCTACTGCAACGAAACCACAGTTTTCCTGTTACACTGCAGGATTTTAGAATAGGCTTTAGCCTATTCTAGCCCGATAGCCTACATAGAGCATTTCAAATTTGAGGGAGTTCGCTACATGGAGAACACTTTGTGAAGAAAAGTTGATTCAGGCAAGGGACCAGGGTAGAGCTAGAGTCTCTTTTGACTTGTTAGAAATCAGAAGACTTCAGGCTGATTGTTCACCGGCAAAGAAGACCTGATGGCACAAGCCTTGCTTTCCCATATTAAAAGCTCTTAGTCATGCTGCCCTGAAGCTACCTAAATAACTCTCTTTTAGACTGGCCTCTAGTCACTGTAGTTAGCCCTCTGGAACAAAAAGCAGTTTTCTCTAAAGAAACACGGTGCTTCCATAGTATGGGTGGGAGCTCATCCTGTCAGGCTCTAGAGCTAAAGGGAAACTTGACGTGAGTACTTGCCTCACGCTAAGGCCTGAAAAGCCCTGCTGAAGCGAAAGCGTGTTGCAGTTTCCATTAGCTAGTATTCGCAGTTCTGCTTTACTTTAACGTTTCTCCGCTTTTCCAGACACTTAGGACCCTCGTGTGGGCACCCCACTGCCTACAAATACAGTGAGTACCAGCAGGTTCCACTGCCCTTCTAAGAAACTTCCAGGCCGTAAGTCTTTCCAAGTCACTCTGCATTCAGAGAGCAGGGCAATACACTGCACCCTTCCTTGGGAAAGCTAGATGTCCTCAGCACACCAACAGCTCCAGGGATTCTGTTCTCTCACGTCCTACATGCCATGGAAGTCTGCCTCATTGTCCTCATTTGAGCTGCACTTAGCAACACAATCTGATTCGCCTTTCTTCTAGGAACTCACACTCAAGGACCCCATACCTACAGGAGAAAGGAGGCTTGCGTTCCTTCTGCAACCAAAGCACAGTTGTTCCTGTTACCCTGCAGGATTTTAGAATAGCCTAAGGACCGATAGCCTACATAGAGCATTTCAAATTTGAGGCAGTTCGCTACATGTAGAACACTTTGTGAAGAAAAGTTGATTCAGGCAAGGGACAAGGGTAGAGCTAGAGTCTCTTTTGACTTGTTAGAAATCAGAAGGCTTCAGGCTGATGGTTCACCGGCAAAGAAACCTGATGGCACGAGCCTTGCTTTCCCTTCTTAAAAGCTCTTAGTCATGCTGCCCTGAAGCTACCTAAATAACTCTCTTTTTGACTGGCCTCTAGTCACTGTAGTTAGCCCTCTGGAACAAAAAGCAGTTTTCTCTAAGGAAACACGGTGCTTCCATAGTATGGGTGGGAGCTCATCTTATCAGGCTCTAGAGCTAAAGGGAAACTTGACGTGAGTACTTGCCTCACGCTAAGGCCTGAGGAGCCCTGCTGAAGCGAAAGCGTGTTGCAGTTTGCATCAGCTCGTATTCGAAGTTCTGCTTTACTTTAACGTTTCTACACATTTCCAGACACCTAGGAACCTCGTGTGGGCACCCCATTGCCTACAAATACAGTGAGTAGCAGCAGGCTCCACTGCCCTTCAAAGAAACATCCAGGCCGTAAGCCTTTCCAAGTCACTCTATGTATTCAGAGACTAGGGCAATACACTGCACCCTTCCTTGGGAACGCTAGATGTCCTCAGCACACCAACAGCTCCAGGGATTCTGTTCTCTCACGTCCTACATGCCATGGAAGTCTGCCTTATTGTCCTCATTTGAGCTGCACTTAGCAACACAATCTGCTTCACCTCTGTTCTAGGAACTCACACCCAAGGACCCCATACCTACAGTAGAAACGAGGCTTGCATTCCTACTGCAACGAAACCACTGTTTCCTGTTACACTGCAGGATTTTGAATAGGCTAAGGACCGATAGCCTACTCAAAGTGTTCCAAGGATGAGTGAGTTCGCTACATGCAGAACACTTTGGGAAGTAATGTTGATTCAGGCAAGGGAACAGGGTGTAGCTAGAGTCTCTTTTGACTTGTTGGAAATCAGAAGGGTTTAGACTTCGTGTTCACCGCAAAAGATGACCTGATGGCACAAGCCTTGTTTCCCATATTAAAAGCTCTATTCATGCTGCCCTGAAGCTACCTAAATACGTCTATTTCTGACTGGCCTCTAGTCACTGTAGTTACACTCTGGACGAAAAGGTTTCTCTAACGAAGCACGATGCTTCCATAGCATGGGTGGTAGCTCATCCCGTCAGGCTCTAGAGCTAAAGGGAAACTTGACGTCAGTACTTGCCTCACGCTAAGGCCTGAAGAGCCCTGCTGAAGCGAAAGCGTGTTGCAGTTTACATTAGCTCGTATTCGCAGTTCTGCTTTACTTTAACGTTTCTACGGTTTTCCAGACTCTTTGGACCCTCGTGTGGGCACCCCATTGCCTACCAATACAGTGAGTACCAGCAGGCCGTACTGCCCTTCTAAGAAACATCCAGGCCGTAAGCCTTTCCAAGTCCCTCTATGTGTTCAGAGAGTAGGGCAATACACTGCACCCTTCCTTGGGAAAGCTAGATGTCCTCAGCACACCAACAGCTCCAGGGATTCTGTTCTCTCACGTCCTACATGCCATGGAAGTCTGCCTCATTGTCCTCATTTGAGCTGCACTTAGCAACACAATCTGATTCGCCTTTCTTCTAGGAACTCACACTCAAGGACCCCATACCTACAGGAGAAAGGAGGCTTGCGTTCCTTCTGCAACCAAAGCACAGTTGTTCCTGTTACCCTGCAGGATTTTAGAATAGCCTAAGGACCGATAGCCTACATAGAGCATTTCAAATTTGAGGCAGTTCGCTACATGTAGAACACTTTGTGAAGAAAAGTTGATTCAGGCAAGGGACAAGGGTAGAGCTAGAGTCTCTTTTGACTTGTTAGAAATCAGAAGGCTTCAGGCTGATGGTTCACCGGCAAAGAAACCTGATGGCACGAGCCTTGCTTTCCCTTCTTAAAAGCTCTTAGTCATGCTGCCCTGAAGCTACCTAAATAACTCTCTTTTTGACTGGCCTCTAGTCACTGTAGTTAGCCCTCTGGAACAAAAAGCAGTTTTCTCTAAGGAAACACGGTGCTTCCATAGTATGGGTGGGAGCTCATCTTATCAGGCTCTAGAGCTAAAGGGAAACTTGACGTGAGTACTTGCCTCACGCTAAGGCCTGAGGAGCCCTGCTGAAGCGAAAGCGTGTTGCAGTTTGCATCAGCTCGTATTCGAAGTTCTGCTTTACTTTAACGTTTCTACACATTTCCAGACACCTAGGAACCTCGTGTGGGCACCCCATTGCCTACAAATACAGTGAGTAGCAGCAGGCTCCACTGCCCTTCAAAGAAACATCCAGGCCGTAAGCCTTTCCAAGTCACTCTATGTATTCAGAGACTAGGGCAATACACTGCACCCTTCCTTGGGAACGCTAGATGTCCTCAGCACACCAACAGCTCCAGGGATTCTGTTCTCTCACGTCCTACATGCCATGGAAGTCTGCCTCATTGTCCTCATTTGAGCTGCACTTAGCAACACAATCTGCTTCACCTCTGTTCTAGGAACTCACACCCAAGGACCCCATACCTACAGTAGAAACGAGGCTTGCATTCCTACTGCAACGAAACCACTGTTTCCTGTTACACTGCAGGATTTTGAATAGGCTAAGGACCGATAGCCTACTCAAAGTGTTCCAAGGATGAGTGAGTTCGCTACATGCAGAACACTTTGGGAAGTAATGTTGATTCAGGCAAGGGAACAGGGTGTAGCTAGAGTCTCTTTTGACTTGTTGGAAATCAGAAGGGTTTAGACTTCGTGTTCACCGCAAAAGATGACCTGATGGCACAAGCCTTGTTTCCCATATTAAAAGCTCTATTCAGGCTGCCCTGAAGCTACCTAAATACGTCTATTTCTGACTGGCCTCTAGTCACTGTAGTTACACTCTGGACGAAAAGGTTTCTCTAACGAAGCACGATGCTTCCATAGCATGGGTGGTAGCTCATCCCGTCAGGCTCTAGAGCTAAAGGGAAACTTGACGTCAGTACTTGCCTCACGCTAAGGCCTGAAGAGCCCTGCTGAAGCGAAAGCGTGTTGCAGTTTACATTAGCTCGTATTCGCAGTTCTGCTTTACTTTAACGTTTCTACGGTTTTCCAGACTCTTTGGACCCTCGTGTGGGCACCCCATTGCCTACCAATACAGTGAGTACCAGCAGGCCGTACTGCCCTTCTAAGAAACATCCAGGCCGTAAGCCTTTCCAAGTCCCTCTATGTGTTCAGAGAGTAGGGCAATACACTGCACCCTTCCTTGGGAAAGCTAGATGTCCTCAGCACACCAACAGCTCCAGGGATTCTGTTCTCTCACGTCCTACATGCCATGGAGTCTGCCTCATTGTCCGATTTTGAGCTGCTCTTAGAAACACAATCTGCTTCGCCTTTCTTCCAGGAACTCACACCCAAGGACCCCATACCTACAGTAGAAAGGAGGCTTGCATCCTACTGCAACGAAACCACAGTTTTCCTGTTACACTGCAGGATTTTAGAATAGGCTTTAGCCTATTCTAGCCCGATAGCCTACATAGAGCATTTCAAATTTGAGGGAGTTCGCTACATGGAGAACACTTTGTGAAGAAAAGTTGATTCAGGCAAGGGACCAGGGTAGAGCTAGAGTCTCTTTTGACTTGTTAGAAATCAGAAGACTTCAGGCTGATTGTTCACCTGCAAAGAAGACCTGATGGCACAAGCCTTGCTTTCCCATATTAAAAGCTCTTAGTCATGCTGCCCTGAAGCTACCTAAATAACTCTCTTTTTGACTGGCCTCTAGTCACTGTAGTTAGCCCTCTGGAACAAAAAGCAGTTTTCTCTAAAGAAACACGGTGCTTCCATAGTATGGGTGGGAGCTCATCCCGGCAGGCTCTAGAGCTAAAGGGAAACTTGACGTGAGTACTTGCCTCACGCTAAGGCCTGAAAAGCCCTGCTGAAGCGAAAGCGTGTTGCAGTTTCCATTAGCTAGTATTCGCAGTTCTGCTTTACTTTAACGTTTCTCCGCTTTTCCAGACACTTAGGACCCTCGTGTGGGCACCCCATTGCCTACAAATACAGTGAGTAGCAGCAGGCTCCACTGCCCTTCAAAGAAACATCCAGGCCGTAAGCCTTTCCAAGTCACTCTATGTATTCAGAGACTAGGGCAATACACTGCACCCTTCCTTGGGAACGCTAGATGTCCTCAGCACACCAACAGCTCCAGGGATTCTGTTCTCTCACGTCCTACATGCCATGGAAGTCTGCCTCATTGTCCTCATTTGAGCTGCACTTAGCAACACAATCTGCTTCACCTCTGTTCTAGGAACTCACACCCAAGGACCCCATACCTACCGTAGAAACGAGGCTTGCATTCCTACTGCAACGAAACCACTGTTTCCTGTTACCCTGCAGGATTTTGAATAGGCTAAGGACCGATAGCCTACTCAAAGTGTTCCAAGGATGAGTGAGTTCGCTACATGCAGAACACTTTGGGAAGTAATGTTGATTCAGGCAAGGGAACAGGGTGTAGCTAGAGTCTCTTTTGACTTGTTGGAAATCAGAAGGGTTTAGACTTCGTGTTCACCGCAAAAGATGACCTGATGGCACAAGCCTTGTTTCCCATATTAAAAGCTCTATTCAGGCTGCCCTGAAGCTACCTAAATACGTCTATTTCTGACTGGCCTCTAGTCACTGTAGTTACACTCTGGACGAAAAGGTTTCTCTAACGAAGCACGATGCTTCCATAGCATGGGTGGTAGCTCATCCCGTCAGGCTCTAGAGCTAAAGGGAAACTTGACGTCAGTACTTGCCTCACGCTAAGGCCTGAAGAGCCCTGCTGAAGCGAAAGCGTGTTGCAGTTTACATTAGCTCGTATTCGCAGTTCTGCTTTACTTTAACGTTTCTACGGTTTTCCAGACTCTTTGGACCCTCGTGTGGGCACCCCATTGCCTACCAATACAGTGAGTACCAGCAGGCCGTACTGCCCTTCTAAGAAACATCCAGGCCGTAAGCCTTTCCAAGTCCCTCTATGTGTTCAGAGAGTAGGGCAATACACTGCACCCTTCCTTGGGAAAGCTAGATGTCCTCAGCACACCAACAGCTCCAGGGATTCTGTTCTCTCACGTCCTACATGCCATGGAGTCTGCCTCATTGTCCGATTTTGAGCTGCTCTTAGAAACACAATCTGCTTCGCCTTTCTTCCAGGAACTCACACCCAAGGACCCCATACCTACAGTAGAAAGGAGGCTTGCATCCTACTGCAACGAAACCACAGTTTTCCTGTTACACTGCAGGATTTTAGAATAGGCTTTAGCCTATTCTAGCCCGATAGCCTACATAGAGCATTTCAAATTTGAGGGAGTTCGCTACATGGAGAACACTTTGTGAAGAAAAGTTGATTCAGGCAAGGGACCAGGGTAGAGCTAGAGTCTCTTTTGACTTGTTAGAAATCAGAAGACTTCAGGCTGATTGTTCACCTGCAAAGAAGACCTGATGGCACAAGCCTTGCTTTCCCATATTAAAAGCTCTTAGTCATGCTGCCCTGAAGCTACCTAAATAACTCTCTTTTTGACTGGCCTCTAGTCACTGTAGTTAGCCCTCTGGAACAAAAAGCAGTTTTCTCTAAAGAAACACGGTGCTTCCATAGTATGGGTGGGAGCTCATCCCGGCAGGCTCTAGAGCTAAAGGGAAACTTGACGTGAGTACTTGCCTCACGCTAAGGCCTGAAAAGCCCTGCTGAAGCGAAAGCGTGTTGCAGTTTCCATTAGCTAGTATTCGCAGTTCTGCTTTACTTTAACGTTTCTCCGCTTTTCCAGACACTTAGGACCCTCGTGTGGGCACCCCATTGCCTACAAATACAGTGAGTAGCAGCAGGCTCCACTGCCCTTCAAAGAAACATCCAGGCCGTAAGCCTTTCCAAGTCACTCTATGTATTCAGAGACTAGGGCAATACACTGCACCCTTCCTTGGGAACGCTAGATGTCCTCAGCACACCAACAGCTCCAGGGATTCTGTTCTCTCACGTCCTACATGCCATGGAAGTCTGCCTCATTGTCCTCATTTGAGCTGCACTTAGCAACACAATCTGCTTCACCTCTGTTCTAGGAACTCACACCCAAGGACCCCATACCTACCGTAGAAACGAGGCTTGCATTCCTACTGCAACGAAACCACTGTTTCCTGTTACCCTGCAGGATTTTGAATAGGCTAAGGACCGATAGCCTACTCAAAGTGTTCCAAGGATGAGTGAGTTCGCTACATGCAGAACACTTTGGGAAGTAATGTTGATTCAGGCAAGGGAACAGGGTGTAGCTAGAGTCTCTTTTGACTTGTTGGAAATCAGAAGGGTTTAGACTTCGTGTTCACCGCAAAAGATGACCTGATGGCACAAGCCTTGTTTCCCATATTAAAAGCTCTATTCAGGCTGCCCTGAAGCTACCTAAATACGTCTATTTCTGACTGGCCTCTAGTCACTGTAGTTACACTCTGGACGAAAAGGTTTCTCTAACGAAGCACGATGCTTCCATAGCATGGGTGGTAGCTCATCCCGTCAGGCTCTAGAGCTAAAGGGAAACTTGACGTCAGTACTTGCCTCACGCTAAGGCCTGAAGAGCCCTGCTGAAGCGAAAGCGTGTTGCAGTTTACATTAGCTCGTATTCGCAGTTCTGCTTTACTTTAACGTTTCTACGGTTTTCCAGACTCTTTGGACCCTCGTGTGGGCACCCCATTGCCTACCAATACAGTGAGTACCAGCAGGCCGTACTGCCCTTCTAAGAAACATCCAGGCCGTAAGCCTTTCCAAGTCCCTCTATGTGTTCAGAGAGTAGGGCAATACACTGCACCCTTCCTTGGGAAAGCTAGATGTCCTCAGCACACCAACAGCTCCAGGGATTCTGTTCTCTCACGTCCTACATGCCATGGAGTCTGCCTCATTGTCCGATTTTGAGCTGCTCTTAGAAACACAATCTGCTTCGCCTTTCTTCCAGGAACTCACACCCAAGGACCCCATACCTACAGTAGAAAGGAGGCTTGCATCCTACTGCAACGAAACCACAGTTTTCCTGTTACACTGCAGGATTTTAGAATAGGCTTTAGCCTATTCTAGCCCGATAGCCTACATAGAGCATTTCAAATTTGAGGGAGTTCGCTACATGGAGAACACTTTGTGAAGAAAAGTTGATTCAGGCAAGGGACCAGGGTAGAGCTAGAGTCTCTTTTGACTTGTTAGAAATCAGAAGACTTCAGGCTGATTGTTCACCGGCAAAGAAGACCTGATGGCACAAGCCTTGCTTTCCCATATTAAAAGCTCTTAGTCATGCTGCCCTGAAGCTACCTAAATAACTCTCTTTTTGACTGGCCTCTAGTCACTGTAGTTAGCCCTCTGGAACAAAAAGCAGTTTTCTCTAAAGAAACACGGTGCTTCCATAGTATGGGTGGGAGCTCATCCTGTCAGGCTCTAGAGCTAAAGGGAAACTTGACGTGAGTACTTGCCTCACGCTAAGGCCTGAAAAGCCCTGCTGAAGCGAAAGCGTGTTGCAGTTTCCATTAGCTAGTATTCGCAGTTCTGCTTTACTTTAACGTTTCTCCGCTTTTCCAGACACTTAGGACCCTCGTGTGGGCACCCCACTGCCTACAAATACAGTGAGTACCAGCAGGTTCCACTGCCCTTCTAAGAAACTTCCAGGCCGTAAGTCTTTCCAAGTCACTCTGCATTCAGAGAGCAGGGCAATACACTGCACCCTTCCTTGGGAAAGCTAGATGTCCTCAGCACACCAACAGCTCCAGGGATTCTGTTCTCTCACGTCCTACATGCCATGGAAGTCTGCCTCATTGTCCTCATTTGAGCTGCACTTAGCAACACAATCTGATTCGCCTTTCTTCTAGGAACTCACACTCAAGGACCCCATACCTACAGGAGAAAGGAGGCTTGCGTTCCTTCTGCAACCAAAGCACAGTTGTTCCTGTTACCCTGCAGGATTTTAGAATAGCCTAAGGACCGATAGCCTACATAGAGCATTTCAAATTTGAGGCAGTTCGCTACATGTAGAACACTTTGTGAAGAAAAGTTGATTCAGGCAAGGGACAAGGGTAGAGCTAGAGTCTCTTTTGACTTGTTAGAAATCAGAAGGCTTCAGGCTGATGGTTCACCGGCAAAGAAACCTGATGGCACGAGCCTTGCTTTCCCTTCTTAAAAGCTCTTAGTCATGCTGCCCTGAAGCTACCTAAATAACTCTCTTTTTGACTGGCCTCTAGTCACTGTAGTTAGCCCTCTGGAACAAAAAGCAGTTTTCTCTAAGGAAACACGGTGCTTCCATAGTATGGGTGGGAGCTCATCTTATCAGGCTCTAGAGCTAAAGGGAAACTTGACGTGAGTACTTGCCTCACGCTAAGGCCTGAGGAGCCCTGCTGAAGCGAAAGCGTGTTGCAGTTTGCATCAGCTCGTATTCGAAGTTCTGCTTTACTTTAACGTTTCTACACATTTCCAGACACCTAGGAACCTCGTGTGGGCACCCCATTGCCTACAAATACAGTGAGTAGCAGCAGGCTCCACTGCCCTTCAAAGAAACATCCAGGCCGTAAGCCTTTCCAAGTCACTCTATGTATTCAGAGACTAGGGCAATACACTGCACCCTTCCTTGGGAACGCTAGATGTCCTCAGCACACCAACAGCTCCAGGGATTCTGTTCTCTCACGTCCTACATGCCATGGAAGTCTGCCTCATTGTCCTCATTTGAGCTGCACTTAGCAACACAATCTGCTTCACCTCTGTTCTAGGAACTCACACCCAAGGACCCCATACCTACAGTAGAAACGAGGCTTGCATTCCTACTGCAACGAAACCACTGTTTCCTGTTACACTGCAGGATTTTGAATAGGCTAAGGACCGATAGCCTACTCAAAGTGTTCCAAGGATGAGTGAGTTCGCTACATGCAGAACACTTTGGGAAGTAATGTTGATTCAGGCAAGGGAACAGGGTGTAGCTAGAGTCTCTTTTGACTTGTTGGAAATCAGAAGGGTTTAGACTTCGTGTTCACCGCAAAAGATGACCTGATGGCACAAGCCTTGTTTCCCATATTAAAAGCTCTATTCATGCTGCCCTGAAGCTACCTAAATACGTCTATTTCTGACTGGCCTCTAGTCACTGTAGTTACACTCTGGACGAAAAGGTTTCTCTAACGAAGCACGATGCTTCCATAGCATGGGTGGTAGCTCATCCCGTCAGGCTCTAGAGCTAAAGGGAAACTTGACGTCAGTACTTGCCTCACGCTAAGGCCTGAAGAGCCCTGCTGAAGCGAAAGCGTGTTGCAGTTTACATTAGCTCGTATTCGCAGTTCTGCTTTACTTTAACGTTTCTACGGTTTTCCAGACTCTTTGGACCCTCGTGTGGGCACCCCATTGCCTACCAATACAGTGAGTACCAGCAGGCCGTACTGCCCTTCTAAGAAACATCCAGGCCGTAAGCCTTTCCAAGTCCCTCTATGTGTTCAGAGAGTAGGGCAATACACTGCACCCTTCCTTGGGAAAGCTAGATGTCCTCAGCACACCAACAGCTCCAGGGATTCTGTTCTCTCACGTCCTACATGCCATGGAGTCTGCCTCATTGTCCGATTTTGAGCTGCTCTTAGAAACACAATCTGCTTCGCCTTTCTTCCAGGAACTCACACCCAAGGACCCCATACCTACAGTAGAAAGGAGGCTTGCATCCTACTGCAACGAAACCACAGTTTTCCTGTTACACTGCAGGATTTTAGAATAGGCTTTAGCCTATTCTAGCCCGATAGCCTACATAGAGCATTTCAAATTTGAGGGAGTTCGCTACATGGAGAACACTTTGTGAAGAAAAGTTGATTCAGGCAAGGGACCAGGGTAGAGCTAGAGTCTCTTTTGACTTGTTAGAAATCAGAAGACTTCAGGCTGATTGTTCACCGGCAAAGAAGACCTGATGGCACAAGCCTTGCTTTCCCATATTAAAAGCTCTTAGTCATGCTGCCCTGAAGCTACCTAAATAACTCTCTTTTTGACTGGCCTCTAGTCACTGTAGTTAGCCCTCTGGAACAAAAAGCAGTTTTCTCTAAAGAAACACGGTGCTTCCATAGTATGGGTGGGAGCTCATCCCGGCAGGCTCTAGAGCTAAAGGGAAACTTGACGTGAGTACTTGCCTCACGCTAAGGCCTGAAAAGCCCTGCTGAAGCGAAAGCGTGTTGCAGTTTCCATTAGCTAGTATTCGCAGTTCTGCTTTACTTTAACGTTTCTCCGCTTTTCCAGACACTTAGGACCCTCGTGTGGGCACCCCACTGCCTACAAATACAGTGAGTAGCAGCAGGCTCCACTGCCCTTCAAAGAAACATCCAGGCCGTAAGCCTTTCCAAGTCACTCTATGTATTCAGAGACTAGGGCAATACACTGCACCCTTCCTTGGGAACGCTAGATGTCCTCAGCACACCAACAGCTCCAGGGATTCTGTTCTCTCACGTCCTACATGCCATGGAAGTCTGCCTCATTGTCCTCATTTGAGCTGCACTTAACAACACAATCTGCTTCACCTCTGTTCTAGGAACTCACACCCAAGGACCCCATACCTACAGTAGAAACGAGGCTTGCATTCCTACTGCAACGAAACCACTGTTTCCTGTTACACTGCAGGATTTTGAATAGGCTAAGGACCGATAGCCTACTCAAAGTGTTCCAAGGATGAGTGAGTTCGCTACATGCAGAACACTTTGGGAAGTAATGTTGATTCAGGCAAGGGAACAGGGTGTAGCTAGAGTCTCTTTTGACTTGTTGGAAATCAGAAGGGTTTAGACTTCGTGTTCACCGCAAAAGATGACCTGATGGCACAAGCCTTGTTTCCCATATTAAAAGCTCTATTCATGCTGCCCTGAAGCTACCTAAATACGTCTATTTCTGACTGGCCTCTAGTCACTGTAGTTACACTCTGGACGAAAAGGTTTCTCTAACGAAGCACGATGCTTCCATAGCATGGGTGGTAGCTCATCCCGTCAGGCTCTAGAGCTAAAGGGAAACTTGACGTCAGTACTTGCCTCACGCTAAGGCCTGAAGAGCCCTGCTGAAGCGAAAGCGTGTTGCAGTTTACATTAGCTCGTATTCGCAGTTCTGCTTTACTTTAACGTTTCTACGGTTTTCCAGACTCTTTGGACCCTCGTGTGGGCACCCCATTGCCTACCAATACAGTGAGTACCAGCAGGCCGTACTGCCCTTCTAAGAAACATCCAGGCCGTAAGCCTTTCCAAGTCCCTCTATGTGTTCAGAGAGTAGGGCAATACACTGCACCCTTCCTTGGGAAAGCTAGATGTCCTCAGCACACCAACAGCTCCAGGGATTCTGTTCTCTCACGTCCTACATGCCATGGAGTCTGCCTCATTGTCCGATTTTGAGCTGCTCTTAGAAACACAATCTGCTTCGCCTTTCTTCCAGGAACTCACACCCAAGGACCCCATACCTACAGTAGAAAGGAGGCTTGCATCCTACTGCAACGAAACCACAGTTTTCCTGTTACACTGCAGGATTTTAGAATAGGCTTTAGCCTATTCTAGCCCGATAGCCTACATAGAGCATTTCAAATTTGAGGGAGTTCGCTACATGGAGAACACTTTGTGAAGAAAAGTTGATTCAGGCAAGGGACCAGGGTAGAGCTAGAGTCTCTTTTGACTTGTTAGAAATCAGAAGACTTCAGGCTGATTGTTCACCTGCAAAGAAGACCTGATGGCACAAGCCTTGCTTTCCCATATTAAAAGCTCTTAGTCATGCTGCCCTGAAGCTACCTAAATAACTCTCTTTTTGACTGGCCTCTAGTCACTGTAGTTAGCCCTCTGGAACAAAAAGCAGTTTTCTCTAAAGAAACACGGTGCTTCCATAGTATGGGTGGGAGCTCATCCCGGCAGGCTCTAGAGCTAAAGGGAAACTTGACGTGAGTACTTGCCTCACGCTAAGGCCTGAAAAGCCCTGCTGAAGCGAAAGCGTGTTGCAGTTTCCATTAGCTAGTATTCGCAGTTCTGCTTTACTTTAACGTTTCTCCGCTTTTCCAGACACTTAGGACCCTCGTGTGGGCACCCCACTGCCTACAAATACAGTGAGTACCAGCAGGTTCCACTGCCCTTCTAAGAAACTTCCAGGCCGTAAGTCTTTCCAAGTCACTCTGCATTCAGAGAGCAGGGCAATACACTGCACCCTTCCTTGGGAAAGCTAGATGTCCTCAGCACACCAACAGCTCCAGGGATTCTGTTCTCTCACGTCCTACATGCCATGGAAGTCTGCCTCATTGTCCTCATTTGAGCTGCACTTAGCAACACAATCTGCTTCACCTCTGTTCTAGGAACTCACACCCAAGGACCCCATACCTACAGTAGAAACGAGGCTTGCATTCCTACTGCAACGAAACCACTGTTTCCTGTTACACTGCAGGATTTTGAATAGGCTAAGGACCGATAGCCTACTCAAAGTGTTCCAAGGATGAGTGAGTTCGCTACATGCAGAACACTTTGGGAAGTAATGTTGATTCAGGCAAGGGAACAGGGTGTAGCTAGAGTCTCTTTTGACTTGTTGGAAATCAGAAGGGTTTAGACTTCGTGTTCACCGCAAAAGATGACCTGATGGCACAAGCCTTGTTTCCCATATTAAAAGCTCTATTCAGGCTGCCCTGAAGCTACCTAAATACGTCTATTTCTGACTGGCCTCTAGTCACTGTAGTTACACTCTGGACGAAAAGGTTTCTCTAACGAAGCACGATGCTACCATAGCATGGGTGGTAGCTCATCCCGTCAGGCTCTAGAGCTAAAGGGAAACTTGACGTCAGTACTTGCCTCACGCTAAGGCCTGAAGAGCCCTGCTGAAGCGAAAGCGTGTTGCAGTTTACATTAGCTCGTATTCGCAGTTCTGCTTTACTTTAACGTTTCTACGGTTTTCCAGACTCTTTGGACCCTCGTGTGGGCACCCCATTGCCTACCAATACAGTGAGTACCAGCAGGCCGTACTGCCCTTCTAAGAAACATCCAGGCCGTAAGCCTTTCCAAGTCCCTCTATGTGTTCAGAGAGTAGGGCAATACACTGCACCCTTCCTTGGGAAAGCTAGATGTCCTCAGCACACCAACAGCTCCAGGGATTCTGTTCTCTCACGTCCTACATGCCATGGAGTCTGCCTCATTGTCCAATTTTGAGCTGCTCTTAGAAACACAATCTGCTTCGCCTTTCTTCCAGGAACTCACACCCAAGGACCCCATACCTACAGTAGAAAGGAGGCTTGCATCCTACTGCAACGAAACCACAGTTTTCCTGTTACACTGCAGGATTTTAGAATAGGCTTTAGCCTATTCTAGCCCGATAGCCTACATAGAGCATTTCAAATTTGAGGGAGTTCGCTACATGGAGAACACTTTGTGAAGAAAAGTTGATTCAGGCAAGGGACCAGGGTAGAGCTAGAGTCTCTTTTGACTTGTTAGAAATCAGAAGACTTCAGGCTGATTGTTCACCGGCAAAGAAGACCTGATGGCACAAGCCTTGCTTTCCCATATTAAAAGCTCTTAGTCATGCTGCCCTGAAGCTACCTAAATAACTCTCTTTTTGACTGGCCTCTAGTCACTGTAGTTAGCCCTCTGGAACAAAAAGCAGTTTTCTCTAAAGAAACACGGTGCTTCCATAGTATGGGTGGGAGCTCATCCTGTCAGGCTCTAGAGCTAAAGGGAAACTTGACGTGAGTACTTGCCTCACGCTAAGGCCTGAAAAGCCCTGCTGAAGCGAAAGCGTGTTGCAGTTTCCATTAGCTAGTATTCGCAGTTCTGCTTTACTTTAACGTTTCTCCGCTTTTCCAGACACTTAGGACCCTCGTGTGGGCACCCCACTGCCTACAAATACAGTGAGTACCAGCAGGTTCCACTGCCCTTCTAAGAAACTTCCAGGCCGTAAGTCTTTCCAAGTCACTCTGCATTCAGAGAGCAGGGCAATACACTGCACCCTTCCTTGGGAAAGCTAGATGTCCTCAGCACACCAACAGCTCCAGGGATTCTGTTCTCTCACGTCCTACATGCCATGGAAGTCTGCCTCATTGTCCTCATTTCAGCTGCACTTAGCAACACAATCTGATTCGCCTTTCTTCTAGGAACTCACACTCAAGGACCCCATACCTACAGGAGAAAGGAGGCTTGCGTTCCTTCTGCAACCAAAGCACAGTTGTTCCTGTTACCCTGCAGGATTTTAGAATAGCCTAAGGACCGATAGCCTACATAGAGCATTTCAAATTTGAGGCAGTTCGCTACATGTAGAACACTTTGTGAAGAAAAGTTGATTCAGGCAAGGGACAAGGGTAGAGCTAGAGTCTCTTTTGACTTGTTAGAAATCAGAAGGCTTCAGGCTGATGGTTCACCGGCAAAGAAACCTGATGGCATGAGCCTTGCTTTCCCTTCTTAAAAGCTCTTAGTCATGCTGCCCTGAAGCTACCTAAATAACTCTCTTTTTGACTGGCCTCTAGTCACTGTAGTTAGCCCTCTGGAACAAAAAGCAGTTTTCTCTAAGGAAACACGGTGCTTCCATAGTATGGGTGGGAGCTCATCTTATCAGGCTCTAGAGCTAAAGGGAAACTTGACGTGAGTACTTGCCTCACGCTAAGGCCTGAGGAGCCCTGCTGAAGCGAAAGCGTGTTGCAGTTTGCATCAGCTCGTATTCGAAGTTCTGCTTTACTTTAACGTTTCTACACATTTCCAGACACTTAGGAACCTCGTGTGGGCACCCCATTGCCTACAAATACAGTGAGTAGCAGCAGGCTCCACTGCCCTTCAAAGAAACATCCAGGCCGTAAGCCTTTCCAAGTCACTCTATGTATTCAGAGACTAGGGCAATACACTGCACCCTTCCTTGGGAACGCTAGATGTCCTCAGCACACCAACAGCTCCAGGGATTCTGTTCTCTCACGTCCTACATGCCATGGAAGTCTGCCTCATTGTCCTCATTTGAGCTGCACTTAGCAACACAATCTGCTTCACCTCTGTTCTAGGAACTCACACCCAAGGACCCCATACCTACAGTAGAAACGAGGCTTGCATTCCTACTGCAACGAAACCACTGTTTCCTGTTACCCTGCAGGATTTTGAATAGGCTAAGGACCGATAGCCTACTCAAAGTGTTCCAAGGATGAGTGAGTTCGCTACATGCAGAACACTTTGGGAAGTAATGTTGATTCAGGCAAGGGAACAGGGTGTAGCTAGAGTCTCTTTTGACTTGTTGGAAATCAGAAGGGTTTAGACTTCGTGTTCACCGCAAAAGATGACCTGATGGCACAAGCCTTGTTTCCCATATTAAAAGCTCTATTCAGGCTGCCCTGAAGCTACCTAAATACGTCTATTTCTGACTGGCCTCTAGTCACTGTAGTTACACTCTGGACGAAAAGGTTTCTCTAACGAAGCACGATGCTTCCATAGCATGGGTGGTAGCTCATCCCGTCAGGCTCTAGAGCTAAAGGGAAACTTGACGTCAGTACTTGCCTCACGCTAAGGCCTGAAGAGCCCTGCTGAAGCGAAAGCGTGTTGCAGTTTACATTAGCTCGTATTCGCAGTTCTGCTTTACTTTAACGTTTCTACGGTTTTCCAGACTCTTTGGACCCTCGTGTGGGCACCCCATTGCCTACCAATACAGTGAGTACCAGCAGGCCGTACTGCCCTTCTAAGAAACATCCAGGCCGTAAGCCTTTCCAAGTCCCTCTATGTGTTCAGAGAGTAGGGCAATACACTGCACCCTTCCTTGGGAAAGCTAGATGTCCTCAGCACACCAACAGCTCCAGGGATTCTGTTCTCTCACGTCCTACATGCCATGGAGTCTGCCTCATTGTCCGATTTTGAGCTGCTCTTAGAAACACAATCTGCTTCGCCTTTCTTCCAGGAACTCACACCCAAGGACCCCATACCTACAGTAGAAAGGAGGCTTGCATCCTACTGCAACGAAACCACAGTTTTCCTGTTACACTGCAGGATTTTAGAATAGGCTTTAGCCTATTCTAGCCCGATAGCCTACATAGAGCATTTCAAATTTGAGGGAGTTCGCTACATGGAGAACACTTTGTGAAGAAAAGTTGATTCAGGCAAGGGACCAGGGTAGAGCTACAGTCTCTTTTGACTTGTTAGAAATCAGAAGACTTCAGGCTGATTGTTCACCGGCAAAGAAGACCTGATGGCACAAGCCTTGCTTTCCCATATTAAAAGCTCTTAGTCATGCTGCCCTGAAGCTACCTAAATAACTCTCTTTTTGACTGGCCTCTAGTCACTGTAGTTAGCCCTCTGGAACAAAAAGCAGTTTTCTCTAAAGAAACACGGTGCTTCCATAGTATGGGTGGGAGCTCATCCCGGCAGGCTCTAGAGCTAAAGGGAAACTTGACGTGAGTACTTGCCTCACGCTAAGGCCTGAAAAGCCCTGCTGAAGCGAAAGCGTGTTGCAGTTTCCATTAGCTAGTATTCGCAGTTCTGCTTTACTTTAACGTTTCTCCGCTTTTCCAGACACTTAGGACCCTCGTGTGGGCACCCCATTGCCTACAAATACAGTGAGTAGCAGCAGGCTCCACTGCCCTTCAAAGAAACATCCAGGCCGTAAGCCTTTCCAAGTCACTCTATGTATTCAGAGACTAGGGCAATACACTGCACCCTTCCTTGGGAACGCTAGATGTCCTCAGCACACCAACAGCTCCAGGGATTCTGTTCTCTCACGTCCTACATGCCATGGAAGTCTGCCTCATTGTCCTCATTTGAGCTGCACTTAGCAACACAATCTGCTTCACCTCTGTTCTAGGAACTCACACCCAAGGACCCCATACCTACAGTAGAAACGAGGCTTGCATTCCTACTGCAACGAAACCACTGTTTCCTGTTACACTGCAGGATTTTGAATAGGCTAAGGACCGATAGCCTACTCAAAGTGTTCCAAGGATGAGTGAGTTCGCTACATGCAGAACACTTTGGGAAGTAATGTTGATTCAGGCAAGGGAACAGGGTGTAGCTAGAGTCTCTTTTGACTTGTTGGAAATCAGAAGGGTTTAGACTTCGTGTTCACCGCAAAAGATGACCTGATGGCACAAGCCTTGTTTCCCATATTAAAAGCTCTATTCAGGCTGCCCTGAAGCTACCTAAATACGTCTATTTCTGACTGGCCTCTAGTCACTGTAGTTACACTCTGGACGAAAAGGTTTCTCTAACGAAGCACGATGCTTCCATAGCATGGGTGGTAGCTCATCCCGTCAGGCTCTAGAGCTAAAGGGAAACTTGACGTCAGTACTTGCCTCACGCTAAGGCCTGAAGAGCCCTGCTGAAGCGAAAGCGTGTTGCAGTTTACATTAGCTCGTATTCGCAGTTCTGCTTTACTTTAACGTTTCTACGGTTTTCCAGACTCTTTGGACCCTCGTGTGGGCACCCCATTGCCTACCAATACAGTGAGTACCAGCAGGCCGTACTGCCCTTCTAAGAAACATCCAGGCCGTAAGCCTTTCCAAGTCCCTCTATGTGTTCAGAGAGTAGGGCAATACACTGCACCCTTCCTTGGGAAAGCTAGATGTCCTCAGCACACCAACAGCTCCAGGGATTCTGTTCTCTCACGTCCTACATGCCATGGAGTCTGCCTCATTGTCCGATTTTGAGCTGCTCTTAGAAACACAATCTGCTTCGCCTTTCTTCCAGGAACTCACACCCAAGGACCCCATACCTACAGTAGAAAGGAGGCTTGCATCCTACTGCAACGAAACCACAGTTTTCCTGTTACACTGCAGGATTTTAGAATAGGCTTTAGCCTATTCTAGCCCGATAGCCTACATAGAGCATTTCAAATTTGAGGGAGTTCGCTACATGGAGAACACTTTGTGAAGAAAAGTTGATTCAGGCAAGGGACCAGGGTAGAGCTAGAGTCTCTTTTGACTTGTTAGAAATCAGAAGACTTCAGGCTGATTGTTCACCGGCAAAGAAGACCTGATGGCACAAGCCTTGCTTTCCCATATTAAAAGCTCTTAGTCATGCTGCCCTGAAGCTACCTAAATAACTCTCTTTTTGACTGGCCTCTAGTCACTGTAGTTAGCCCTCTGGAACAAAAAGCAGTTTTCTCTAAAGAAACACGGTGCTTCCATAGTATGGGTGGGAGCTCATCCTGTCAGGCTCTAGAGCTAAAGGGAAACTTGACGTGAGTACTTGCCTCACGCTAAGGCCTGAAAAGCCCTGCTGAAGCGAAAGCGTGTTGCAGTTTCCATTAGCTAGTATTCGCAGTTCTGCTTTACTTTAACGTTTCTCCGCTTTTCCAGACACTTAGGACCCTCGTGTGGGCACCCCACTGCCTACAAATACAGTGAGTACCAGCAGGTTCCACTGCCCTTCTAAGAAACTTCCAGGCCGTAAGTCTTTCCAAGTCACTCTGCATTCAGAGAGCAGGGCAATACACTGCACCCTTCCTTGGGAAAGCTAGATGTCCTCAGCACACCAACAGCTCCAGGGATTCTGTTCTCTCACGTCCTACATGCCATGGAAGTCTGCCTCATTGTCCTCATTTCAGCTGCACTTAGCAACACAATCTGATTCGCCTTTCTTCTAGGAACTCACACTCAAGGACCCCATACCTACAGGAGAAAGGAGGCTTGCGTTCCTTCTGCAACCAAAGCACAGTTGTTCCTGTTACCCTGCAGGATTTTAGAATAGCCTAAGGGCCGATAGCCTACATAGAGCATTTCAAATTTGAGGCAGTTCGCTACATGTAGAACACTTTGTGAAGAAAAGTTGATTCAGGCAAGGGACAAGGGTAGAGCTAGAGTCTCTTTTGACTTGTTAGAAATCAGAAGGCTTCAGGCTGATGGTTCACCGGCAAAGAAACCTGATGGCATGAGCCTTGCTTTCCCTTCTTAAAAGCTCTTAGTCATGCTGCCCTGAAGCTACCTAAATAACTCTCTTTTTGACTGGCCTCTAGTCACTGTAGTTAGCCCTCTGGAACAAAAAGCAGTTTTCTCTAAGGAAACACGGTGCTTCCATAGTATGGGTGGGAGCTCATCTTATCAGGCTCTAGAGCTAAAGGGAAACTTGACGTGAGTACTTGCCTCACGCTAAGGCCTGAGGAGCCCTGCTGAAGCGAAAGCGTGTTGCAGTTTGCATCAGCTCGTATTCGAAGTTCTGCTTTACTTTAACGTTTCTACACATTTCCAGACACTTAGGAACCTCGTGTGGGCACCCCATTGCCTACAAATACAGTGAGTAGCAGCAGGCTCCACTGCCCTTCAAAGAAACATCCAGGCCGTAAGCCTTTCCAAGTCACTCTATGTATTCAGAGACTAGGGCAATACACTGCACCCTTCCTTGGGAACGCTAGATGTCCTCAGCACACCAACAGCTCCAGGGATTCTGTTCTCTCACGTCCTACATGCCATGGAAGTCTGCCTCATTGTCCTCATTTGAGCTGCACTTAGCAACACAATCTGCTTCACCTCTGTTCTAGGAACTCACACCCAAGGACCCCATACCTACAGTAGAAACGAGGCTTGCATTCCTACTGCAACGAAACCACTGTTTCCTGTTACCCTGCAGGATTTTGAATAGGCTAAGGACCGATAGCCTACTCAAAGTGTTCCAAGGATGAGTGAGTTCGCTACATGCAGAACACTTTGGGAAGTAATGTTGATTCAGGCAAGGGAACAGGGTGTAGCTAGAGTCTCTTTTGACTTGTTGGAAATCAGAAGGGTTTAGACTTCGTGTTCACCGCAAAAGATGACCTGATGGCACAAGCCTTGTTTCCCATATTAAAAGCTCTATTCAGGCTGCCCTGAAGCTACCTAAATACGTCTATTTCTGACTGGCCTCTAGTCACTGTAGTTACACTCTGGACGAAAAGGTTTCTCTAACGAAGCACGATGCTTCCATAGCATGGGTGGTAGCTCATCCCGTCAGGCTCTAGAGCTAAAGGGAAACTTGACGTCAGTACTTGCCTCACGCTAAGGCCTGAAGAGCCCTGCTGAAGCGAAAGCGTGTTGCAGTTTACATTAGCTCGTATTCGCAGTTCTGCTTTACTTTAACGTTTCTACGGTTTTCCAGACTCTTTGGACCCTCGTGTGGGCACCCCATTGCCTACCAATACAGTGAGTACCAGCAGGCCGTACTGCCCTTCTAAGAAACATCCAGGCCGTAAGCCTTTCCAAGTCCCTCTATGTGTTCAGAGAGTAGGGCAATACACTGCACCCTTCCTTGGGAAAGCTAGATGTCCTCAGCACACCAACAGCTCCAGGGATTCTGTTCTCTCACGTCCTACATGCCATGGAGTCTGCCTCATTGTCCGATTTTGAGCTGCTCTTAGAAACACAATCTGCTTCGCCTTTCTTCCAGGAACTCACACCCAAGGACCCCATACCTACAGTAGAAAGGAGGCTTGCATCCTACTGCAACGAAACCACAGTTTTCCTGTTACACTGCAGGATTTTAGAATAGGCTTTAGCCTATTCTAGCCCGATAGCCTACATAGAGCATTTCAAATTTGAGGGAGTTCGCTACATGGAGAACACTTTGTGAAGAAAAGTTGATTCAGGCAAGGGACCAGGGTAGAGCTAGAGTCTCTTTTGACTTGTTAGAAATCAGAAGACTTCAGGCTGATTGTTCACCGGCAAAGAAGACCTGATGGCACAAGCCTTGCTTTCCCATATTAAAAGCTCTTAGTCATGCTGCCCTGAAGCTACCTAAATAACTCTCTTTTTGACTGGCCTCTAGTCACTGTAGTTAGCCCTCTGGAACAAAAAGCAGTTTTCTCTAAAGAAACACGGTGCTTCCATAGTATGGGTGGGAGCTCATCCCGGCAGGCTCTAGAGCTAAAGGGAAACTTGACGTGAGTACTTGCCTCACGCTAAGGCCTGAAAAGCCCTGCTGAAGCGAAAGCGTGTTGCAGTTTCCATTAGCTAGTATTCGCAGTTCTGCTTTACTTTAACGTTTCTCCGCTTTTCCAGACACTTAGGACCCTCGTGTGGGCACCCCATTGCCTACAAATACAGTGAGTAGCAGCAGGCTCCACTGCCCTTCAAAGAAACATCCAGGCCGTAAGCCTTTCCAAGTCACTCTATGTATTCAGAGACTAGGGCAATACACTGCACCCTTCCTTGGGAACGCTAGATGTCCTCAGCACACCAACAGCTCCAGGGATTCTGTTCTCTCACGTCCTACATGCCATGGAAGTCTGCCTCATTGTCCTCATTTGAGCTGCACTTAGCAACACAATCTGCTTCACCTCTGTTCTAGGAACTCACACCCAAGGACCCCATACCTACAGTAGAAACGAGGCTTGCATTCCTACTGCAACGAAACCACTGTTTCCTGTTACACTGCAGGATTTTGAATAGGCTAAGGACCGATAGCCTACTCAAAGTGTTCCAAGGATGAGTGAGTTCGCTACATGCAGAACACTTTGGGAAGTAATGTTGATTCAGGCAAGGGAACAGGGTGTAGCTAGAGTCTCTTTTGACTTGTTGGAAATCAGAAGGGTTTAGACTTCGTGTTCACCGCAAAAGATGACCTGATGGCACAAGCCTTGTTTCCCATATTAAAAGCTCTATTCAGGCTGCCCTGAAGCTACCTAAATACGTCTATTTCTGACTGGCCTCTAGTCACTGTAGTTACACTCTGGACGAAAAGGTTTCTCTAACGAAGCACGATGCTTCCATAGCATGGGTGGTAGCTCATCCCGTCAGGCTCTAGAGCTAAAGGGAAACTTGACGTCAGTACTTGCCTCACGCTAAGGCCTGAAGAGCCCTGCTGAAGCGAAAGCGTGTTGCAGTTTACATTAGCTCGTATTCGCAGTTCTGCTTTACTTTAACGTTTCTACGGTTTTCCAGACTCTTTGGACCCTCGTGTGGGCACCCCATTGCCTACCAATACAGTGAGTACCAGCAGGCCGTACTGCCCTTCTAAGAAACATCCAGGCCGTAAGCCTTTCCAAGTCCCTCTATGTGTTCAGAGAGTAGGGCAATACACTGCACCCTTCCTTGGGAAAGCTAGATGTCCTCAGCACACCAACAGCTCCAGGGATTCTGTTCTCTCACGTCCTACATGCCATGGAGTCTGCCTCATTGTCCGATTTTGAGCTGCTCTTAGAAACACAATCTGCTTCGCCTTTCTTCCAGGAACTCACACCCAAGGACCCCATACCTACAGTAGAAAGGAGGCTTGCATCCTACTGCAACGAAACCACAGTTTTCCTGTTACACTGCAGGATTTTAGAATAGGCTTTAGCCTATTCTAGCCCGATAGCCTACATAGAGCATTTCAAATTTGAGGGAGTTCGCTACATGGAGAACACTTTGTGAAGAAAAGTTGATTCAGGCAAGGGACCAGGGTAGAGCTAGAGTCTCTTTTGACTTGTTAGAAATCAGAAGACTTCAGGCTGATTGTTCACCGGCAAAGAAGACCTGATGGCACAAGCCTTGCTTTCCCATATTAAAAGCTCTTAGTCATGCTGCCCTGAAGCTACCTAAATAACTCTCTTTTTGACTGGCCTCTAGTCACTGTAGTTAGCCCTCTGGAACAAAAAGCAGTTTTCTCTAAAGAAACACGGTGCTTCCATAGTATGGGTGGGAGCTCATCCTGTCAGGCTCTAGAGCTAAAGGGAAACTTGACGTGAGTACTTGCCTCACGCTAAGGCCTGAAAAGCCCTGCTGAAGCGAAAGCGTGTTGCAGTTTCCATTAGCTAGTATTCGCAGTTCTGCTTTACTTTAACGTTTCTCCGCTTTTCCAGACACTTAGGACCCTCGTGTGGGCACCCCACTGCCTACAAATACAGTGAGTACCAGCAGGTTCCACTGCCCTTCTAAGAAACTTCCAGGCCGTAAGTCTTTCCAAGTCACTCTGCATTCAGAGAGCAGGGCAATACACTGCACCCTTCCTTGGGAAAGCTAGATGTCCTCAGCACACCAACAGCTCCAGGGATTCTGTTCTCTCACGTCCTACATGCCATGGAAGTCTGCCTCATTGTCCTCATTTCAGCTGCACTTAGCAACACAATCTGATTCGCCTTTCTTCTAGGAACTCACACTCAAGGACCCCATACCTACAGGAGAAAGGAGGCTTGCGTTCCTTCTGCAACCAAAGCACAGTTGTTCCTGTTACCCTGCAGGATTTTAGAATAGCCTAAGGGCCGATAGCCTACATAGAGCATTTCAAATTTGAGGCAGTTCGCTACATGTAGAACACTTTGTGAAGAAAAGTTGATTCAGGCAAGGGACAAGGGTAGAGCTAGAGTCTCTTTTGACTTGTTAGAAATCAGAAGGCTTCAGGCTGATGGTTCACCGGCAAAGAAACCTGATGGCATGAGCCTTGCTTTCCCTTCTTAAAAGCTCTTAGTCATGCTGCCCTGAAGCTACCTAAATAACTCTCTTTTTGACTGGCCTCTAGTCACTGTAGTTAGCCCTCTGGAACAAAAAGCAGTTTTCTCTAAGGAAACACGGTGCTTCCATAGTATGGGTGGGAGCTCATCTTATCAGGCTCTAGAGCTAAAGGGAAACTTGACGTGAGTACTTGCCTCACGCTAAGGCCTGAGGAGCCCTGCTGAAGCGAAAGCGTGTTGCAGTTTGCATCAGCTCGTATTCGAAGTTCTGCTTTACTTTAACGTTTCTACACATTTCCAGACACTTAGGAACCTCGTGTGGGCACCCCATTGCCTACAAATACAGTGAGTAGCAGCAGGCTCCACTGCCCTTCAAAGAAACATCCAGGCCGTAAGCCTTTCCAAGTCACTCTATGTATTCAGAGACTAGGGCAATACACTGCACCCTTCCTTGGGAACGCTAGATGTCCTCAGCACACCAACAGCTCCAGGGATTCTGTTCTCTCACGTCCTACATGCCATGGAAGTCTGCCTCATTGTCCTCATTTGAGCTGCACTTAGCAACACAATCTGCTTCACCTCTGTTCTAGGAACTCACACCCAAGGACCCCATACCTACAGTAGAAACGAGGCTTGCATTCCTACTGCAACGAAACCACTGTTTCCTGTTACCCTGCAGGATTTTGAATAGGCTAAGGACCGATAGCCTACTCAAAGTGTTCCAAGGATGAGTGAGTTCGCTACATGCAGAACACTTTGGGAAGTAATGTTGATTCAGGCAAGGGAACAGGGTGTAGCTAGAGTCTCTTTTGACTTGTTGGAAATCAGAAGGGTTTAGACTTCGTGTTCACCGCAAAAGATGACCTGATGGCACAAGCCTTGTTTCCCATATTAAAAGCTCTATTCAGGCTGCCCTGAAGCTACCTAAATACGTCTATTTCTGACTGGCCTCTAGTCACTGTAGTTACACTCTGGACGAAAAGGTTTCTCTAACGAAGCACGATGCTTCCATAGCATGGGTGGTAGCTCATCCCGTCAGGCTCTAGAGCTAAAGGGAAACTTGACGTCAGTACTTGCCTCACGCTAAGGCCTGAAGAGCCCTGCTGAAGCGAAAGCGTGTTGCAGTTTACATTAGCTCGTATTCGCAGTTCTGCTTTACTTTAACGTTTCTACGGTTTTCCAGACTCTTTGGACCCTCGTGTGGGCACCCCATTGCCTACCAATACAGTGAGTACCAGCAGGCCGTACTGCCCTTCTAAGAAACATCCAGGCCGTAAGCCTTTCCAAGTCCCTCTATGTGTTCAGAGAGTAGGGCAATACACTGCACCCTTCCTTGGGAAAGCTAGATGTCCTCAGCACACCAACAGCTCCAGGGATTCTGTTCTCTCACGTCCTACATGCCATGGAGTCTGCCTCATTGTCCGATTTTGAGCTGCTCTTAGAAACACAATCTGCTTCGCCTTTCTTCCAGGAACTCACACCCAAGGACCCCATACCTACAGTAGAAAGGAGGCTTGCATCCTACTGCAACGAAACCACAGTTTTCCTGTTACACTGCAGGATTTTAGAATAGGCTTTAGCCTATTCTAGCCCGATAGCCTACATAGAGCATTTCAAATTTGAGGGAGTTCGCTATATGTAGAACACTTTGTGAAGAAAAGTTGATTCAGGCAAGGGACCAGGGTAGAGCTAGAGTCTCTTTTGACTTGTTAGAAATCAGAAGACTTCAGGCTGATTGTTCACCGGCAAAGAAGACCTGATGGCACAAGCCTTGCTTTCCCATATTAAAAGCTCTTAGTCATGCTGCCCTGAAGCTACCTAAATAACTCTCTTTTTGACTGGCCTCTAGTCACTGTAGTTAGCCCTCTGGAACAAAAAGCAGTTTTCTCTAAAGAAACACGGTGCTTCCATAGTATGGGTGGGAGCTCATCCTGTCAGGCTCTAGAGCTAAAGGGAAACTTGACGTGAGTACTTGCCTCACGCTAAGGCCTGAAAAGCCCTGCTGAAGCGAAAGCGTGTTGCAGTTTCCATTAGCTCGTATTCGCAGTTCTGCTTTACTTTAACGTTTCTCCGCTTTTCCAGACACTTAGGACCCTCGTGTGGGCACCCCACTGCCTACAAATACAGTGAGTACCAGCAGGTTCCACTGCCCTTCTAAGAAACTTCCAGGCCGTAAGTCTTTCCAAGTCACTCTGCATTCAGGGAGCAGGGCAATACACTGCACCCTTCTTTGGGAAAGCTAGATGTCCTCAGCACACCAACAGCTCCAGGGATTCTGTTCTCTCACGTCCTACATGCCATGGAAGTCTGCCTCATTGTCCTCATTTGAGCTGCACTTAGCAACACAATCTGATTCGCCTTTCTTCTAGGAATCCACACTCAAGGACCCCATACCTACAGGAGAAAGGAGGCTTGCGTTCTTTCTGCAACCAAAGCACAGTTGTTCCTGTTACCCTGCAGGATTTTAGAATAGCCTAAGGACCGATAGCCTACATAGAGCATTTCAAATTTGAGGCAGTTCGCTACATGTAGAACACTTTGTGAAGAAAAGTTGATTCAGGCAAGGGACAAGGGTAGAGCTAGAGTCTCTTTTGACTTGTTAGAAATCAGAAGGCTTCAGGCTGATGGTTCACCGGCAAAGAAACCTGATGGCACGAGCCTTGCTTTCCCTTCTTAAAAGCTCTTAGTCATGCTGCCCTGAAGCTACCTAAATAACTCTCTTTTTGACTGGCCTCTAGTCACTGTAGTTAGCCCTCTGGAACAAAAAGCAGTTTTCTCTAAGGAAACACGGTGCTTCCATAGTATGGGTGGGAGCTCATCTTATCAGGCTCTAGAGCTAAAGGGAAACTTGACGTGAGTACTTGCCTCACCCTAAGGCCTGAGGAGCCCTGCTGAAGCGAAAGCGTGTTGCAGTTTGCATCAGCTCGTATTCGAAGTTCTGCTTTACTTTAACGTTTCTACACATTTCCAGACACTTAGGAACCTCGTGTGGGCACCCCATTGCCTACAAATACAGTGAGTAGCAGCAGGCTCCACTGCCCTTCAAAGAAACATCCAGGCCGTAAGCCTTTCCAAGTCACTCTATGTATTCAGAGACTAGGGCAATACACTGCACCCTTCCTTGGGAACGCTAGATGTCCTCAGCACACCAACAGCTCCAGGGATTCTGTTCTCTCACGTCCTACATGCCATGGAAGTCTGCCTCATTGTCCTCATTTGAGCTGCACTTAGCAACACAATCTGCTTCACCTCTGTTCTAGGAACTCACACCCAAGGACCCCATACCTACAGTAGAAACGAGGCTTGCATTCCTACTGCAACGAAACCACTGTTTCCTGTTACCCTGCAGGATTTTGAATAGGCTAAGGACCGATAGCCTACTCAAAGTGTTCCAAGGATGAGTGAGTTCGCTACATGCAGAACACTTTGGGAAGTAATGTTGATTCAGGCAAGGGAACAGGGTGTAGCTAGAGTCTCTTTTGACTTGTTGGAAATCAGAAGGGTTTAGACTTCGTGTTCACCGCAAAAGATGACCTGATGGCACAAGCCTTGTTTCCCATATTAAAAGCTCTATTCAGGCTGCCCTGAAGCTACCTAAATACGTCTATTTCTGACTGGCCTCTAGTCACTGTAGTTACACTCTGGACGAAAAGGTTTCTCTAACGAAGCACGATGCTTCCATAGCATGGGTGGTAGCTCATCCCGTCAGGCTCTAGAGCTAAAGGGAAACTTGACGTCAGTACTTGCCTCACGCTAAGGCCTGAAGAGCCCTGCTGAAGCGAAAGCGTGTTGCAGTTTACATTAGCTCGTATTCGCAGTTCTGCTTTACTTTAACGTTTCTACACATTTCCAGACACCTAGGAACCTCGTGTGGGCACCCCATTGCCTACAAATACAGTGAGTAGCAGCAGGCTCCACTGCCCTTCAAAGAAACATCCAGGCCGTAAGCCTTTCCAAGTCACTCTATGTATTCAGAGACTAGGGCAATACACTGCACCCTTCCTTGGGAACGCTAGATGTCCTCAGCACACCAACAGCTCCAGGGATTCTGTTCTCTCACGTCCTACATGCCATGGAAGTCTGCCTCATTGTCCTCATTTGAGCTGCACTTAGCAACACAATCTGCTTCACCTCTGTTCTAGGAACTCACACCCAAGGACCCCATACCTACAGTAGAAACGAGGCTTGCATTCCTACTGCAACGAAACCACTGTTTCCTGTTACACTGCAGGATTTTGAATAGGCTAAGGACCGATAGCCTACTCAAAGTGTTCCAAGGATGAGTGAGTTCGCTACATGCAGAACACTTTGGGAAGTAATGTTGATTCAGGCAAGGGAACAGGGTGTAGCTAGAGTCTCTTTTGACTTGTTGGAAATCAGAAGGGTTTAGACTTCGTGTTCACCGCAAAAGATGACCTGATGGCACAAGCCTTGTTTCCCATATTAAAAGCTCTATTCAGGCTGCCCTGAAGCTACCTAAATACGTCTATTTCTGACTGGCCTCTAGTCACTGTAGTTACACTCTGGACGAAAAGGTTTCTCTAACGAAGCACGATGCTTCCATAGCATGGGTGGTAGCTCATCCCGTCAGGCTCTAGAGCTAAAGGGAAACTTGACGTCAGTACTTGCCTCACGCTAAGGCCTGAAGAGCCCTGCTGAAGCGAAAGCGTGTTGCAGTTTACATTAGCTCGTATTCGCAGTTCTGCTTTACTTTAACGTTTCTACGGTTTTCCAGACTCTTTGGACCCTCGTGTGGGCACCCCATTGCCTACCAATACAGTGAGTACCAGCAGGCCGTACTGCCCTTCTAAGAAACATCCAGGCCGTAAGCCTTTCCAAGTCCCTCTATGTGTTCAGAGAGTAGGGCAATACACTGCACCCTTCCTTGGGAAAGCTAGATGTCCTCAGCACACCAACAGCTCCAGGGATTCTGTTCTCTCACGTCCTACATGCCATGGAGTCTGCCTCATTGTCCGATTTTGAGCTGCTCTTAGAAACACAATCTGCTTCGCCTTTCTTCCAGGAACTCACACCCAAGGACCCCATACCTACAGTAGAAAGGAGGCTTGCATCCTACTGCAACGAAGCCACAGTTTTCCTGTTACACTGCAGGATTTTAGAATAGGCTTTAGCCTATTCTAGCCCGATAGCCTACATAGAGCATTTCAAATTTGAGGGAGTTCGCTATATGTAGAACACTTTGTGAAGAAAAGTTGATTCAGGCAAGGGACCAGGGTAGAGCTAGAGTCTCTTTTGACTTGTTAGAAATCAGAAGACTTCAGGCTGATTGTTCACCGGCAAAGAAGACCTGATGGCACAAGCCTTGCTTTCCCATATTAAAAGCTCTTAGTCATGCTGCCCTGAAGCTACCTAAATAACTCTCTTTTTGACTGGCCTCTAGTCACTGTAGTTAGCCCTCTGGAACAAAAAGCAGTTTTCTCTAAAGAAACACGGTGCTTCCATAGTATGGGTGGGAGCTCATCCTGTCAGGCTCTAGAGCTAAAGGGAAACTTGACGTGAGTACTTGCCTCACGCTAAGGCCTGAAAAGCCCTGCTGAAGCGAAAGCGTGTTGCAGTTTCCATTAGCTAGTATTCGCAGTTCTGCTTTACTTTAACGTTTCTCCGCTTTTCCAGACACTTAGGACCCTCGTGTGGGCACCCCACTGCCTACAAATACAGTGAGTACCAGCAGGTTCCACTGCCCTTCTAAGAAACTTCCAGGCCGTAAGTCTTTCCAAGTCACTCTGCATTCAGAGAGCAGGGCAATACACTGCACCCTTCCTTGGGAAAGCTAGATGTCCTCAGCACACCAACAGCTCCAGGGATTCTGTTCTCTCACGTCCTACATGCCATGGAAGTCTGCCTCATTGTCCTCATTTGAGCTGCACTTAGCAACACAATCTGATTCGCCTTTCTTCTAGGAACTCACACTCAAGGACCCCATACCTACAGGAGAAAGGAGGCTTGCGTTCTTTCTGCAACCAAAGCACAGTTGTTCCTGTTACCCTGCAGGATTTTAGAATAGCCTAAGGACCGATAGCCTACATAGAGCATTTCAAATTTGAGGCAGTTCGCTACATGTAGAACACTTTGTGAAGAAAAGTTGATTCAGGCAAGGGACAAGGGTAGAGCTAGAGTCTCTTTTGACTTGTTAGAAATCAGAAGGCTTCAGGCTGATGGTTCACCGGCAAAGAAACCTGATGGCACGAGCCTTGCTTTCCCTTCTTAAAAGCTCTTAGTCATGCTGCCCTGAAGCTACCTAAATAACTCTCTTTTTGACTGGCCTCTAGTCACTGTAGTTAGCCCTCTGGAACAAAAAGCAGTTTTCTCTAAGGAAACACGGTGCTTCCATAGTATGGGTGGGAGCTCATCTTATCAGGCTCTAGAGCTAAAGGGAAACTTGACGTGAGTACTTGCCTCACCCTAAGGCCTGAGGAGCCCTGCTGAAGCGAAAGCGTGTTGCAGTTTGCATCAGCTCGTATTCGAAGTTCTGCTTTACTTTAACGTTTCTACACATTTCCAGACACTTAGGAACCTCGTGTGGGCACCCCATTGCCTACAAATACAGTGAGTAGCAGCAGGCTCCACTGCCCTTCAAAGAAACATCCAGGCCGTAAGCCTTTCCAAGTCACTCTATGTATTCAGAGACTAGGGCAATACACTGCACCCTTCCTTGGGAACGCTAGATGTCCTCAGCACACCAACAGCTCCAGGGATTCTGTTCTCTCACGTCCTACATGCCATGGAAGTCTGCCTCATTGTCCTCATTTGAGCTGCACTTAGCAACACAATCTGCTTCACCTCTGTTCTAGGAACTCACACCCAAGGACCCCATACCTACAGTAGAAACGAGGCTTGCATTCCTACTGCAACGAAACCACTGTTTCCTGTTACACTGCAGGATTTTGAATAGGCTAAGGACCGATAGCCTACTCAAAGTGTTCCAAGGATGAGTGAGTTCGCTACATGCAGAACACTTTGGGAAGTAATGTTGATTCAGGCAAGGGAACAGGGTGTAGCTAGAGTCTCTTTTGACTTGTTGGAAATCAGAAGGGTTTAGACTTCGTGTTCACCGCAAAAGATGACCTGATGGCACAAGCCTTGTTTCCCATATTAAAAGCTCTATTCAGGCTGCCCTGAAGCTACCTAAATACGTCTATTTCTGACTGGCCTCT
Source organism: Eubalaena glacialis (assembly GCF_028564815.1). Classification (NCBI taxonomy): domain Eukaryota; kingdom Metazoa; phylum Chordata; class Mammalia; order Artiodactyla; family Balaenidae; genus Eubalaena; species Eubalaena glacialis. Next base: position 44,323,392 of record NC_083735.1, on the reverse strand, counting down.
AGTCACTGTAGTTACACTCTGGACGAAAAGGTTTCTCTAACGAAGCACGATGCTTCCATAGCATGGGTGGTAGCTCATCCCGTCAGGCTCTAGAGCTAAAGGGAAACTTGACGTCAGTACTTGCCTCACGCTAAGGCCTGAAGAGCCCTGCTGAAGCGAAAGCGTGTTGCAGTTTACATTAGCTCGTATTCGCAGTTCTGCTTTACTTTAACGTTTCTACGGTTTTCCAGACTCTTTGGACCCTCGTGTGGGCACCCCATTGCCTACCAATACAGTGAGTACCAGCAGGCCGTACTGCCCTTCTAAGAAACATCCAGGCCGTAAGCCTTTCCAAGTCCCTCTATGTGTTCAGAGAGTAGGGCAATACACTGCACCCTTCCTTGGGAAAGCTAGATGTCCTCAGCACACCAACAGCTCCAGGGATTCTGTTCTCTCACGTCCTACATGCCATGGAGTCTGCCTCATTGTCCTCATTTGAGCTGCACTTAGCAACACAATCTGATTCGCCTTTCTTCTAGGAACTCACACTCAAGGACCCCATACCTACAGGAGAAAGGAGGCTTGCGTTCCTTCTGCAACCAAAGCACAGTTGTTCCTGTTACCCTGCAGGATTTTAGAATAGCCTAAGGACCGATAGCCTACATAGAGCATTTCAAATTTGAGGCAGTTCGCTACATGTAGAACACTTTGTGAAGAAAAGTTGATTCAGGCAAGGGACAAGGGTAGAGCTAGAGTCTCTTTTGACTTGTTAGAAATCAGAAGGCTTCAGGCTGATGGTTCACCGGCAAAGAAACCTGATGGCACGAGCCTTGCTTTCCCTTCTTAAAAGCTCTTAGTCATGCTGCCCTGAAGCTACCTAAATAACTCTCTTTTTGACTGGCCTCTAGTCACTGTAGTTAGCCCTCTGGAACAAAAAGCAGTTTTCTCTAAGGAAACACGGTGCTTCCATAGTATGGGTGGGAGCTCATCTTATCAGGCTCTAGAGCTAAAGGGAAACTTGACGTGAGTACTTGCCTCACGCTAAGGCCTGAGGAGCCCTGCTGAAGCGAAAGCGTGTTGCAGTTTGCATCAGCTCGTATTCGAAGTTCTGCTTTACTTTAACGTTTCTACACATTTCCAGACACCTAGGAACCTCGTGTGGGCACCCCATTGCCTACAAATACAGTGAGTAGCAGCAGGCTCCACTGCCCTTCAAAGAAACATCCAGGCCGTAAGCCTTTCCAAGTCACTCTATGTATTCAGAGACTAGGGCAATACACTGCACCCTTCCTTGGGAACGCTAGATGTCCTCAGCACACCAACAGCTCCAGGGATTCTGTTCTCTCACGTCCTACATGCCATGGAAGTCTGCCTCATTGTCCTCATTTGAGCTGCACTTAGCAACACAATCTGCTTCACCTCTGTTCTAGGAACTCACACCCAAGGACCCCATACCTACAGTAGAAACGAGGCTTGCATTCCTACTGCAACGAAACCACTGTTTCCTGTTACACTGCAGGATTTTGAATAGGCTAAGGACCGATAGCCTACTCAAAGTGTTCCAAGGATGAGTGAGTTCGCTACATGCAGAACACTTTGGGAAGTAATGTTGATTCAGGCAAGGGAACAGGGTGTAGCTAGAGTCTCTTTTGACTTGTTGGAAATCAGAAGGGTTTAGACTTCGTGTTCACCGCAAAAGATGACCTGATGGCACAAGCCTTGTTTCCCATATTAAAAGCTCTATTCAGGCTGCCCTGAAGCTACCTAAATACGTCTATTTCTGACTGGCCTCTAGTCACTGTAGTTACACTCTGGACGAAAAGGTTTCTCTAACGAAGCACGATGCTTCCATAGCATGGGTGGTAGCTCATCCCGTCAGGCTCTAGAGCTAAAGGGAAACTTGACGTCAGTACTTGCCTCACGCTAAGGCCTGAAGAGCCCTGCTGAAGCGAAAGCGTGTTGCAGTTTACATTAGCTCGTATTCGCAGTTCTGCTTTACTTTAACGTTTCTACGGTTTTCCAGACTCTTTGGACCCTCGTGTGGGCACCCCATTGCCTACCAATACAGTGAGTACCAGCAGGCCGTACTGCCCTTCTAAGAAACATCCAGGCCGTAAGCCTTTCCAAGTCCCTCTATGTGTTCAGAGAGTAGGGCAATACACTGCACCCTTCCTTGGGAAAGCTAGATGTCCTCAGCACACCAACAGCTCCAGGGATTCTGTTCTCTCACGTCCTACATGCCATGGAGTCTGCCTCATTGTCCGATTTTGAGCTGCTCTTAGAAACACAATCTGCTTCGCCTTTCTTCCAGGAACTCACACCCAAGGACCCCATACCTACAGTAGAAAGGAGGCTTGCATCCTACTGCAACGAAGCCACAGTTTTCCTGTTACACTGCAGGATTTTAGAATAGGCTTTAGCCTATTCTAGCCCGATAGCCTACATAGAGCATTTCAAATTTGAGGGAGTTCGCTATATGTAGAACACTTTGTGAAGAAAAGTTGATTCAGGCAAGGGACCAGGGTAGAGCTAGAGTCTCTTTTGACTTGTTAGAAATCAGAAGACTTCAGGCTGATTGTTCACCGGCAAAAAAGACCTGATGGCACAAGCCTTGCTTTCCCATATTAAAAGCTCTTAGTCATGCTGCCCTGAAGCTACCTAAATAACTCTCTTTTTGACTGGCCTCTAGTCACTGTAGTTAGCCCTCTGGAACAAAAAGCAGTTTTCTCTAAAGAAACACGGTGCTTCCATAGCATGGGTGGGAGCTCATCCTGTCAGGCTCTAGAGCTAAAGGGAAACTTGACGTGAGTACTTGCCTCACGCTAAGGCCTGAAAAGCCCTGCTGAAGCGAAAGCGTGTTGCAGTTTCCATTAGCTAGTATTCGCAGTTCTGCTTTACTTTAACGTTTCTCCGCTTTTCCAGACACTTAGGACCCTCGTGTGGGCACCCCACTGCCTACAAATACAGTGAGTACCAGCAGGTTCCACTGCCCTTCTAAGAAACTTCCAGGCCGTAAGTCTTTCCAAGTCACTCTGCATTCAGAGAGCAGGGCAATACACTGCACCCTTCCTTGGGAAAGCTAGATGTCCTCAGCACACCAACAGCTCCAGGGATTCTGTTCTCTCACGTCCTACATGCCATGGAAGTCTGCCTCATTGTCCTCATTTGAGCTGCACTTAGCAACACAATCTGATTCGCCTTTCTTCTAGGAACTCACACTCAAGGACCCCATACCTACAGGAGAAAGGAGGCTTGCGTTCTTTCTGCAACCAAAGCACAGTTGTTCCTGTTACCCTGCAGGATTTTAGAATAGCCTAAGGACCGATAGCCTACATAGAGCATTTCAAATTTGAGGCAGTTCGCTACATGTAGAACACTTTGTGAAGAAAAGTTGATTCAGGCAAGGGACAAGGGTAGAGCTAGAGTCTCTTTTGACTTGTTAGAAATCAGAAGGCTTCAGGCTGATGGTTCACCGGCAAAGAAACCTGATGGCACGAGACTTGCTTTCCCTTCTTAAAAGCTCTTAGTCATGCTGCCCTGAAGCTACCTAAATAACTCTCTTTTTGACTGGCCTCTAGTCACTGTAGTTAGCCCTCTGGAACAAAAAGCAGTTTTCTCTAAGGAAACACGGTGCTTCCATAGTATGGGTGGGAGCTCATCTTATCAGGCTCTAGAGCTAAAGGGAAACTTGACGTGAGTACTTGCCTCACCCTAAGGCCTGAGGAGCCCTGCTGAAGCGAAAGCGTGTTGCAGTTTGCATCAGCTCGTATTCGAAGTTCTGCTTTACTTTAACGTTTCTACACATTTCCAGACACTTAGGAACCTCGTGTGGGCACCCCATTGCCTACAAATACAGTGAGTAGCAGCAGGCTCCACTGCCCTTCAAAGAAACATCCAGGCCGTAAGCCTTTCCAAGTCACTCTATGTATTCAGAGACTAGGGCAATACACTGCACCCTTCCTTGGGAACGCTAGATGTCCTCAGCACACCAACAGCTCCAGGGATTCTGTTCTCTCACGTCCTACATGCCATGGAAGTCTGCCTCATTGTCCTCATTTGAGCTGCACTTAGCAACACAATCTGCTTCACCTCTGTTCTAGGAACTCACACCCAAGGACCCCATACCTACAGTAGAAACGAGGCTTGCATTCCTACTGCAACGAAACCACTGTTTCCTGTTACACTGCAGGATTTTGAATAGGCTAAGGACCGATAGCCTACTCAAAGTGTTCCAAGGATGAGTGAGTTCGCTACATGCAGAACACTTTGGGAAGTAATGTTGATTCAGGCAAGGGAACAGGGTGTAGCTAGAGTCTCTTTTGACTTGTTGGAAATCAGAAGGGTTTAGACTTCGTGTTCACCGCAAAAGATGACCTGATGGCACAAGCCTTGTTTCCCATATTAAAAGCTCTATTCATGCTGCCCTGAAGCTACCTAAATACGTCTATTTCTGACTGGCCTCTAGTCACTGTAGTTACACTCTGGACGAAAAGGTTTCTCTAACGAAGCACGATGCTTCCATAGCATGGGTGGTAGCTCATCCCGTCAGGCTCTAGAGCTAAAGGGAAACTTGACGTCAGTACTTGCCTCACGCTAAGGCCTGAAGAGCCCTGCTGAAGCGAAAGCGTGTTGCAGTTTACATTAGCTCGTATTCGCAGTTCTGCTTTACTTTAACGTTTCTACGGTTTTCCAGACTCTTTGGACCCTCGTGTGGGCACCCCATTGCCTACCAATACAGTGAGTACCAGCAGGCCGTACTGCCCTTCTAAGAAACATCCAGGCCGTAAGCCTTTCCAAGTCCCTCTATGTGTTCAGAGAGTAGGGCAATACACTGCACCCTTCCTTGGGAAAGCTAGATGTCCTCAGCACACCAACAGCTCCAGGGATTCTGTTCTCTCACGTCCTACATGCCATGGAAGTCTGCCTCATTGTCCTCATTTCAGCTGCACTTAGCAACACAATCTGATTCGCCTTTCTTCTAGGAACTCACACTCAAGGACCCCATACCTACAGGAGAAAGGAGGCTTGCGTTCCTTCTGCAACCAAAGCACAGTTGTTCCTGTTACCCTGCAGGATTTTAGAATAGCCTAAGGACCGATAGCCTACATAGAGCATTTCAAATTTGAGGCAGTTCGCTACATGTAGAACACTTTGTGAAGAAAAGTTGATTCAGGCAAGGGACAAGGGTAGAGCTAGAGTCTCTTTTGACTTGTTAGAAATCAGAAGGCTTCAGGCTGATGGTTCACCGGCAAAGAAACCTGATGGCACGAGCCTTGCTTTCCCTTCTTAAAAGCTCTTAGTCATGCTGCCCTGAAGCTACCTAAATAACTCTCTTTTTGACTGGCCTCTAGTCACTGTAGTTAGCCCTCTGGAACAAAAAGCAGTTTTCTCTAAGGAAACACGGTGCTTCCATAGTATGGGTGGGAGCTCATCTTATCAGGCTCTAGAGCTAAAGGGAAACTTGACGTGAGTACTTGCCTCACGCTAAGGCCTGAGGAGCCCTGCTGAAGCGAAAGCGTGTTGCAGTTTGCATCAGCTCGTATTCGAAGTTCTGCTTTACTTTAACGTTCCTACACATTTCCAGACACCTAGGAACCTCGTGTGGGCACCCCATTGCCTACAAATACAGTGAGTAGCAGCAGGCTCCACTGCCCTTCAAAGAAACATCCAGGCCGTAAGCCTTTGCAAGTCACTCTATGTATTCAGAGACTAGGGCAATACACTGCACCCTTCCTTGGGAACGCTAGATGTCCTCAGCACACCAACAGCTCCAGGGATTCTGTTCTCTCACGTCCTACATGCCATGGAAGTCTGCCTCATTGTCCTCATTTGAGCTGCACTTAGCAACACAATCTGCTTCACCTCTGTTCTAGGAACTCACACCCAAGGACCCCATACCTACAGTAGAAACGAGGCTTGCATTCCTACTGCAACGAAACCACTGTTTCCTGTTACACTGCAGGATTTTGAATAGGCTAAGGACCGATAGCCTACTCAAAGTGTTCCAAGGATGAGTGAGTTCGCTACATGCAGAACACTTTGGGAAGTAATGTTGATTCAGGCAAGGGAACAGGGTGTAGCTAGAGTCTCTTTTGACTTGTTGGAAATCAGAAGGGTTTAGACTTCGTGTTCACCGCAAAAGATGACCTGATGGCACAAGCCTTGTTTCCCATATTAAAAGCTCTATTCATGCTGCCCTGAAGCTACCTAAATACGTCTATTTCTGACTGGCCTCTAGTCACTGTAGTTACACTCTGGACGAAAAGGTTTCTCTAACGAAGCACGATGCTTCCATAGCATGGGTGGTAGCTCATCCCGTCAGGCTCTAGAGCTAAAGGGAAACTTGACGTCAGTACTTGCCTCACGCTAAGGCCTGAAGAGCCCTGCTGAAGCGAAAGCGTGTTGCAGTTTACATTAGCTCGTATTCGCAGTTCTGCTTTACTTTAACGTTTCTACGGTTTTCCAGACTCTTTGGACCCTCGTGTGGGCACCCCATTGCCTACCAATACAGTGAGTACCAGCAGGCCGTACTGCCCTTCTAAGAAACATCCAGGCCGTAAGCCTTTCCAAGTCCCTCTATGTGTTCAGAGAGTAGGGCAATACACTGCACCCTTCCTTGGGAAAGCTAGATGTCCTCAGCACACCAACAGCTCCAGGGATTCTGTTCTCTCACGTCCTACATGCCATGGAGTCTGCCTCATTGTCCAATTTTGAGCTGCTCTTAGAAACACAATCTGCTTCGCCTTTCTTCCAGGAACTCACACCCAAGGACCCCATACCTACAGTAGAAAGGAGGCTTGCATCCTACTGCAACGAAACCACAGTTTTCCTGTTACACTGCAGGATTTTAGAATAGGCTTTAGCCTATTCTAGCCCGATAGCCTACATAGAGCATTTCAAATTTGAGGGAGTTCGCTACATGGAGAACACTTTGTGAAGAAAAGTTGATTCAGGCAAGGGACCAGGGTAGAGCTAGAGTCTCTTTTGACTTGTTAGAAATCAGAAGACTTCAGGCTGATTGTTCACCGGCAAAGAAGACCTGATGGCACAAGCCTTGCTTTCCCATATTAAAAGCTCTTAGTCATGCTGCCCTGAAGCTACCTAAATAACTCTCTTTTTGACTGGCCTCTAGTCACTGTAGTTAGCCCTCTGGAACAAAAAGCAGTTTTCTCTAAAGAAACACGGTGCTTCCATAGTATGGGTGGGAGCTCATCCTGTCAGGCTCTAGAGCTAAAGGGAAACTTGACGTGAGTACTTGCCTCACGCTAAGGCCTGAAAAGCCCTGCTGAAGCGAAAGCGTGTTGCAGTTTCCATTAGCTAGTATTCGCAGTTCTGCTTTACTTTAACGTTTCTCCGCTTTTCCAGACACTTAGGACCCTCGTGTGGGCACCCCACTGCCTACAAATACAGTGAGTACCAGCAGGTTCCACTGCCCTTCTAAGAAACTTCCAGGCCGTAAGTCTTTCCAAGTCACTCTGCATTCAGAGAGCAGGGCAATACACTGCACCCTTCCTTGGGAAAGCTAGATGTCCTCAGCACACCAACAGCTCCAGGGATTCTGTTCTCTCACGTCCTACATGCCATGGAAGTCTGCCTCATTGTCCTCATTTCAGCTGCACTTAGCAACACAATCTGATTCGCCTTTCTTCTAGGAACTCACACTCAAGGACCCCATACCTACAGGAGAAAGGAGGCTTGCGTTCCTTCTGCAACCAAAGCACAGTTGTTCCTGTTACCCTGCAGGATTTTAGAATAGCCTAAGGACCGATAGCCTACATAGAGCATTTCAAATTTGAGGCAGTTCGCTACATGTAGAACACTTTGTGAAGAAAAGTTGATTCAGGCAAGGGACAAGGGTAGAGCTAGAGTCTCTTTTGACTTGTTAGAAATCAGAAGGCTTCAGGCTGATGGTTCACCGGCAAAGAAACCTGATGGCATGAGCCTTGCTTTCCCTTCTTAAAAGCTCTTAGTCATGCTGCCCTGAAGCTACCTAAATAACTCTCTTTTTGACTGGCCTCTAGTCACTGTAGTTAGCCCTCTGGAACAAAAAGCAGTTTTCTCTAAGGAAACACGGTGCTTCCATAGTATGGGTGGGAGCTCATCTTATCAGGCTCTAGAGCTAAAGGGAAACTTGACGTGAGTACTTGCCTCACGCTAAGGCCTGAGGAGCCCTGCTGAAGCGAAAGCGTGTTGCAGTTTGCATCAGCTCGTATTCGAAGTTCTGCTTTACTTTAACGTTTCTACACATTTCCAGACACTTAGGAACCTCGTGTGGGCACCCCATTGCCTACAAATACAGTGAGTAGCAGCAGGCTCCACTGCCCTTCAAAGAAACATCCAGGCCGTAAGCCTTTCCAAGTCACTCTATGTATTCAGAGACTAGGGCAATACACTGCACCCTTCCTTGGGAACGCTAGATGTCCTCAGCACACCAACAGCTCCAGGGATTCTGTTCTCTCACGTCCTACATGCCATGGAAGTCTGCCTCATTGTCCTCATTTGAGCTGCACTTAGCAACACAATCTGCTTCACCTCTGTTCTAGGAACTCACACCCAAGGACCCCATACCTACAGTAGAAACGAGGCTTGCATTCCTACTGCAACGAAACCACTGTTTCCTGTTACCCTGCAGGATTTTGAATAGGCTAAGGACCGATAGCCTACTCAAAGTGTTCCAAGGATGAGTGAGTTCGCTACATGCAGAACACTTTGGGAAGTAATGTTGATTCAGGCAAGGGAACAGGGTGTAGCTAGAGTCTCTTTTGACTTGTTGGAAATCAGAAGGGTTTAGACTTCGTGTTCACCGCAAAAGATGACCTGATGGCACAAGCCTTGTTTCCCATATTAAAAGCTCTATTCAGGCTGCCCTGAAGCTACCTAAATACGTCTATTTCTGACTGGCCTCTAGTCACTGTAGTTACACTCTGGACGAAAAGGTTTCTCTAACGAAGCACGATGCTTCCATAGCATGGGTGGTAGCTCATCCCGTCAGGCTCTAGAGCTAAAGGGAAACTTGACGTCAGTACTTGCCTCACGCTAAGGCCTGAAGAGCCCTGCTGAAGCGAAAGCGTGTTGCAGTTTACATTAGCTCGTATTCGCAGTTCTGCTTTACTTTAACGTTTCTACGGTTTTCCAGACTCTTTGGACCCTCGTGTGGGCACCCCATTGCCTACCAATACAGTGAGTACCAGCAGGCCGTACTGCCCTTCTAAGAAACATCCAGGCCGTAAGCCTTTCCAAGTCCCTCTATGTGTTCAGAGAGTAGGGCAATACACTGCACCCTTCCTTGGGAAAGCTAGATGTCCTCAGCACACCAACAGCTCCAGGGATTCTGTTCTCTCACGTCCTACATGCCATGGAGTCTGCCTCATTGTCCGATTTTGAGCTGCTCTTAGAAACACAATCTGCTTCGCCTTTCTTCCAGGAACTCACACCCAAGGACCCCATACCTACAGTAGAAAGGAGGCTTGCATCCTACTGCAACGAAGCCACAGTTTTCCTGTTACACTGCAGGATTTTAGAATAGGCTTTAGCCTATTCTAGCCCGATAGCCTACATAGAGCATTTCAAATTTGAGGGAGTTCGCTATATGTAGAACACTTTGTGAAGAAAAGTTGATTCAGGCAAGGGACCAGGGTAGAGCTAGAGTCTCTTTTGACTTGTTAGAAATCAGAAGACTTCAGGCTGATTTTTCACCGGCAAAGAAGACCTGATGGCACAAGCCTTGCTTTCCCATATTAAAAGCTCTTAGTCATGCTGCCCTGAAGCTACCTAAATAACTCTCTTTTTGACTGGCCTCTAGTCACTGTAGTTAGCCCTCTGGAACAAAAAGCAGTTTTCTCTAAAGAAACACGGTGCTTCCATAGTATGGGTGGGAGCTCATCCTGTCAGGCTCTAGAGCTAAAGGGAAACTTGACGTGAGTACTTGCCTCACGCTAAGGCCTGAAAAGCCCTGCTGAAGCGAAAGCGTGTTGCAGTTTCCATTAGCTCGTATTCGCAGTTCTGCTTTACTTTAACGTTTCTCCGCTTTTCCAGACACTTAGGACCCTCGTGTGGGCACCCCACTGCCTACAAATACAGTGAGTAGCAGCAGGTTCCACTGCCCTTCTAAGAAACTTCCAGGCCGTAAGTCTTTCCAAGTCACTCTGCATTCAGGGAGCAGGGCAATACACTGCACCCTTCTTTGGGAAAGCTAGATGTCCTCAGCACACCAACAGCTCCAGGGATTCTGTTCTCTCACGTCCTACATGCCATGGAAGTCTGCCTCATTGTCCTCATTTGAGCTGCACTTAGCAACACAATCTGATTCGCCTTTCTTCTAGGAATCCACACTCAAGGACCCCATACCTACAGGAGAAAGGAGGCTTGCGTTCTTTCTGCAACCAAAGCACAGTTGTTCCTGTTACCCTGCAGGATTTTAGAATAGCCTAAGGACCGATAGCCTACATAGAGCATTTCAAATTTGAGGCAGTTCGCTACATGTAGAACACTTTGTGAAGAAAAGTTGATTCAGGCAAGGGACAAGGGTAGAGCTAGAGTCTCTTTTGACTTGTTAGAAATCAGAAGGCTTCAGGCTGATGGTTCACCGGCAAAGAAACCTGATGGCACGAGCCTTGCTTTCCCTTCTTAAAAGCTCTTAGTCATGCTGCCCTGAAGCTACCTAAATAACTCTCTTTTTGACTGGCCTCTAGTCACTGTAGTTAGCCCTCTGGAACAAAAAGCAGTTTTCTCTAAGGAAACACGGTGCTTCCATAGTATGGGTGGGAGCTCATCTTATCAGGCTCTAGAGCTAAAGGGAAACTTGACGTGAGTACTTGCCTCACCCTAAGGCCTGAGGAGCCCTGCTGAAGCGAAAGCGTGTTGCAGTTTGCATCAGCTCGTATTCGAAGTTCTGCTTTACTTTAACGTTTCTACACATTTCCAGACACTTAGGAACCTCGTGTGGGCACCCCATTGCCTACAAATACAGTGAGTAGCAGCAGGCTCCACTGCCCTTCAAAGAAACATCCAGGCCGTAAGCCTTTCCAAGTCACTCTATGTATTCAGAGACTAGGGCAATACACTGCACCCTTCCTTGGGAACGCTAGATGTCCTCAGCACACCAACAGCTCCAGGGATTCTGTTCTCTCACGTCCTACATGCCATGGAAGTCTGCCTCATTGTCCTCATTTGAGCTGCACTTAGCAACACAATCTGCTTCACCTCTGTTCTAGGAACTCACACCCAAGGACCCCATACCTACAGTAGAAACGAGGCTTGCATTCCTACTGCAACGAAACCACTGTTTCCTGTTACCCTGCAGGATTTTGAATAGGCTAAGGACCGATAGCCTACTCAAAGTGTTCCAAGGATGAGTGAGTTCGCTACATGCAGAACACTTTGGGAAGTAATGTTGATTCAGGCAAGGGAACAGGGTGTAGCTAGAGTCTCTTTTGACTTGTTGGAAATCAGAAGGGTTTAGACTTCGTGTTCACCGCAAAAGATGACCTGATGGCACAAGCCTTGTTTCCCATATTAAAAGCTCTATTCAGGCTGCCCTGAAGCTACCTAAATACGTCTATTTCTGACTGGCCTCTAGTCACTGTAGTTACACTCTGGACGAAAAGGTTTCTCTAACGAAGCACGATGCTTCCATAGCATGGGTGGTAGCTCATCCCGTCAGGCTCTAGAGCTAAAGGGAAACTTGACGTCAGTACTTGCGTCACGCTAAGGCCTGAAGAGCCCTGCTGAAGCGAAAGCGTGTTGCAGTTTACATTAGCTGGTATTCGCAGTTCTGCTTTACTTTAACGTTTCTACACATTTCCAGACACCTAGGAACCTCGTGTGGGCACCCCATTGCCTACAAATACAGTGAGTAGCAGCAGGCTCCACTGCCCTTCAAAGAAACATCCAGGCCGTAAGCCTTTCCAAGTCACTCTATGTATTCAGAGACTAGGGCAATACACTGCACCCTTCCTTGGGAACGCTAGATGTCCTCAGCACACCAACAGCTCCAGGGATTCTGTTCTCTCACGTCCTACATGCCATGGAAGTCTGCCTCATTGTCCTCATTTGAGCTGCACTTAGCAACACAATCTGCTTCACCTCTGTTCTAGGAACTCACACCCAAGGACCCCATACCTACAGTAGAAAGGAGGCTTGCATCCTACTGCAACGAAGCCACAGTTTTCCTGTTACACTGCAGGATTTTAGAATAGGCTTTAGCCTATTCTAGCCCGATAGCCTACATAGAGCATTTCAAATTTGAGGGAGTTCGCTATATGTAGAACACTTTGTGAAGAAAAGTTGATTCAGGCAAGGGACCAGGGTAGAGCTAGAGTCTCTTTTGACTTGTTAGAAATCAGAAGACTTCAGGCTGATTGTTCACCGGCAAAGAAGACCTGATGGCACAAGCCTTGCTTTCCCATATTAAAAGCTCTTAGTCATGCTGCCCTGAAGCTACCTAAATAACTCTCTTTTTGACTGGCCTCTAGTCACTGTAGTTAGCCCTCTGGAACAAAAAGCAGTTTTCTCTAAAGAAACACGGTGCTTCCATAGTATGGGTGGGAGCTCATCCTGTCAGGCTCTAGAGCTAAAGGGAAACTTGACGTGAGTACTTGCCTCACGCTAAGGCCTGAAAAGCCCTGCTGAAGCGAAAGCGTGTTGCAGTTTCCATTAGCTAGTATTCGCAGTTCTGCTTTACTTTAACGTTTCTCCGCTTTTCCAGACACTTAGGACCCTCGTGTGGGCACCCCACTGCCTACAAATACAGTGAGTAGCAGCAGGTTCCACTGCCCTTCTAAGAAACTTCCAGGCCGTAAGTCTTTCCAAGTCACTCTGCATTCAGAGAGCAGGGCAATACACTGCACCCTTCCTTGGGAAAGCTAGATGTCCTCAGCACACCAACAGCTCCAGGGATTCTGTTCTCTCACGTCCTACATGCCATGGAAGTCTGCCTCATTGTCCTCATTTGAGCTGCACTTAGCAACACAATCTGATTCGCCTTTCTTCTAGGAACTCACACTCAAGGACCCCATACCTACAGGAGAAAGGAGGCTTGCGTTCTTTCTGCAACCAAAGCACAGTTGTTCCTGTTACCCTGCAGGATTTTAGAATAGCCTAAGGACCGATAGCCTACATAGAGCATTTCAAATTTGAGGCAGTTCGCTACATGTAGAACACTTTGTGAAGAAAAGTTGATTCAGGCAAGGGACAAGGGTAGAGCTAGAGTCTCTTTTGACTTGTTAGAAATCAGAAGGCTTCAGGCTGATGGTTCACCGGCAAAGAAACCTGATGGCACGAGCCTTGCTTTCCCTTCTTAAAAGCTCTTAGTCATGCTGCCCTGAAGCTACCTAAATAACTCTCTTTTTGACTGGCCTCTAGTCACTGTAGTTAGCCCTCTGGAACAAAAAGCAGTTTTCTCTAAGGAAACACGGTGCTTCCATAGTATGGGTGGGAGCTCATCTTATCAGGCTCTAGAGCTAAAGGGAAACTTGACGTGAGTACTTGCCTCACCCTAAGGCCTGAGGAGCCCTGCTGAAGCGAAAGCGTGTTGCAGTTTGCATCAGCTCGTATTCGAAGTTCTGCTTTACTTTAACGTTTCTACACATTTCCAGACACTTAGGAACCTCGTGTGGGCACCCCATTGCCTACAAATACAGTGAGTAGCAGCAGGCTCCACTGCCCTTCAAAGAAACATCCAGGCCGTAAGCCTTTCCAAGTCACTCTATGTATTCAGAGACTAGGGCAATACACTGCACCCTTCCTTGGGAACGCTAGATGTCCTCAGCACACCAACAGCTCCAGGGATTCTGTTCTCTCACGTCCTACATGCCATGGAAGTCTGCCTCATTGTCCTCATTTGAGCTGCACTTAGCAACACAATCTGCTTCACCTCTGTTCTAGGAACTCACACCCAAGGACCCCATACCTACAGTAGAAACGAGGCTTGCATTCCTACTGCAACGAAACCACTGTTTCCTGTTACACTGCAGGATTTTGAATAGGCTAAGGACCGATAGCCTACTCAAAGTGTTCCAAGGATGAGTGAGTTCGCTACATGCAGAACACTTTGGGAAGTAATGTTGATTCAGGCAAGGGAACAGGGTGTAGCTAGAGTCTCTTTTGACTTGTTGGAAATCAGAAGGGTTTAGACTTCGTGTTCACCGCAAAAGATGACCTGATGGCACAAGCCTTGTTTCCCATATTAAAAGCTCTATTCAGGCTGCCCTGAAGCTACCTAAATACGTCTATTTCTGACTGGCCTCTAGTCACTGTAGTTACACTCTGGACGAAAAGGTTTCTCTAACGAAGCACGATGCTTCCATAGCATGGGTGGTAGCTCATCCCGTCAGGCTCTAGAGCTAAAGGGAAACTTGACGTCAGTACTTGCCTCACGCTAAGGCCTGAAGAGCCCTGCTGAAGCGAAAGCGTGTTGCAGTTTACATTAGCTCGTATTCGCAGTTCTGCTTTACTTTAACGTTTCTACGGTTTTCCAGACTCTTTGGACCCTCGTGTGGGCACCCCATTGCCTACCAATACAGTGAGTACCAGCAGGCCGTACTGCCCTTCTAAGAAACATCCAGGCCGTAAGCCTTTCCAAGTCCCTCTATGTGTTCAGAGAGTAGGGCAATACACTGCACCCTTCCTTGGGAAAGCTAGATGTCCTCAGCACACCAACAGCTCCAGGGATTCTGTTCTCTCACGTCCTACATGCCATGGAGTCTGCCTCATTGTCCTCATTTGAGCTGCACTTAGCAACACAATCTGATTCGCCTTTCTTCTAGGAACTCACACTCAAGGACCCCATACCTACAGGAGAAAGGAGGCTTGCGTTCCTTCTGCAACCAAAGCACAGTTGTTCCTGTTACCCTGCAGGATTTTAGAATAGCCTAAGGACCGATAGCCTACATAGAGCATTTCAAATTTGAGGCAGTTCGCTACATGTAGAACACTTTGTGAAGAAAAGTTGATTCAGGCAAGGGACAAGGGTAGAGCTAGAGTCTCTTTTGACTTGTTAGAAATCAGAAGGCTTCAGGCTGATGGTTCACCGGCAAAGAAACCTGATGGCACGAGCCTTGCTTTCCCTTCTTAAAAGCTCTTAGTCATGCTGCCCTGAAGCTACCTAAATAACTCTCTTTTTGACTGGCCTCTAGTCACTGTAGTTAGCCCTCTGGAACAAAAAGCAGTTTTCTCTAAGGAAACACGGTGCTTCCATAGTATGGGTGGGAGCTCATCTTATCAGGCTCTAGAGCTAAAGGGAAACTTGACGTGAGTACTTGCCTCACGCTAAGGCCTGAGGAGCCCTGCTGAAGCGAAAGCGTGTTGCAGTTTGCATCAGCTCGTATTCGAAGTTCTGCTTTACTTTAACGTTTCTACACATTTCCAGACACCTAGGAACCTCGTGTGGGCACCCCATTGCCTACAAATACAGTGAGTAGCAGCAGGCTCCACTGCCCTTCAAAGAAACATCCAGGCCGTAAGCCTTTCCAAGTCACTCTATGTATTCAGAGACTAGGGCAATACACTGCACCCTTCCTTGGGAACGCTAGATGTCCTCAGCACACCAACAGCTCCAGGGATTCTGTTCTCTCACGTCCTACATGCCATGGAAGTCTGCCTCATTGTCCTCATTTGAGCTGCACTTAGCAACACAATCTGCTTCACCTCTGTTCTAGGAACTCACACCCAAGGACCCCATACCTACAGTAGAAACGAGGCTTGCATTCCTACTGCAACGAAACCACTGTTTCCTGTTACACTGCAGGATTTTGAATAGGCTAAGGACCGATAGCCTACTCAAAGTGTTCCAAGGATGAGTGAGTTCGCTACATGCAGAACACTTTGGGAAGTAATGTTGATTCAGGCAAGGGAACAGGGTGTAGCTAGAGTCTCTTTTGACTTGTTGGAAATCAGAAGGGTTTAGACTTCGTGTTCACCGCAAAAGATGACCTGATGGCACAAGCCTTGTTTCCCATATTAAAAGCTCTATTCAGGCTGCCCTGAAGCTACCTAAATACGTCTATTTCTGACTGGCCTCTAGTCACTGTAGTTACACTCTGGACGAAAAGGTTTCTCTAACGAAGCACGATGCTTCCATAGCATGGGTGGTAGCTCATCCCGTCAGGCTCTAGAGCTAAAGGGAAACTTGACGTCAGTACTTGCCTCACGCTAAGGCCTGAAGAGCCCTGCTGAAGCGAAAGCGTGTTGCAGTTTACATTAGCTCGTATTCGCAGTTCTGCTTTACTTTAACGTTTCTACGGTTTTCCAGACTCTTTGGACCCTCGTGTGGGCACCCCATTGCCTACCAATACAGTGAGTACCAGCAGGCCGTACTGCCCTTCTAAGAAACATCCAGGCCGTAAGCCTTTCCAAGTCCCTCTATGTGTTCAGAGAGTAGGGCAATACACTGCACCCTTCCTTGGGAAAGCTAGATGTCCTCAGCACACCAACAGCTCCAGGGATTCTGTTCTCTCACGTCCTACATGCCATGGAGTCTGCCTCATTGTCCGATTTTGAGCTGCTCTTAGAAACACAATCTGCTTCGCCTTTCTTCCAGGAACTCACACCCAAGGACCCCATACCTACAGTAGAAAGGAGGCTTGCATCCTACTGCAACGAAGCCACAGTTTTCCTGTTACACTGCAGGATTTTAGAATAGGCTTTAGCCTATTCTAGCCCGATAGCCTACATAGAGCATTTCAAATTTGAGGGAGTTCGCTATATGTAGAACACTTTGTGAAGAAAAGTTGATTCAGGCAAGGGACCAGGGTAGAGCTAGAGTCTCTTTTGACTTGTTAGAAATCAGAAGACTTCAGGCTGATTGTTCACCGGCAAAGAAGACCTGATGGCACAAGCCTTGCTTTCCCATATTAAAAGCTCTTAGTCATGCTGCCCTGAAGCTACCTAAATAACTCTCTTTTTGACTGGCCTCTAGTCACTGTAGTTAGCCCTCTGGAACAAAAAGCAGTTTTCTCTAAAGAAACACGGTGCTTCCATAGCATGGGTGGGAGCTCATCCTGTCAGGCTCTAGAGCTAAAGGGAAACTTGACGTGAGTACTTGCCTCACGCTAAGGCCTGAAAAGCCCTGCTGAAGCGAAAGCGTGTTGCAGTTTCCATTAGCTAGTATTCGCAGTTCTGCTTTACTTTAACGTTTCTCCGCTTTTCCAGACACTTAGGACCCTCGTGTGGGCACCCCACTGCCTACAAATACAGTGAGTACCAGCAGGTTCCACTGCCCTTCTAAGAAACTTCCAGGCCGTAAGTCTTTCCAAGTCACTCTGCATTCAGAGAGCAGGGCAATACACTGCACCCTTCCTTGGGAAAGCTAGATGTCCTCAGCACACCAACAGCTCCAGGGATTCTGTTCTCTCACGTCCTACATGCCATGGAAGTCTGCCTCATTGTCCTCATTTGAGCTGCACTTAGCAACACAATCTGATTCGCCTTTCTTCTAGGAACTCACACTCAAGGACCCCATACCTACAGGAGAAAGGAGGCTTGCGTTCTTTCTGCAACCAAAGCACAGTTGTTCCTGTTACCCTGCAGGATTTTAGAATAGCCTAAGGACCGATAGCCTACATAGAGCATTTCAAATTTGAGGCAGTTCGCTACATGTAGAACACTTTGTGAAGAAAAGTTGATTCAGGCAAGGGACAAGGGTAGAGCTAGAGTCTCTTTTGACTTGTTAGAAATCAGAAGGCTTCAGGCTGATGGTTCACCGGCAAAGAAACCTGATGGCACGAGACTTGCTTTCCCTTCTTAAAAGCTCTTAGTCATGCTGCCCTGAAGCTACCTAAATAACTCTCTTTTTGACTGGCCTCTAGTCACTGTAGTTAGCCCTCTGGAACAAAAAGCAGTTTTCTCTAAGGAAACACGGTGCTTCCATAGTATGGGTGGGAGCTCATCTTATCAGGCTCTAGAGCTAAAGGGAAACTTGACGTGAGTACTTGCCTCACCCTAAGGCCTGAGGAGCCCTGCTGAAGCGAAAGCGTGTTGCAGTTTGCATCAGCTCGTATTCGAAGTTCTGCTTTACTTTAACGTTTCTACACATTTCCAGACACTTAGGAACCTCGTGTGGGCACCCCATTGCCTACAAATACAGTGAGTAGCAGCAGGCTCCACTGCCCTTCAAAGAAACATCCAGGCCGTAAGCCTTTCCAAGTCACTCTATGTATTCAGAGACTAGGGCAATACACTGCACCCTTCCTTGGGAACGCTAGATGTCCTCAGCACACCAACAGCTCCAGGGATTCTGTTCTCTCACGTCCTACATGCCATGGAAGTCTGCCTCATTGTCCTCATTTGAGCTGCACTTAGCAACACAATCTGCTTCACCTCTGTTCTAGGAACTCACACCCAAGGACCCCATACCTACAGTAGAAACGAGGCTTGCATTCCTACTGCAACGAAACCACTGTTTCCTGTTACACTGCAGGATTTTGAATAGGCTAAGGACCGATAGCCTACTCAAAGTGTTCCAAGGATGAGTGAGTTCGCTACATGCAGAACACTTTGGGAAGTAATGTTGATTCAGGCAAGGGAACAGGGTGTAGCTAGAGTCTCTTTTGACTTGTTGGAAATCAGAAGGGTTTAGACTTCGTGTTCACCGCAAAAGATGACCTGATGGCACAAGCCTTGTTTCCCATATTAAAAGCTCTATTCATGCTGCCCTGAAGCTACCTAAATACGTCTATTTCTGACTGGCCTCTAGTCACTGTAGTTACACTCTGGACGAAAAGGTTTCTCTAACGAAGCACGATGCTTCCATAGCATGGGTGGTAGCTCATCCCGTCAGGCTCTAGAGCTAAAGGGAAACTTGACGTCAGTACTTGCCTCACGCTAAGGCCTGAAGAGCCCTGCTGAAGCGAAAGCGTGTTGCAGTTTACATTAGCTCGTATTCGCAGTTCTGCTTTACTTTAACGTTTCTACGGTTTTCCAGACTCTTTGGACCCTCGTGTGGGCACCCCATTGCCTACCAATACAGTGAGTACCAGCAGGCCGTACTGCCCTTCTAAGAAACATCCAGGCCGTAAGCCTTTCCAAGTCCCTCTATGTGTTCAGAGAGTAGGGCAATACACTGCACCCTTCCTTGGGAAAGCTAGATGTCCTCAGCACACCAACAGCTCCAGGGATTCTGTTCTCTCACGTCCTACATGCCATGGAAGTCTGCCTCATTGTCCTCATTTGAGCTGCACTTAGCAACACAATCTGATTCGCCTTTCTTCTAGGAACTCACACTCAAGGACCCCATACCTACAGGAGAAAGGAGGCTTGCGTTCCTTCTGCAACCAAAGCACAGTTGTTCCTGTTACCCTGCAGGATTTTAGAATAGCCTAAGGACCGATAGCCTACATAGAGCATTTCAAATTTGAGGCAGTTCGCTACATGTAGAACACTTTGTGAAGAAAAGTTGATTCAGGCAAGGGACAAGGGTAGAGCTAGAGTCTCTTTTGACTTGTTAGAAATCAGAAGGCTTCAGGCTGATGGTTCACCGGCAAAGAAACCTGATGGCACGAGCCTTGCTTTCCCTTCTTAAAAGCTCTTAGTCATGCTGCCCTGAAGCTACCTAAATAACTCTCTTTTTGACTGGCCTCTAGTCACTGTAGTTAGCCCTCTGGAACAAAAAGCAGTTTTCTCTAAGGAAACACGGTGCTTCCATAGTATGGGTGGGAGCTCATCTTATCAGGCTCTAGAGCTAAAGGGAAACTTGACGTGAGTACTTGCCTCACGCTAAGGCCTGAGGAGCCCTGCTGAAGCGAAAGCGTGTTGCAGTTTGCATCAGCTCGTATTCGAAGTTCTGCTTTACTTTAACGTTCCTACACATTTCCAGACACCTAGGAACCTCGTGTGGGCACCCCATTGCCTACAAATACAGTGAGTAGCAGCAGGCTCCACTGCCCTTCAAAGAAACATCCAGGCCGTAAGCCTTTGCAAGTCACTCTATGTATTCAGAGACTAGGGCAATACACTGCATCCTTCCTTGGGAACGCTAGATGTCCTCAGCACACCAACAGCTCCAGGGATTCTGTTCTCTCACGTCCTACATGCCATGGAAGTCTGCCTCATTGTCCTCATTTGAGCTGCACTTAGCAACACAATCTGCTTCACCTCTGTTCTAGGAACTCACACCCAAGGACCCCATACCTACAGTAGAAACGAGGCTTGCATTCCTACTGCAACGAAACCACTGTTTCCTGTTACACTGCAGGATTTTGAATAGGCTAAGGACCGATAGCCTACTCAAAGTGTTCCAAGGATGAGTGAGTTCGCTACATGCAGAACACTTTGGGAAGTAATGTTGATTCAGGCAAGGGAACAGGGTGTAGCTAGAGTCTCTTTTGACTTGTTGGAAATCAGAAGGGTTTAGACTTCGTGTTCACCGCAAAAGATGACCTGATGGCACAAGCCTTGTTTCCCATATTAAAAGCTCTATTCAGGCTGCCCTGAAGCTACCTAAATACGTCTATTTCTGACTGGCCTCTAGTCACTGTAGTTACACTCTGGACGAAAAGATTTCTCTAACGAAGCACGATGCTTCCATAGCATGGGTGGTAGCTCATCCCGTCAGGCTCTAGAGCTAAAGGGAAACTTGACGTCAGTACTTGCCTCACGCTAAGGCCTGAAGAGCCCTGCTGAAGCGAAAGCGTGTTGCAGTTTACATTAGCTCGTATTCGCAGTTCTGCTTTACTTTAACGTTTCTACGGTTTTCCAGACTCTTTGGACCCTCGTGTGGGCACCCCATTGCCTACCAATACAGTGAGTACCAGCAGGCCGTACTGCCCTTCTAAGAAACATCCAGGCCGTAAGCCTTTCCAAGTCCCTCTATGTGTTCAGAGAGTAGGGCAATACACTGCACCCTTCCTTGGGAAAGCTAGATGTCCTCAGCACACCAACAGCTCCAGGGATTCTGTTCTCTCACGTCCTACATGCCATGGAGTCTGCCTCATTGTCCGATTTTGAGCTGCTCTTAGAAACACAATCTACTTCGCCTTTCTTCCAGGAACTCACACCCAAGGACCCCATACCTACAGTAGAAAGGAGGCTTGCATCCTACTGCAACGAAACCACAGTTTTCCTGTTACACTGCAGGATTTTAGAATAGGCTTTAGCCTATTCTAGCCCGATAGCCTACATAGAGCATTTCAAATTTGAGGGAGTTCGCTACATGGAGAACACTTTGTGAAGAAAAGTTGATTCAGGCAAGGGACCAGGGTAGAGCTAGAGTCTCTTTTGACTTGTTAGAAATCAGAAGACTTCAGGCTGATTGTTCACCTGCAAAGAAGACCTGATGGCACAAGCCTTGCTTTCCCATATTAAAAGCTCTTAGTCATGCTGCCCTGAAGCTACCTAAATAACTCTCTTTTTGACTGGCCTCTAGTCACTGTAGTTAGCCCTCTGGAACAAAAAGCAGTTTTCTCTAAAGAAACACGGTGCTTCCATAGTATGGGTGGGAGCTCATCCCGGCAAGCTCTAGAGCTAAAGGGAAACTTGACGTGAGTACTTGCCTCACGCTAAGGCCTGAAAAGCCCTGCTGAAGCGAAAGCGTGTTGCAGTTTCCATTAGCTAGTATTCGCAGTTCTGCTTTACTTTAACGTTTCTCCGCTTTTCCAGACACTTAGGACCCTCGTGTGGGCACCCCATTGCCTACAAATACAGTGAGTAGCAGCAGGCTCCACTGCCCTTCAAAGAAACATCCAGGCCGTAAGCCTTTGCAAGTCACTCTATGTATTCAGAGACTAGGGCAATACACTGCACCCTTCCTTGGGAACGCTAGATGTCCTCAGCACACCAACAGCTCCAGGGATTCTGTTCTCTCACGTCCTACATGCCATGGAAGTCTGCCTCATTGTCCTCATTTGAGCTGCACTTAGCAACACAATCTGATTCGCCTTTCTTCTAGGAACTCACACTCAAGGACCCCATACCTACAGGAGAAAGGAGGCTTGCGTTCCTTCTGCAACCAAAGCACAGTTGTTCCTGTTACCCTGCAGGATTTTAGAATAGCCTAAGGACCGATAGCCTACATAGAGCATTTCAAATTTGAGGCAGTTCGCTACATGTAGAACACTTTGTGAAGAAAAGTTGATTCAGGCAAGGGACAAGGGTAGAGCTAGAGTCTCTTTTGACTTGTTAGAAATCAGAAGGCTTCAGGCTGATGGTTCACCGGCAAAGAAACCTGATGGCACGAGCCTTGCTTTCCCTTCTTAAAAGCTCTTAGTCATGCTGCCCTGAAGCTACCTAAATAACTCTCTTTTTGACTGGCCTCTAGTCACTGTAGTTAGCCCTCTGGAACAAAAAGCAGTTTTCTCTAAGGAAACACGGTGCTTCCATAGTATGGGTGGGAGCTCATCTTATCAGGCTCTAGAGCTAAAGGGAAACTTGACGTGAGTACTTGCCTCACGCTAAGGCCTGAGGAGCCCTGCTGAAGCGAAAGCGTGTTGCAGTTTGCATCAGCTCGTATTCGAAGTTCTGCTTTACTTTAACGTTTCTACACATTTCCAGACACCTAGGAACCTCGTGTGGGCACCCCATTGCCTACAAATACAGTGAGTAGCAGCAGGCTCCACTGCCCTTCAAAGAAACATCCAGGCCGTAAGCCTTTCCAAGTCACTCTATGTATTCAGAGACTAGGGCAATACACTGCACCCTTCCTTGGGAACGCTAGATGTCCGCAGCACACCAACAGCTCCAGGGATTCTGTTCTCTCACGTCCTACATGCCATGGAAGTCTGCCTCATTGTCCTCATTTGAGCTGCACTTAGCAACACAATCTGCTTCACCTCTGTTCTAGGAACTCACACCCAAGGACCCCATACCTACAGTAGAAACGAGGCTTGCATTCCTACTGCAACGAAACCACTGTTTCCTGTTACACTGCAGGATTTTGAATAGGCTAAGGACCGATAGCCTACTCAAAGTGTTCCAAGGATGAGTGAGTTCGCTACATGCAGAACACTTTGGGAAGTAATGTTGATTCAGGCAAGGGAACAGGGTGTAGCTAGAGTCTCTTTTGACTTGTTGGAAATCAGAAGGGTTTAGACTTCGTGTTCACCGCAAAAAATGACCTGATGGCACAAGCCTTGTTTCCCATATTAAAAGCTCTATTCAGGCTGCCCTGAAGCTACCTAAATACGTCTATTTCTGACTGGCCTCTAGTCACTGTAGTTACACTCTGGACGAAAAGATTTCTCTAACGAAGCACGATGCTTCCATAGCATGGGTGGTAGCTCATCCCGTCAGGCTCTAGAGCTAAAGGGAAACTTGACGTCAGTACTTGCCTCACGCTAAGGCCTGAAGAGCCCTGCTGAAGCGAAAGCGTGTTGCAGTTTACATTAGCTCGTATTCGCAGTTCTGCTTTACTTTAACGTTTCTACGGTTTTCCAGACTCTTTGGACCCTCGTGTGGGCACCCCATTGCCTACCAATACAGTGAGTACCAGCAGGCCGTACTGCCCTTCTAAGAAACATCCAGGCCGTAAGCCTTTCCAAGTCCCTCTATGTGTTCAGAGAGTAGGGCAATACACTGCACCCTTCCTTGGGAAAGCTAGATGTCCTCAGCACACCAACAGCTCCAGGGATTCTGTTCTCTCACGTCCTACATGCCATGGAGTCTGCCTCATTGTCCGATTTTGAGCTGCTCTTAGAAACACAATCTGCTTCGCCTTTCTTCCAGGAACTCACACCCAAGGACCCCATACCTACAGTAGAAAGGAGGCTTGCATCCTACTGCAACGAAACCACAGTTTTCCTGTTACACTGCAGGATTTTAGAATAGGCTTTAGCCTATTCTAGCCCGATAGCCTACATAGAGCATTTCAAATTTGAGGGAGTTCGCTATATGTAGAACACTTTGTGAAGAAAAGTTGATTCAGGCAAGGGACCAGGGTAGAGCTAGAGTCTCTTTTGACTTGTTAGAAATCAGAAGACTTCAGGCTGATTGTTCACCTGCAAAGAAGACCTGATGGCACAAGCCTTGCTTTCCCATATTAAAAGCTCTTAGTCATGCTGCCCTGAAGCTACCTAAATAACTCTCTTTTTGACTGGCCTCTAGTCACTGTAGTTAGCCCTCTGGAACAAAAAGCAGTTTTCTCTAAAGAAACACGGTGCTTCCATAGTATGGGTGGGAGCTCATCCCGGCAGGCTCTAGAGCTAAAGGGAAACTTGACGTGAGTACTTGCCTCACGCTAAGGCCTGAAAAGCCCTGCTGAAGCGAAAGCGTGTTGCAGTTTCCATTAGCTAGTATTCGCAGTTCTGCTTTACTTTAACGTTTCTCCGCTTTTCCAGACACTTAGGACCCTCGTGTGGGCACCCCATTGCCTACAAATACAGTGAGTAGCAGCAGGCTCCACTGCCCTTCAAAGAAACATCCAGGCCGTAAGCCTTTCCAAGTCACTCTATGTATTCAGAGACTAGGGCAATACACTGCACCCTTCCTTGGGAACGCTAGATGTCCTCAGCACACCAACAGCTCCAGGGATTCTGTTCTCTCACGTCCTACATGCCATGGAAGTCTGCCTCATTGTCCTCATTTGAGCTGCACTTAGCAACACAATCTGCTTCACCTCTGTTCTAGGAACTCACACCCAAGGACCCCATACCTACAGTAGAAACGAGGCTTGCATTCCTACTGCAACGAAACCACTGTTTCCTGTTACCCTGCAGGATTTTGAATAGGCTAAGGACCGATAGCCTACTCAAAGTGTTCCAAGGATGAGTGAGTTCGCTACATGCAGAACACTTTGGGAAGTAATGTTGATTCAGGCAAGGGAACAGGGTGTAGCTAGAGTCTCTTTTGACTTGTTGGAAATCAGAAGGGTTTAGACTTCGTGTTCACCGCAAAAGATGACCTGATGGCACAAGCCTTGTTTCCCATATTAAAAGCTCTATTCAGGCTGCCCTGAAGCTACCTAAATACGTCTATTTCTGACTGGCCTCTAGTCACTGTAGTTACACTCTGGACGAAAAGGTTTCTCTAACGAAGCACGATGCTTCCATAGCATGGGTGGTAGCTCATCCCGTCAGGCTCTAGAGCTAAAGGGAAACTTGACGTCAGTACTTGCCTCACGCTAAGGCCTGAAGAGCCCTGCTGAAGCGAAAGCGTGTTGCAGTTTACATTAGCTCGTATTCGCAGTTCTGCTTTACTTTAACGTTTCTACGGTTTTCCAGACTCTTTGGACCCTCGTGTGGGCACCCCATTGCCTACCAATACAGTGAGTACCAGCAGGCCGTACTGCCCTTCTAAGAAACATCCAGGCCGTAAGCCTTTCCAAGTCCCTCTATGTGTTCAGAGAGTAGGGCAATACACTGCACCCTTCCTTGGGAAAGCTAGATGTCCTCAGCACACCAACAGCTCCAGGGATTCTGTTCTCTCACGTCCTACATGCCATGGAGTCTGCCTCATTGTCCGATTTTGAGCTGCTCTTAGAAACACAATCTGCTTCGCCTTTCTTCCAGGAACTCACACCCAAGGACCCCATACCTACAGTAGAAAGGAGGCTTGCATCCTACTGCAACGAAACCACAGTTTTCCTGTTACACTGCAGGATTTTAGAATAGGCTTTAGCCTATTCTAGCCCGATAGCCTACATAGAGCATTTCAAATTTGAGGGAGTTCGCTACATGGAGAACACTTTGTGAAGAAAAGTTGATTCAGGCAAGGGACCAGGGTAGAGCTAGAGTCTCTTTTGACTTGTTAGAAATCAGAAGACTTCAGGCTGATTGTTCACCGGCAAAGAAGACCTGATGGCACAAGCCTTGCTTTCCCATATTAAAAGATCTTAGTCATGCTGCCCTGAAGCTACCTAAATAACTCTCTTTTTGACTGGCCTCTAGTCACTGTAGTTAGCCCTCTGGAACAAAAAGCAGTTTTCTCTAAAGAAACACGGTGCTTCCATAGTATGGGTGGGAGCTAATCCTGTCAGGCTCTAGAGCTAAAGGGAAACTTGACGTGAGTACTTGCCTCACGCTAAGGCCTGAAAAGCCCTGCTGAAGCGAAAGCGTGTTGCAGTTTCCATTAGCTAGTATTCGCAGTTCTGCTTTACTTTAACGTTTCTCCGCTTTTCCAGACACTTAGGACCCTCGTGTGGGCACCCCACTGCCTACAAATACAGTGAGTACCAGCAGGTTCCACTGCCCTTCTAAGAAACTTCCAGGCCGTAAGTCTTTCCAAGTCACTCTGCATTCAGAGAGCAGGGCAATACACTGCACCCTTCCTTGGGAAAGCTAGATGTCCTCAGCACACCAACAGCTCCAGGGATTCTGTTCTCTCACGTCCTACATGCCATGGAAGTCTGCCTCATTGTCCTCATTTGAGCTGCACTTAGCAACACAATCTGATTCGCCTTTCTTCTAGGAACTCACACTCAAGGACCCCATACCTACAGGAGAAAGGAGGCTTGCGTTCCTTCTGCAACCAAAGCACAGTTGTTCCTGTTACCCTGCAGGATTTTAGAATAGCCTAAGGACCGATAGCCTACATAGAGCATTTCAAATTTGAGGCAGTTCGCTACATGTAGAACACTTTGTGAAGAAAAGTTGATTCAGGCAAGGGACAAGGGTAGAGCTAGAGTCTCTTTTGACTTGTTAGAAATCAGAAGGCTTCAGGCTGATGGTTCACCGGCAAAGAAACCTGATGGCACGAGCCTTGCTTTCCCTTCTTAAAAGCTCTTAGTCATGCTGCCCTGAAGCTACCTAAATAACTCTCTTTTTGACTGGCCTCTAGTCACTGTAGTTAGCCCTCTGGAACAAAAAGCAGTTTTCTCTAAGGAAACACGGTGCTTCCATAGTATGGGTGGGAGCTCATCTTATCAGGCTCTAGAGCTAAAGGGAAACTTGACGTGAGTACTTGCCTCACGCTAAGGCCTGAGGAGCCCTGCTGAAGCGAAAGCGTGTTGCAGTTTGCATCAGCTCGTATTCGAAGTTCTGCTTTACTTTAACGTTTCTACACATTTCCAGACACCTAGGAACCTCGTGTGGGCACCCCATTGCCTACAAATACAGTGAGTAGCAGCAGGCTCCACTGCCCTTCAAAGAAACATCCAGGCCGTAAGCCTTTCCAAGTCACTCTATGTATTCAGAGACTAGGGCAATACACTGCACCCTTCCTTGGGAACGCTAGATGTCCTCAGCACACCAACAGCTCCAGGGATTCTGTTCTCTCACGTCCTACATGCCATGGAAGTCTGCCTCATTGTCCTCATTTGAGCTGCACTTAGCAACACAATCTGCTTCACCTCTGTTCTAGGAACTCACACCCAAGGACCCCATACCTACAGTAGAAACGAGGCTTGCATTCCTACTGCAACGAAACCACTGTTTCCTGTTACCCTGCAGGATTTTGAATAGGCTAAGGACCGATAGCCTACTCAAAGTGTTCCAAGGATGAGTGAGTTCGCTACATGCAGAACACTTTGGGAAGTAATGTTGATTCAGGCAAGGGAACAGGGTGTAGCTAGAGTCTCTTTTGACTTGTTGGAAATCAGAAGGGTTTAGACTTCGTGTTCACCGCAAAAGATGACCTGATGGCACAAGCCTTGTTTCCCATATTAAAAGCTCTATTCAGGCTGCCCTGAAGCTACCTAAATACGTCTATTTCTGACTGGCCTCTAGTCACTGTAGTTACACTCAGGACGAAAAGATTTCTCTAACGAAGCACGATGCTTCCATAGCATGGGTGGTAGCTCATCCCGTCAGGCTCTAGAGCTAAAGGGAAACTTGACGTCAGTACTTGCCTCACGCTAAGGCCTGAAGAGCCCTGCTGAAGCGAAAGCGTGTTGCAGTTTACATTAGCTCGTATTCGCAGTTCTGCTTTACTTTAACGTTTCTACGGTTTTCCAGACTCTTTGGACCCTCGTGTGGGCACCCCATTGCCTACCAATACAGTGAGTACCAGCAGGCCGTACTGCCCTTCTAAGAAACATCCAGGCCGTAAGCCTTTCCAAGTCCCTCTATGTGTTCAGAGAGTAGGGCAATACACTGCACCCTTCCTTGGGAAAGCTAGATGTCCTCAGCACACCAACAGCTCCAGGGATTCTGTTCTCTCACGTCCTACATGCCATGGAGTCTGCCTCATTGTCCGATTTTGAGCTGCTCTTAGAAACACAATCTGCTTCGCCTTTCTTCCAGGAACTCACACCCAAGGACCCCATACCTACAGTAGAAAGGAGGCTTGCATCCTACTGCAACGAAACCACAGTTTTCCTGTTACACTGCAGGATTTTAGAATAGGCTTTAGCCTATTCTAGCCCGATAGCCTACATAGAGCATTTCAAATTTGAGGGAGTTCGCTACATGGAGAACACTTTGTGAAGAAAAGTTGATTCAGGCAAGGGACCAGGGTAGAGCTAGAGTCTCTTTTGACTTGTTAGAAATCAGAAGACTTCAGGCTGATTGTTCACCTGCAAAGAAGACCTGATGGCACAAGCCTTGCTTTCCCATATTAAAAGCTCTTAGTCATGCTGCCCTGAAGCTACCTAAATAACTCTCTTTTTGACTGGCCTCTAGTCACTGTAGTTAGCCCTCTGGAACAAAAAGCAGTTTTCTCTAAAGAAACACGGTGCTTCCATAGTATGGGTGGGAGCTCATCCTGTCAGGCTCTAGAGCTAAAGGGAAACTTGACGTGAGTACTTGCCTCACGCTAAGGCCTGAAAAGCCCTGCTGAAGCGAAAGCGTGTTGCAGTTTCCATTAGCTAGTATTCGCAGTTCTGCTTTACTTTAACGTTTCTCCGCTTTTCCAGACACTTAGGACCCTCGTGTGGGCACCCCACTGCCTACAAATACAGTGAGTACCAGCAGGTTCCACTGCCCTTCTAAGAAACTTCCAGGCCGTAAGTCTTTCCAAGTCACTCTGCATTCAGAGAGTAGGGCAATACACTGCACCCTTCCTTGGGAAAGCTAGATGTCCTCAGCACACCAACAGCTCCAGGGATTCTGTTCTCTCACGTCCTACATGCCATGGAAGTCTGCCTCATTGTCCTCATTTGAGCTGCACTTAGCAACACAATCTGATTCGCCTTTCTTCTAGGAACTCACACTCAAGGACCCCATACCTACAGGAGAAAGGAGGCTTGCGTTCTTTCTGCAACCAAAGCACAGTTGTTCCTGTTACCCTGCAGGATTTTAGAATATCCTAAGGACCGATAGCCTACATAGAGCATTTCAAATTTGAGGCAGTTCGCTACATGTAGAACACTTTGTGAAGAAAAGTTGATTCAGGCAAGGGACAAGGGTAGAGCTAGAGTCTCTTTTGACTTGTTAGAAATCAGAAGGCTTCAGGCTGATGGTTCACCGGCAAAGAAACCTGATGGCACGAGACTTGCTTTCCCTTCTTAAAAGCTCTTAGTCATGCTGCCCTGAAGCTACCTAAATAACTCTCTTTTTGACTGGCCTCTAGTCACTGTAGTTAGCCCTCTGGAACAAAAAGCAGTTTTCTCTAAAGAAACACGGTGCTTCCATAGTATGGGTGGGAGCTCATCTTATCAGGCTCTAGAGCTAAAGGGAAACTTGACGTGAGTACTTGCCTCACCCTAAGGCCTGAGGAGCCCTGCTGAAGCGAAAGCGTGTTGCAGTTTTCATCAGCTCGTATTCGAAGTTCTGCTTTACTTTAACGTTTCTACACATTTCCAGACACTTAGGAACCTCGTGTGGGCACCCCATTGCCTACAAATACTGTGAGTAGCAGCAGGCTCCACTGCCCTTCAAAGAAACATCCAGGCCGTAAGCCTTTCCAAGTCACTCTATGTATTCAGAGACTAGGGCAATACACTGCACCCTTCCTTGGGAACGCTAGATGTCCTCAGCACACCAACAGCTCCAGGGATTCTGTTCTCTCACGTCCTACATGCCATGGAAGTCTGCCTCATTGTCCTCATTTGAGCTGCACTTAGCAACACAATCTGCTTCACCTCTGTTCTAGGAACTCACACCCAAGGACCCCATACCTACAGTAGAAACGAGGCTTGCATTCCTACTGCAACGAAACCACTGTTTCCTGTTACACTGCAGGATTTTGAATAGGCTAAGGACCGATAGCCTACTCAAAGTGTTCCAAGGATGAGTGAGTTCGCTACATGCAGAACACTTTGGGAAGTAATGTTGATTCAGGCAAGGGAACAGGGTGTAGCTAGAGTCTCTTTTGACTTGTTGGAAATCAGAAGGGTTTAGACTTCGTGTTCACCGCAAAAGATGACCTGATGGCACAAGCCTTGTTTCCCATATTAAAAGCTCTATTCAGGCTGCCCTGAAGCTACCTAAATACGTCTATTTCTGACTGGCCTCTAGTCACTGTAGTTACACTCTGGACGAAAAGGTTTCTCTAACGAAGCACGATGCTTCCATAGCATGGGTGGTAGCTCATCCCGTCAGGCTCTAGAGCTAAAGGGAAACTTGACGTCAGTACTTGCCTCACGCTAAGGCCTGAAGAGCCCTGCTGAAGCGAAAGCGTGTTGCAGTTTACATTAGCTCGTATTCGCAGTTCTGCTTTACTTTAACGTTTCTACGGTTTTCCAGACTCTTTGGACCCTCGTGTGGGCACCCCATTGCCTACCAATACAGTGAGTACCAGCAGGCCGTACTGCCCTTCTAAGAAACATCCAGGCCGTAAGCCTTTCCAAGTCCCTCTATGTGTTCAGAGAGTAGGGCAATACACTGCACCCTTCCTTGGGAAAGCTAGATGTCCTCAGCACACCAACAGCTCCAGGGATTCTGTTCTCTCACGTCCTACATGCCATGGAGTCTGCCTCATTGTCCGATTTTGAGCTGCTCTTAGAAACACAATCTGCTTCGCCTTTCTTCCAGGAACTCACACCCAAGGACCCCATACCTACAGTAGAAAGGAGGCTTGCATCCTACTGCAACGAAGCCACAGTTTTCCTGTTACACTGCAGGATTTTAGAATAGGCTTTAGCCTATTCTAGCCCGATAGCCTACATAGAGCATTTCAAATTTGAGGGAGTTCGCTACATGGAGAACACTTTGTGAAGAAAAGTTGATTCAGGCAAGGGACCAGGGTAGAGCTAGAGTCTCTTTTGACTTGTTAGAAATCAGAAGACTTCAGGCTGATTGTTCACCTGCAAAGAAGACCTGATGGCACAAGCCTTGCTTTCCCATATTAAAAGCTCTTAGTCATGCTGCCCTGAAGCTACCTAAATAACTCTCTTTTTGACTGGCCTCTAGTCACTGTAGTTAGCCCTCTGGAACAAAAAGCAGTTTTCTCTAAAGAAACACGGTGCTTCCATAGTATGGGTGGGAGCTCATCCCGGCAGGCTCTAGAGCTAAAGGGAAACTTGACGTGAGTACTTGCCTCACGCTAAGGCCTGAAAAGCCCTGCTGAAGCGAAAGCGTGTTGCAGTTTCCATTAGCTAGTATTCGCAGTTCTGCTTTACTTTAACGTTTCTCCGCTTTTCCAGACACTTAGGACCCTCGTGTGGGCACCCCACTGCCTACAAATACAGTGAGTAGCAGCAGGCTCCACTGCCCTTCAAAGAAACATCCAGGCCGTAAGCCTTTCCAAGTCACTCTATGTATTCAGAGACTAGGGCAATACACTGCACCCTTCCTTGGGAACGCTAGATGTCCTCAGCACACCAACAGCTCCAGGGATTCTGTTCTCTCACGTCCTACATGCCATGGAAGTCTGCCTCATTGTCCTCATTTGAGCTGCACTTAGCAACACAATCTGCTTCACCTCTGTTCTAGGAACTCATACCCAAGGACCCCATACCTACAGTAGAAACGAGGCTTGCATTCCTACTGCAACGAAACCACTGTTTCCTGTTACCCTGCAGGATTTTGAATAGGCTAAGGACCGATAGCCTACTCAAAGTGTTCCAAGGATGAGTGAGTTCGCTACATGCAGAACACTTTGGGAAGTAATGTTGATTCAGGCAAGGGAACAGGGTGTAGCTAGAGTCTCTTTTGACTTGTTGGAAATCAGAAGGGTTTAGACTTCGTGTTCACCGCAAAAGATGACCTGATGGCACAAGCCTTGTTTCCCATATTAAAAGCTCTATTCAGGCTGCCCTGAAGCTACCTAAATACGTCTATTTCTGACTGGCCTCTAGTCACTGTAGTTACACTCTGGACGAAAAGGTTTCTCTAACGAAGCACGATGCTTCCATAGCATGGGTGGTAGCTCATCCCGTCAGGCTCTAGAGCTAAAGGGAAACTTGACGTCAGTACTTGCCTCACGCTAAGGCCTGAAGAGCCCTGCTGAAGCGAAAGCGTGTTGCAGTTTACATTAGCTCGTATTCGCAGTTCTGCTTTACTTTAACGTTTCTACGGTTTTCCAGACTCTTTGGACCCTCGTGTGGGCACCCCATTGCCTACCAATACAGTGAGTACCAGCAGGCCGTACTGCCCTTCTAAGAAACATCCAGGCCGTAAGCCTTTCCAAGTCCCTCTATGTGTTCAGAGAGTAGGGCAATACACTGCACCCTTCCTTGGGAAAGCTAGATGTCCTCAGCACACCAACAGCTCCAGGGATTCTGTTCTCTCACGTCCTACATGCCATGGAGTCTGCCTCATTGTCCGATTTTGAGCTGCTCTTAGAAACACAATCTGCTTCGCCTTTCTTCCAGGAACTCACACCCAAGGACCCCATACCTACAGTAGAAAGGAGGCTTGCATCCTACTGCAACGAAACCACAGTTTTCCTGTTACACTGCAGGATTTTAGAATAGGCTTTAGCCTATTCTAGCCCGATAGCCTACATAGAGCATTTCAAATTTGAGGGAGTTCGCTACATGGAGAACACTTTGTGAAGAAAAGTTGATTCAGGCAAGGGACCAGGGTAGAGCTAGAGTCTCTTTTGACTTGTTAGAAATCAGAAGACTTCAGGCTGATTGTTCACCGGCAAAGAAGACCTGATGGCACAAGCCTTGCTTTCCCATATTAAAAGATCTTAGTCATGCTGCCCTGAAGCTACCTAAATAACTCTCTTTTTGACTGGCCTCTAGTCACTGTAGTTAGCCCTCTGGAACAAAAAGCAGTTTTCTCTAAAGAAACACGGTGCTTCCATAGTATGGGTGGGAGCTCATCCTGTCAGGCTCTAGAGCTAAAGGGAAACTTGACGTGAGTACTTGCCTCACGCTAAGGCCTGAAAAGCCCTGCTGAAGCGAAAGCGTGTTGCAGTTTCCATTAGCTAGTATTCGCAGTTCTGCTTTACTTTAACGTTTCTCCGCTTTTCCAGACACTTAGGACCCTCGTGTGGGCACCCCACTGCCTACAAATACAGTGAGTACCAGCAGGTTCCACTGCCCTTCTAAGAAACTTCCAGGCCGTAAGTCTTTCCAAGTCACTCTGCATTCAGAGAGCAGGGCAATACACTGCACCCTTCCTTGGGAAAGCTAGATGTCCTCAGCACACCAACAGCTCCAGGGATTCTGTTCTCTCACGTCCTACATGCCATGGAAGTCTGCCTCATTGTCCTCATTTGAGCTGCACTTAGCAACACAATCTGATTCGCCTTTCTTCTAGGAACTCACACTCAAGGACCCCATACCTACAGGAGAAAGGAGGCTTGCGTTCCTTCTGCAACCAAAGCACAGTTGTTCCTGTTACCCTGCAGGATTTTAGAATAGCCTAAGGACCGATAGCCTACATAGAGCATTTCAAATTTGAGGCAGTTCGCTACATGTAGAACACTTTGTGAAGAAAAGTTGATTCAGGCAAGGGACAAGGGTAGAGCTAGAGTCTCTTTTGACTTGTTAGAAATCAGAAGGCTTCAGGCTGATGGTTCACCGGCAAAGAAACCTGATGGCACGAGCCTTGCTTTCCCTTCTTAAAAGCTCTTAGTCATGCTGCCCTGAAGCTACCTAAATAACTCTCTTTTTGACTGGCCTCTAGTCACTGTAGTTAGCCCTCTGGAACAAAAAGCAGTTTTCTCTAAGGAAACACGGTGCTTCCATAGTATGGGTGGGAGCTCATCTTATCAGGCTCTAGAGCTAAAGGGAAACTTGACGTGAGTACTTGCCTCACGCTAAGGCCTGAGGAGCCCTGCTG
Organism: Eubalaena glacialis; assembly: GCF_028564815.1. NCBI lineage: Eukaryota > Metazoa > Chordata > Mammalia > Artiodactyla > Balaenidae > Eubalaena > Eubalaena glacialis. The sequence goes on along the minus strand of NC_083735.1, from coordinate 44,289,436 downwards.
AAGCGAAAGCGTGTTGCAGTTTGCATCAGCTCGTATTCGAAGTTCTGCTTTACTTTAACGTTTCTACACATTTCCAGACACCTAGGAACCTCGTGTGGGCACCCCATTGCCTACAAATACAGTGAGTAGCAGCAGGCTCCACTGCCCTTCAAAGAAACATCCAGGCCGTAAGCCTTTCCAAGTCACTCTATGTATTCAGAGACTAGGGCAATACACTGCACCCTTCCTTGGGAACGCTAGATGTCCTCAGCACACCAACAGCTCCAGGGATTCTGTTCTCTCACGTCCTACATGCCATGGAAGTCTGCCTCATTGTCCTCATTTGAGCTGCACTTAGCAACACAATCTGCTTCACCTCTGTTCTAGGAACTCACACCCAAGGACCCCATACCTACAGTAGAAACGAGGCTTGCATTCCTACTGCAACGAAACCACTGTTTCCTGTTACACTGCAGGATTTTGAATAGGCTAAGGACCGATAGCCTACTCAAAGTGTTCCAAGGATGAGTGAGTTCGCTACATGCAGAACACTTTGGGAAGTAATGTTGATTCAGGCAAGGGAACAGGGTGTAGCTAGAGTCTCTTTTGACTTGTTGGAAATCAGAAGGGTTTAGACTTCGTGTTCACCGCAAAAGATGACCTGATGGCACAAGCCTTGTTTCCCATATTAAAAGCTCTATTCAGGCTGCCCTGAAGCTACCTAAATACGTCTATTTCTGACTGGCCTCTAGTCACTGTAGTTACACTCAGGACGAAAAGATTTCTCTAACGAAGCACGATGCTTCCATAGCATGGGTGGTAGCTCATCCCGTCAGGCTCTAGAGCTAAAGGGAAACTTGACGTCAGTACTTGCCTCACGCTAAGGCCTGAAGAGCCCTGCTGAAGCGAAAGCGTGTTGCAGTTTACATTAGCTCGTATTCGCAGTTCTGCTTTACTTTAACGTTTCTACGGTTTTCCAGACTCTTTGGACCCTCGTGTGGGCACCCCATTGCCTACCAATACAGTGAGTACCAGCAGGCCGTACTGCCCTTCTAAGAAACATCCAGGCCGTAAGCCTTTCCAAGTCCCTCTATGTGTTCAGAGAGTAGGGCAATACACTGCACCCTTCCTTGGGAAAGCTAGATGTCCTCAGCACACCAACAGCTCCAGGGATTCTGTTCTCTCACGTCCTACATGCCATGGAGTCTGCCTCATTGTCCGATTTTGAGCTGCTCTTAGAAACACAATCTGCTTCGCCTTTCTTCCAGGAACTCACACCCAAGGACCCCATACCTACAGTAGAAAGGAGGCTTGCATCCTACTGCAACGAAACCACAGTTTTCCTGTTACACTGCAGGATTTTAGAATAGGCTTTAGCCTATTCTAGCCCGATAGCCTACATAGAGCATTTCAAATTTGAGGGAGTTCGCTACATGGAGAACACTTTGTGAAGAAAAGTTGATTCAGGCAAGGGACCAGGGTAGAGCTAGAGTCTCTTTTGACTTGTTAGAAATCAGAAGACTTCAGGCTGATTGTTCACCGGCAAAGAAGACCTGATGGCACAAGCCTTGCTTTCCCATATTAAAAGCTCTTAGTCATGCTGCCCTGAAGCTACCTAAATAACTCTCTTTTTGACTGGCCTCTAGTCACTGTAGTTAGCCCTCTGGAACAAAAAGCAGTTTTCTCTAAAGAAACACGGTGCTTCCATAGTATGGGTGGGAGCTCATCCTGTCAGGCTCTAGAGCTAAAGGGAAACTTGACGTGAGTACTTGCCTCACGCTAAGGCCTGAAAAGCCCTGCTGAAGCGAAAGCGTGTTGCAGTTTCCATTAGCTAGTATTCGCAGTTCTGCTTTACTTTAACGTTTCTCCGCTTTTCCAGACACTTAGGACCCTCGTGTGGGCACCCCACTGCCTACAAATACAGTGAGTACCAGCAGGTTCCACTGCCCTTCTAAGAAACTTCCAGGCCGTAAGTCTTTCCAAGTCACTCTGCATTCAGAGAGTAGGGCAATACACTGCACCCTTCCTTGGGAAAGCTAGATGTCCTCAGCACACCAACAGCTCCAGGGATTCTGTTCTCTCACGTCCTACATGCCATGGAAGTCTGCCTCATTGTCCTCATTTGAGCTGCACTTAGCAACACAATCTGATTCGCCTTTCTTCTAGGAACTCACACTCAAGGACCCCATACCTACAGGAGAAAGGAGGCTTGCGTTCTTTCTGCAACCAAAGCACAGTTGTTCCTGTTACCCTGCAGGATTTTAGAATATCCTAAGGACCGATAGCCTACATAGAGCATTTCAAATTTGAGGCAGTTCGCTACATGTAGAACACTTTGTGAAGAAAAGTTGATTCAGGCAAGGGACAAGGGTAGAGCTAGAGTCTCTTTTGACTTGTTAGAAATCAGAAGGCTTCAGGCTGATGGTTCACCGGCAAAGAAACCTGATGGCACGAGACTTGCTTTCCCTTCTTAAAAGCTCTTAGTCATGCTGCCCTGAAGCTACCTAAATAACTCTCTTTTTGACTGGCCTCTAGTCACTGTAGTTAGCCCTCTGGAACAAAAAGCAGTTTTCTCTAAGGAAACACGGTGCTTCCATAGTATGGGTGGGAGCTCATCTTATCAGGCTCTAGAGCTAAAGGGAAACTTGACGTGAGTACTTGCCTCACCCTAAGGCCTGAGGAGCCCTGCTGAAGCGAAAGCGTGTTGCAGTTTTCATCAGCTCGTATTCGAAGTTCTGCTTTACTTTAACGTTTCTACACATTTCCAGACACTTAGGAACCTCGTGTGGGCACCCCATTGCCTACAAATACTGTGAGTAGCAGCAGGCTCCACTGCCCTTCAAAGAAACATCCAGGCCGTAAGCCTTTCCAAGTCACTCTATGTATTCAGAGACTAGGGCAATACACTGCACCCTTCCTTGGGAACGCTAGATGTCCTCAGCACACCAACAGCTCCAGGGATTCTGTTCTCTCACGTCCTACATGCCATGGAAGTCTGCCTCATTGTCCTCATTTGAGCTGCACTTAGCAACACAATCTGCTTCACCTCTGTTCTAGGAACTCACACCCAAGGACCCCATACCTACAGTAGAAACGAGGCTTGCATTCCTACTGCAACGAAACCACTGTTTCCTGTTACACTGCAGGATTTTGAATAGGCTAAGGACCGATAGCCTACTCAAAGTGTTCCAAGGATGAGTGAGTTCGCTACATGCAGAACACTTTGGGAAGTAATGTTGATTCAGGCAAGGGAACAGGGTGTAGCTAGAGTCTCTTTTGACTTGTTGGAAATCAGAAGGGTTTAGACTTCGTGTTCACCGCAAAAGATGACCTGATGGCACAAGCCTTGTTTCCCATATTAAAAGCTCTATTCAGGCTGCCCTGAAGCTACCTAAATACGTCTATTTCTGACTGGCCTCTAGTCACTGTAGTTACACTCAGGACGAAAAGATTTCTCTAACGAAGCACGATGCTTCCATAGCATGGGTGGTAGCTCATCCCGTCAGGCTCTAGAGCTAAAGGGAAACTTGACGTCAGTACTTGCCTCACGCTAAGGCCTGAAGAGCCCTGCTGAAGCGAAAGCGTGTTGCAGTTTACATTAGCTCGTATTCGCAGTTCTGCTTTACTTTAACGTTTCTACGGTTTTCCAGACTCTTTGGACCCTCGTGTGGGCACCCCATTGCCTACCAATACAGTGAGTACCAGCAGGCCGTACTGCCCTTCTAAGAAACATCCAGGCCGTAAGCCTTTCCAAGTCCCTCTATGTGTTCAGAGAGTAGGGCAATACACTGCACCCTTCCTTGGGAAAGCTAGATGTCCTCAGCACACCAACAGCTCCAGGGATTCTGTTCTCTCACGTCCTACATGCCATGGAGTCTGCCTCATTGTCCGATTTTGAGCTGCTCTTAGAAACACAATCTGCTTCGCCTTTCTTCCAGGAACTCACACCCAAGGACCCCATACCTACAGTAGAAAGGAGGCTTGCATCCTACTGCAACGAAACCACAGTTTTCCTGTTACACTGCAGGATTTTAGAATAGGCTTTAGCCTATTCTAGCCCGATAGCCTACATAGAGCATTTCAAATTTGAGGGAGTTCGCTACATGGAGAACACTTTGTGAAGAAAAGTTGATTCAGGCAAGGGACCAGGGTAGAGCTAGAGTCTCTTTTGACTTGTTAGAAATCAGAAGACTTCAGGCTGATTGTTCACCGGCAAAGAAGACCTGATGGCACAAGCCTTGCTTTCCCATATTAAAAGCTCTTAGTCATGCTGCCCTGAAGCTACCTAAATAACTCTCTTTTTGACTGGCCTCTAGTCACTGTAGTTAGCCCTCTGGAACAAAAAGCAGTTTTCTCTAAAGAAACACGGTGCTTCCATAGTATGGGTGGGAGCTCATCCTGTCAGGCTCTAGAGCTAAAGGGAAACTTGACGTGAGTACTTGCCTCACGCTAAGGCCTGAAAAGCCCTGCTGAAGCGAAAGCGTGTTGCAGTTTCCATTAGCTAGTATTCGCAGTTCTGCTTTACTTTAACGTTTCTCCGCTTTTCCAGACACTTAGGACCCTCGTGTGGGCACCCCACTGCCTACAAATACAGTGAGTACCAGCAGGTTCCACTGCCCTTCTAAGAAACTTCCAGGCCGTAAGTCTTTCCAAGTCACTCTGCATTCAGAGAGTAGGGCAATACACTGCACCCTTCCTTGGGAAAGCTAGATGTCCTCAGCACACCAACAGCTCCAGGGATTCTGTTCTCTCACGTCCTACATGCCATGGAAGTCTGCCTCATTGTCCTCATTTGAGCTGCACTTAGCAACACAATCTGATTCGCCTTTCTTCTAGGAACTCACACTCAAGGACCCCATACCTACAGGAGAAAGGAGGCTTGCGTTCTTTCTGCAACCAAAGCACAGTTGTTCCTGTTACCCTGCAGGATTTTAGAATATCCTAAGGACCGATAGCCTACATAGAGCATTTCAAATTTGAGGCAGTTCGCTACATGTAGAACACTTTGTGAAGAAAAGTTGATTCAGGCAAGGGACAAGGGTAGAGCTAGAGTCTCTTTTGACTTGTTAGAAATCAGAAGGCTTCAGGCTGATGGTTCACCGGCAAAGAAACCTGATGGCACGAGCCTTGCTTTCCCTTCTTAAAAGCTCTTAGTCATGCTGCCCTGAAGCTACCTAAATAACTCTCTTTTTGACTGGCCTCTAGTCACTGTAGTTAGCCCTCTGGAACAAAAAGCAGTTTTCTCTAAAGAAACACGGTGCTTCCATAGTATGGGTGGGAGCTCATCTTATCAGGCTCTAGAGCTAAAGGGAAACTTGACGTGAGTACTTGCCTCACCCTAAGGCCTGAGGAGCCCTGCTGAAGCGAAAGCGTGTTGCAGTTTTCATCAGCTCGTATTCGAAGTTCTGCTTTACTTTAACGTTTCTACACATTTCCAGACACTTAGGAACCTCGTGTGGGCACCCCATTGCCTACAAATACTGTGAGTAGCAGCAGGCTCCACTGCCCTTCAAAGAAACATCCAGGCCGTAAGCCTTTCCAAGTCACTCTATGTATTCAGAGACTAGGGCAATACACTGCACCCTTCCTTGGGAACGCTAGATGTCCTCAGCACACCAACAGCTCCAGGGATTCTGTTCTCTCACGTCCTACATGCCATGGAAGTCTGCCTCATTGTCCTCATTTGAGCTGCACTTAGCAACACAATCTGCTTCACCTCTGTTCTAGGAACTCACACCCAAGGACCCGATACCTACAGTAGAAACGAGGCTTGCATTCCTACTGCAACGAAACCACTGTTTCCTGTTACACTGCAGGATTTTGAATAGGCTAAGGACCGATAGCCTACTCAAAGTGTTCCAAGGATGAGTGAGTTCGCTACATGCAGAACACTTTGGGAAGTAATGTTGATTCAGGCAAGGGAACAGGGTGTAGCTAGAGTCTCTTTTGACTTGTTGGAAATCAGAAGGGTTTAGACTTCGTGTTCACCGCAAAAGATGACCTGATGGCACAAGCCTTGTTTCCCATATTAAAAGCTCTATTCAGGCTGCCCTGAAGCTACCTAAATACGTCTATTTCTGACTGGCCTCTAGTCACTGTAGTTACACTCTGGACGAAAAGGTTTCTCTAACGAAGCACGATGCTTCCATAGCATGGGTGGTAGCTCATCCCGTCAGGCTCTAGAGCTAAAGGGAAACTTGACGTCAGTACTTGCCTCACGCTAAGGCCTGAAGAGCCCTGCTGAAGCGAAAGCGTGTTGCAGTTTACATTAGCTCGTATTCGCAGTTCTGCTTTACTTTAACGTTTCTACGGTTTTCCAGACTCTTTGGACCCTCGTGTGGGCACCCCATTGCCTACCAATACAGTGAGTACCAGCAGGCCGTACTGCCCTTCTAAGAAACATCCAGGCCGTAAGCCTTTCCAAGTCCCTCTATGTGTTCAGAGAGTAGGGCAATACACTGCACCCTTCCTTGGGAAAGCTAGATGTCCTCAGCACACCAACAGCTCCAGGGATTCTGTTCTCTCACGTCCTACATGCCATGGAGTCTGCCTCATTGTCCGATTTTGAGCTGCTCTTAGAAACACAATCTGCTTCGCCTTTCTTCCAGGAACTCACACCCAAGGACCCCATACCTACAGTAGAAAGGAGGCTTGCATCCTACTGCAACGAAACCACAGTTTTCCTGTTACACTGCAGGATTTTAGAATAGGCTTTAGCCTATTCTAGCCCGATAGCCTACATAGAGCATTTCAAATTTGAGGGAGTTCGCTACATGGAGAACACTTTGTGAAGAAAAGTTGATTCAGGCAAGGGACCAGGGTAGAGCTAGAGTCTCTTTTGACTTGTTAGAAATCAGAAGACTTCAGGCTGATTGTTCACCTGCAAAGAAGACCTGATGGCACAAGCCTTGCTTTCCCATATTAAAAGCTCTTAGTCATGCTGCCCTGAAGCTACCTAAATAACTCTCTTTTTGACTGGCCTCTAGTCACTGTAGTTAGCCCTCTGGAACAAAAAGCAGTTTTCTCTAAAGAAACACGGTGCTTCCATAGTATGGGTGGGAGCTCATCCCGGCAGGCTCTAGAGCTAAAGGGAAACTTGACGTGAGTACTTGCCTCACGCTAAGGCCTGAAAAGCCCTGCTGAAGCGAAAGCGTGTTGCAGTTTCCATTAGCTAGTATTCGCAGTTCTGCTTTACTTTAACGTTTCTCCGCTTTTCCAGACACTTAGGACCCTCGTGTGGGCACCCCATTGCCTACAAATACAGTGAGTAGCAGCAGGCTCCACTGCCCTTCAAAGAAACATCCAGGCCGTAAGCCTTTCCAAGTCACTCTATGTATTCAGAGACTAGGGCAATACACTGCACCCTTCCTTGGGAACGCTAGATGTCCTCAGCACACCAACAGCTCCAGGGATTCTGTTCTCTCACGTCCTACATGCCATGGAAGTCTGCCTCATTGTCCTCATTTGAGCTGCACTTAGCAACACAATCTGCTTCATCTCTGTTCTAGGAACTCACACCCAAGGACCCCATACCTACAGTAGAAACGAGGCTTGCATTCCTACTGCAACGAAACCACTGTTTCCTGTTACACTGCAGGATTTTGAATAGGCTAAGGACCGATAGCCTACTCAAAGTGTTCCAAGGATGAGTGAGTTCGCTACATGCAGAACACTTTGGGAAGTAATGTTGATTCAGGCAAGGGAACAGGGTGTAGCTAGAGTCTCTTTTGACTTGTTGGAAATCAGAAGGGTTTAGACTTCGTGTTCACCGCAAAAGATGACCTGATGGCACAAGCCTTGTTTCCCATATTAAAAGCTCTATTCAGGCTGCCCTGAAGCTACCTAAATACGTCTATTTCTGACTGGCCTCTAGTCACTGTAGTTACACTCTGGACGAAAAGATTTCTCTAACGAAGCACGATGCTTCCATAGCATGGGTGGTAGCTCATCCCGTCAGGCTCTAGAGGTAAAGGGAAACTTGACGTCAGTACTTGCCTCACGCTAAGGCCTGAAGAGCCCTGCTGAAGCGAAAGCGTGTTGCAGTTTACATTAGTTCGTATTCGCAGTTCTGCTTTACTTTAACGTTTCTACGGTTTTCCAGACTCTTTGGACCCTCGTGTGGGCACCCCATTGCCTACCAATACAGTGAGTACCAGCAGGCCGTACTGCCCTTCTAAGAAACATCCAGGCCGTAAGCCTTTCCAAGTCCCTCTATGTGTTCAGAGAGTAGGGCAATACACTGCACCCTTCCTTGGGAAAGCTAGATGTCCTCAGCACACCAACAGCTCCAGGGATTCTGTTCTCTCACGTCCTACATGCCATGGAGTCTGCCTCATTGTCCGATTTTGAGCTGCTCTTAGAAACACAATCTGCTTCGCCTTTCTTCCAGGAACTCACACCCAAGGACCCCATACCTACAGTAGAAAGGAGGCTTGCATCCTACTGCAACGAAACCACAGTTTTCCTGTTACACTGCAGGATTTTAGAATAGGCTTTAGCCTATTCTAGCCCGATAGCCTACATAGAGCATTTCAAATTTGAGGGAGTTCGCTACATGGAGAACACTTTGTGAAGAAAAGTTGATTCAGGCAAGGGACCAGGGTAGAGCTAGAGTCTCTTTTGACTTGTTAGAAATCAGAAGACTTCAGGCTGATTGTTCACCTGCAAAGAAGACCTGATGGCACAAGCCTTGCTTTCCCATATTAAAAGCTCTTAGTCATGCTGCCCTGAAGCTACCTAAATAACTCTCTTTTTGACTGGCCTCTAGTCACTGTAGTTAGCCCTCTGGAACAAAAAGCAGTTTTCTCTAAAGAAACACGGTGCTTCCATAGTATGGGTGGGAGCTCATCCCGGCAGGCTCTAGAGCTAAAGGGAAACTTGACGTGAGTACTTGCCTCACGCTAAGGCCTGAAAAGCCCTGCTGAAGCGAAAGCGTGTTGCAGTTTCCATTAGCTAGTATTCGCAGTTCTGCTTTACTTTAACGTTTCTCCGCTTTTCCAGACACTTAGGACCCTCGTGTGGGCACCCCATTGCCTACAAATACAGTGAGTAGCAGCAGGCTCCACTGCCCTTCAAAGAAACATCCAGGCCGTAAGCCTTTCCAAGTCACTCTATGTATTCAGAGACTAGGGCAATACACTGCACCCTTCCTTGGGAACGCTAGATGTCCTCAGCACACCAACAGCTCCAGGGATTCTGTTCTCTCACGTCCTACATGCCATGGAAGTCTGCCTCATTGTCCTCATTTGAGCTGCACTTAGCAACACAATCTGCTTCACCTCTGTTCTAGGAACTCACACCCAAGGACCCCATACCTACAGTAGAAACGAGGCTTGCATTCCTACTGCAACGAAACCACTGTTTCCTGTTACACTGCAGGATTTTGAATAGGCTAAGGACCGATAGCCTACTCAAAGTGTTCCAAGGATGAGTGAGTTCGCTACATGCAGAACACTTTGGGAAGTAATGTTGATTCAGGCAAGGGAACAGGGTGTAGCTAGAGTCTCTTTTGACTTGTTGGAAATCAGAAGGGTTTAGACTTCGTGTTCACCGCAAAAGATGACCTGATGGCACAAGCCTTGTTTCCCATATTAAAAGCTCTATTCAGGCTGCCCTGAAGCTACCTAAATACGTCTATTTCTGACTGGCCTCTAGTCACTGTAGTTACACTCTGGACGAAAAGATTTCTCTAACGAAGCACGATGCTTCCATAGCATGGGTGGTAGCTCATCCCGTCAGGCTCTAGAGCTAAAGGGAAACTTGACGTCAGTACTTGCCTCACGCTAAGGCCTGAAGAGCCCTGCTGAAGCGAAAGCGTGTTGCAGTTTACATTAGCTCGTATTCGCAGTTCTGCTTTACTTTAACGTTTCTACGGTTTTCCAGACTCTTTGGACCCTCGTGTGGGCACCCCATTGCCTACCAATACAGTGAGTACCAGCAGGCCGTACTGCCCTTCTAAGAAACATCCAGGCCGTAAGCCTTTCCAAGTCCCTCTATGTGTTCAGAGAGTAGGGCAATACACTGCACCCTTCCTTGGGAAAGCTAGATGTCCTCAGCACACCAACAGCTCCAGGGATTCTGTTCTCTCACGTCCTACATGCCATGGAGTCTGCCTCATTGTCCGATTTTGAGCTGCTCTTAGAAACACAATCTGCTTCGCCTTTCTTCCAGGAACTCACACCCAAGGACCCCATACCTACAGTAGAAAGGAGGCTTGCATCCTACTGCAACGAAACCACAGTTTTCCTGTTACACTGCAGGATTTTAGAATAGGCTTTAGCCTATTCTAGCCCGATAGCCTACATAGAGCATTTCAAATTTGAGGGAGTTCGCTACATGGAGAACACTTTGTGAAGAAAAGTTGATTCAGGCAAGGGACCAGGGTAGAGCTAGAGTCTCTTTTGACTTGTTAGAAATCAGAAGACTTCAGGCTGATTGTTCACCTGCAAAGAAGACCTGATGGCACAAGCCTTGCTTTCCCATATTAAAAGCTCTTAGTCATGCTGCCCTGAAGCTACCTAAATAACTCTCTTTTTGACTGGCCTCTAGTCACTGTAGTTAGCCCTCTGGAACAAAAAGCAGTTTTCTCTAAAGAAACACGGTGCTTCCATAGTATGGGTGGGAGCTCATCCCGGCAGGCTCTAGAGCTAAAGGGAAACTTGACGTGAGTACTTGCCTCACGCTAAGGCCTGAAAAGCCCTGCTGAAGCGAAAGCGTGTTGCAGTTTCCATTAGCTAGTATTCGCAGTTCTGCTTTACTTTAACGTTTCTCCGCTTTTCCAGACACTTAGGACCCTCGTGTGGGCACCCCATTGCCTACAAATACAGTGAGTAGCAGCAGGCTCCACTGCCCTTCAAAGAAACATCCAGGCCGTAAGCCTTTCCAAGTCACTCTATGTATTCAGAGACTAGGGCAATACACTGCACCCTTCCTTGGGAACGCTAGATGTCCTCAGCACACCAACAGCTCCAGGGATTCTGTTCTCTCACGTCCTACATGCCATGGAAGTCTGCCTCATTGTCCTCATTTGAGCTGCACTTAGCAACACAATCTGCTTCACCTCTGTTCTAGGAACTCACACCCAAGGACCCCATACCTACAGTAGAAACGAGGCTTGCATTCCTACTGCAACGAAACCACTGTTTCCTGTTACCCTGCAGGATTTTGAATAGGCTAAGGACCGATAGCCTACTCAAAGTGTTCCAAGGATGAGTGAGTTCGCTACATGCAGAACACTTTGGGAAGTAATGTTGATTCAGGCAAGGGAACAGGGTGTAGCTAGAGTCTCTTTTGACTTGTTGGAAATCAGAAGGGTTTAGACTTCGTGTTCACCGCAAAAGATGACCTGATGGCACAAGCCTTGTTTCCCATATTAAAAGCTCTATTCAGGCTGCCCTGAAGCTACCTAAATACGTCTATTTCTGACTGGCCTCTAGTCACTGTAGTTACACTCTGGACGAAAAGGTTTCTCTAACGAAGCACGATGCTTCCATAGCATGGGTGGTAGCTCATCCCGTCAGGCTCTAGAGCTAAAGGGAAACTTGACGTCAGTACTTGCCTCACGCTAAGGCCTGAAGAGCCCTGCTGAAGCGAAAGCGTGTTGCAGTTTACATTAGCTCGTATTCGCAGTTCTGCTTTACTTTAACGTTTCTACGGTTTTCCAGACTCTTTGGACCCTCGTGTGGGCACCCCATTGCCTACCAATACAGTGAGTACCAGCAGGCCGTACTGCCCTTCTAAGAAACATCCAGGCCGTAAGCCTTTCCAAGTCCCTCTATGTGTTCAGAGAGTAGGGCAATACACTGCACCCTTCCTTGGGAAAGCTAGATGTCCTCAGCACACCAACAGCTCCAGGGATTCTGTTCTCTCACGTCCTACATGCCATGGAGTCTGCCTCATTGTCCGATTTTGAGCTGCTCTTAGAAACACAATCTGCTTCGCCTTTCTTCCAGGAACTCACACCCAAGGACCCCATACCTACAGTAGAAAGGAGGCTTGCATCCTACTGCAACGAAACCACAGTTTTCCTGTTACACTGCAGGATTTTAGAATAGGCTTTAGCCTATTCTAGCCCGATAGCCTACATAGAGCATTTCAAATTTGAGGGAGTTCGCTACATGGAGAACACTTTGTGAAGAAAAGTTGATTCAGGCAAGGGACCAGGGTAGAGCTAGAGTCTCTTTTGACTTGTTAGAAATCAGAAGACTTCAGGCTGATTGTTCACCGGCAAAGAAGACCTGATGGCACAAGCCTTGCTTTCCCATATTAAAAGCTCTTAGTCATGCTGCCCTGAAGCTACCTAAATAACTCTCTTTTTGACTGGCCTCTAGTCACTGTAGTTAGCCCTCTGGAACAAAAAGCAGTTTTCTCTAAAGAAACACGGTGCTTCCATAGTATGGGTGGGAGCTCATCCTGTCAGGCTCTAGAGCTAAAGGGAAACTTGACGTGAGTACTTGCCTCACGCTAAGGCCTGAAAAGCCCTGCTGAAGCGAAAGCGTGTTGCAGTTTCCATTAGCTAGTATTCGCAGTTCTGCTTTACTTTAACGTTTCTCCGCTTTTCCAGACACTTAGGACCCTCGTGTGGGCACCCCACTGCCTACAAATACAGTGAGTAGCAGCAGGTTCCACTGCCCTTCTAAGAAACTTCCAGGCCGTAAGTCTTTCCAAGTCACTCTGCATTCAGAGAGCAGGGCAATACACTGCACCCTTCCTTGGGAAAGCTAGATGTCCTCAGCACACCAACAGCTCCAGGGATTCTGTTCTCTCACGTCCTACATGCCATGGAAGTCTGCCTCATTGTCCTCATTTGAGCTGCACTTAGCAACACAATCTGATTCGCCTTTCTTCTAGGAACTCACACTCAAGGACCCCATACCTACAGGAGAAAGGAGGCTTGCGTTCCTTCTGCAACCAAAGCACAGTTGTTCCTGTTACCCTGCAGGATTTTAGAATAGCCTAAGGACCGATAGCCTACATAGAGCATTTCAAATTTGAGGCAGTTCGCTACATGTAGAACACTTTGTGAAGAAAAGTTGATTCAGGCAAGGGACAAGGGTAGAGCTAGAGTCTCTTTTGACTTGTTAGAAATCAGAAGGCTTCAGGCTGATGGTTCACCGGCAAAGAAACCTGATGGCACGAGCCTTGCTTTCCCTTCTTAAAAGCTCTTAGTCATGCTGCCCTGAAGCTACCTAAATAACTCTCTTTTTGACTGGCCTCTAGTCACTGTAGTTAGCCCTCTGGAACAAAAAGCAGTTTTCTCTAAGGAAACACGGTGCTTCCATAGTATGGGTGGGAGCTCATCTTATCAGGCTCTAGAGCTAAAGGGAAACTTGACGTGAGTACTTGCCTCACGCTAAGGCCTGAGGAGCCCTGCTGAAGCGAAAGCGTGTTGCAGTTTGCATCAGCTCGTATTCGAAGTTCTGCTTTACTTTAACGTTTCTACACATTTCCAGACACCTAGGAACCTCGTGTGGGCACCCCATTGCCTACAAATACAGTGAGTAGCAGCAGGCTCCACTGCCCTTCAAAGAAACATCCAGGCCGTAAGCCTTTCCAAGTCACTCTATGTATTCAGAGACTAGGGCAATACACTGCACCCTTCCTTGGGAACGCTAGATGTCCTCAGCACACCAACAGCTCCAGGGATTCTGTTCTCTCACGTCCTACATGCCATGGAAGTCTGCCTCATTGTCCTCATTTGAGCTGCACTTAGCAACACAATCTGCTTCACCTCTGTTCTAGGAACTCACACCCAAGGACCCCATACCTACAGTAGAAACGAGGCTTGCATTCCTACTGCAACGAAACCACTGTTTCCTGTTACCCTGCAGGATTTTGAATAGGCTAAGGACCGATAGCCTACTCAAAGTGTTCCAAGGATGAGTGAGTTCGCTACATGCAGAACACTTTGGGAAGTAATGTTGATTCAGGCAAGGGAACAGGGTGTAGCTAGAGTCTCTTTTGACTTGTTGGAAATCAGAAGGGTTTAGACTTCGTGTTCACCGCAAAAGATGACCTGATGGCACAAGCCTTGTTTCCCATATTAAAAGCTCTATTCAGGCTGCCCTGAAGCTACCTAAATACGTCTATTTCTGACTGGCCTCTAGTCACTGTAGTTACACTCTGGACGAAAAGGTTTCTCTAACGAAGCACGATGCTTCCATAGCATGGGTGGTAGCTCATCCCGTCAGGCTCTAGAGCTAAAGGGAAACTTGACGTCAGTACTTGCCTCACGCTAAGGCCTGAAGAGCCCTGCTGAAGCGAAAGCGTGTTGCAGTTTACATTAGCTCGTATTCGCAGTTCTGCTTTACTTTAACGTTTCTACGGTTTTCCAGACTCTTTGGACCCTCGTGTGGGCACCCCATTGCCTACCAATACAGTGAGTACCAGCAGGCCGTACTGCCCTTCTAAGAAACATCCAGGCCGTAAGCCTTTCCAAGTCCCTCTATGTGTTCAGAGAGTAGGGCAATACACTGCACCCTTCCTTGGGAAAGCTAGATGTCCTCAGCACACCAACAGCTCCAGGGATTCTGTATTCTCACGTCCTACATGCCATGGAAGTCTGCCTCATTGTCCTCATTTGAGCTGCACTTAGCAACACAATCTGATTCGCCTTTCTTCTAGGAACTCACACTCAAGGACCCCATACCTACAGGAGAAAGGAGGCTTGCGTTCCTTCTGCAACCAAAGCACAGTTGTTCCTGTTACCCTGCAGGATTTTAGAATAGCCTAAGGACCGATAGCCTACATAGAGCATTTCAAATTTGAGGCAGTTCGCTACATGTAGAACACTTTGTGAAGAAAAGTTGATTCAGGCAAGGGACAAGGGTAGAGCTAGAGTCTCTTTTGACTTGTTAGAAATCAGAAGGCTTCAGGCTGATGGTTCACCGGCAAAGAAACCTGATGGCACGAGCCTTGCTTTCCCTTCTTAAAAGCTCTTAGTCATGCTGCCCTGAAGCTACCTAAATAACTCTCTTTTTGACTGGCCTCTAGTCACTGTAGTTAGCCCTCTGGAACAAAAAGCAGTTTTCTCTAAGGAAACACGGTGCTTCCATAGTATGGGTGGGAGCTCATCTTATCAGGCTCTAGAGCTAAAGGGAAACTTGACGTGAGTACTTGCCTCACGCTAAGGCCTGAGGAGCCCTGCTGAAGCGAAAGCGTGTTGCAGTTTGCATCAGCTCGTATTCGAAGTTCTGCTTTACTTTAACGTTTCTACACATTTCCAGACACCTAGGAACCTCGTGTGGGCACCCCATTGCCTACAAATACAGTGAGTAGCAGCAGGCTCCACTGCCCTTCAAAGAAACATCCAGGCCGTAAGCCTTTCCAAGTCACTCTATGTATTCAGAGACTAGGGCAATACACTGCACCCTTCCTTGGGAACGCTAGATGTCCTCAGCACACCAACAGCTCCAGGGATTCTGTTCTCTCACGTCCTACATGCCATGGAAGTCTGCCTCATTGTCCTCATTTGAGCTGCACTTAGCAACACAATCTGCTTCACCTCTGTTCTAGGAACTCACACCCAAGGACCCCATACCTACAGTAGAAACGAGGCTTGCATTCCTACTGCAACGAAACCACTGTTTCCTGTTACCCTGCAGGATTTTGAATAGGCTAAGGACCGATAGCCTACTCAAAGTGTTCCAAGGATGAGTGAGTTCGCTACATGCAGAACACTTTGGGAAGTAATGTTGATTCAGGCAAGGGAACAGGGTGTAGCTAGAGTCTCTTTTGACTTGTTGGAAATCAGAAGGGTTTAGACTTCGTGTTCACCGCAAAAGATGACCTGATGGCACAAGCCTTGTTTCCCATATTAAAAGCTCTATTCAGGCTGCCCTGAAGCTACCTAAATACGTCTATTTCTGACTGGCCTCTAGTCACTGTAGTTACACTCTGGACGAAAAGGTTTCTCTAACGAAGCACGATGCTTCCATAGCATGGGTGGTAGCTCATCCCGTCAGGCTCTAGAGCTAAAGGGAAACTTGACGTCAGTACTTGCCTCACGCTAAGGCCTGAAGAGCCCTGCTGAAGCGAAAGCGTGTTGCAGTTTACATTAGCTCGTATTCGCAGTTCTGCTTTACTTTAACGTTTCTACGGTTTTCCAGACTCTTTGGACCCTCGTGTGGGCACCCCATTGCCTACCAATACAGTGAGTACCAGCAGGCCGTACTGCCCTTCTAAGAAACATCCAGGCCGTAAGCCTTTCCAAGTCCCTCTATGTGTTCAGAGAGTAGGGCAATACACTGCACCCTTCCTTGGGAAAGCTAGATGTCCTCAGCACACCAACAGCTCCAGGGATTCTGTTCTCTCACGTCCTACATGCCATGGAAGTCTGCCTCATTGTCCTCATTTGAGCTGCACTTAGCAACACAATCTGATTCGCCTTTCTTCTAGGAACTCACACTCAAGGACCCCATACCTACAGGAGAAAGGAGGCTTGCGTTCCTTCTGCAACCAAAGCACAGTTGTTCCTGTTACCCTGCAGGATTTTAGAATAGCCTAAGGACCGATAGCCTACATAGAGCATTTCAAATTTGAGGCAGTTCGCTACATGTAGAACACTTTGTGAAGAAAAGTTGATTCAGGCAAGGGACAAGGGTAGAGCTAGAGTCTCTTTTGACTTGTTAGAAATCAGAAGGCTTCAGGCTGATGGTTCACCGGCAAAGAAACCTGATGGCACGAGCCTTGCTTTCCCTTCTTAAAAGCTCTTAGTCATGCTGCCCTGAAGCTACCTAAATAACTCTCTTTTTGACTGGCCTCTAGTCACTGTAGTTAGCCCTCTGGAACAAAAAGCAGTTTTCTCTAAGGAAACACGGTGCTTCCATAGTATGGGTGGGAGCTCATCTTATCAGGCTCTAGAGCTAAAGGGAAACTTGACGTGAGTACTTGCCTCACGCTAAGGCCTGAGGAGCCCTGCTGAAGCGAAAGCGTGTTGCAGTTTGCATCAGCTCGTATTCGAAGTTCTGCTTTACTTTAACGTTTCTACACATTTCCAGACACCTAGGAACCTCGTGTGGGCACCCCATTGCCTACAAATACAGTGAGTAGCAGCAGGCTCCACTGCCCTTCAAAGAAACATCCAGGCCGTAAGCCTTTCCAAGTCACTCTATGTATTCAGAGACTAGGGCAATACACTGCACCCTTCCTTGGGAACGCTAGATGTCCTCAGCACACCAACAGCTCCAGGGATTCTGTTCTCTCACGTCCTACATGCCATGGAAGTCTGCCTCATTGTCCTCATTTGAGCTGCACTTAGCAACACAATCTGCTTCACCTCTGTTCTAGGAACTCACACCCAAGGACCCCATACCTACAGTAGAAACGAGGCTTGCATTCCTACTGCAACGAAACCACTGTTTCCTGTTACACTGCAGGATTTTGAATAGGCTAAGGACCGATAGCCTACTCAAAGTGTTCCAAGGATGAGTGAGTTCGCTACATGCAGAACACTTTGGGAAGTAATGTTGATTCAGGCAAGGGAACAGGGTGTAGCTAGAGTCTCTTTTGACTTGTTGGAAATCAGAAGGGTTTAGACTTCGTGTTCACCGCAAAAGATGACCTGATGGCACAAGCCTTGTTTCCCATATTAAAAGCTCTATTCAGGCTGCCCTGAAGCTACCTAAATACGTCTATTTCTGACTGGCCTCTAGTCACTGTAGTTACACTCTGGACGAAAAGGTTTCTCTAACGAAGCACGATGCTTCCATAGCATGGGTGGTAGCTCATCCCGTCAGGCTCTAGAGCTAAAGGGAAACTTGACGTCAGTACTTGCCTCACGCTAAGGCCTGAAGAGCCCTGCTGAAGCGAAAGCGTGTTGCAGTTTACATTAGCTCGTATTCGCAGTTCTGCTTTACTTTAACGTTTCTACGGTTTTCCAGACTCTTTGGACCCTCGTGTGGGCACCCCATTGCCTACCAATACAGTGAGTACCAGCAGGCCGTACTGCCCTTCTAAGAAACATCCAGGCCGTAAGCCTTTCCAAGTCCCTCTATGTGTTCAGAGAGTAGGGCAATACACTGCACCCTTCCTTGGGAAAGCTAGATGTCCTCAGCACACCAACAGCTCCAGGGATTCTGTTCTCTCACGTCCTACATGCCATGGAGTCTGCCTCATTGTCCGATTTTGAGCTGCTCTTAGAAACACAATCTGCTTCGCCTTTCTTCCAGGAACTCACACCCAAGGACCCCATACCTACAGTAGAAAGGAGGCTTGCATCCTACTGCAACGAAGCCACAGTTTTCCTGTTACACTGCAGGATTTTAGAATAGGCTTTAGCCTATTCTAGCCCGATAGCCTACATAGAGCATTTCAAATTTGAGGGAGTTCGCTATATGTAGAACACTTTGTGAAGAAAAGTTGATTCAGGCAAGGGACCAGGGTAGAGCTAGAGTCTCTTTTGACTTGTTAGAAATCAGAAGACTTCAGGCTGATTGTTCACCGGCAAAGAAGACCTGATGGCACAAGCCTTGCTTTCCCATATTAAAAGCTCTTAGTCATGCTGCCCTGAAGCTACCTAAATAACTCTCTTTTTGACTGGCCTCTAGTCACTGTAGTTAGCCCTCTGGAACAAAAAGCAGTTTTCTCTAAAGAAACACGGTGCTTCCATAGTATGGGTGGGAGCTCATCCTGTCAGGCTCTAGAGCTAAAGGGAAACTTGACGTGAGTACTTGCCTCACGCTAAGGCCTGAAAAGCCCTGCTGAAGCGAAAGCGTGTTGCAGTTTCCATTAGCTAGTATTCGCAGTTCTGCTTTACTTTAACGTTTCTCCGCTTTTCCAGACACTTAGGACCCTCGTGTGGGCACCCCACTGCCTACAAATACAGTGAGTAGCAGCAGGTTCCACTGCCCTTCTAAGAAACTTCCAGGCCGTAAGTCTTTCCAAGTCACTCTGCATTCAGAGAGCAGGGCAATACACTGCACCCTTCCTTGGGAAAGCTAGATGTCCTCAGCACACCAACAGCTCCAGGGATTCTGTTCTCTCACGTCCTACATGCCATGGAAGTCTGCCTCATTGTCCTCATTTGAGCTGCACTTAGCAACACAATCTGATTCGCCTTTCTTCTAGGAACTCACACTCAAGGACCCCATACCTACAGGAGAAAGGAGGCTTGCGTTCTTTCTGCAACCAAAGCACAGTTGTTCCTGTTACCCTGCAGGATTTTAGAATAGCCTAAGGACCGATAGCCTACATAGAGCGTTTCAAATTTGAGGCAGTTCGCTACATGTAGAACACTTTGTGAAGAAAAGTTGATTCAGGCAAGGGACAAGGGTAGAGCTAGAGTCTCTTTTGACTTGTTAGAAATCAGAAGGCTTCAGGCTGATGGTTCACCGGCAAAGAAACCTGATGGCACGAGACTTGCTTTCCCTTCTTAAAAGCTCTTAGTCATGCTGCCCTGAAGCTACCTAAATAACTCTCTTTTTGGCTGGCCTCTAGTCACTGTAGTTAGCCCTCTGGAACAAAAAGCAGTTTTCTCTAAGGAAACACGGTGCTTCCATAGTATGGGTGGGAGCTCATCTTATCAGGCTCTAGAGCTAAAGGGAAACTTGACGTGAGTACTTGCCTCACCCTAAGGCCTGAGGAGCCCTGCTGAAGCGAAAGCGTGTTGCAGTTTGCATCAGCTCGTATTCGAAGTTCTGCTTTACTTTAACGTTTCTACACATTTCCAGACACTTAGGAACCTCGTGTGGGCACCCCATTGCCTACAAATACAGTGAGTAGCAGCAGGCTCCACTGCCCTTCAAAGAAACATCCAGGCCGTAAGCCTTTCCAAGTCACTCTATGTATTCAGAGACTAGGGCAATACACTGCACCCTTCCTTGGGAACGCTAGATGTCCTCAGCACACCAACAGCTCCAGGGATTCTGTTCTCTCACGTCCTACATGCCATGGAAGTCTGCCTCATTGTCCTCATTTGAGCTGCACTTAGCAACACAATCTGCTTCACCTCTGTTCTAGGAACTCACACCCAAGGACCCCATACCTACAGTAGAAACGAGGCTTGCATTCCTACTGCAACGAAACCACTGTTTCCTGTTACACTGCAGGATTTTGAATAGGCTAAGGACCGATAGCCTACTCAAAGTGTTCCAAGGATGAGTGAGTTCGCTACATGCAGAACACTTTGGGAAGTAATGTTGATTCAGGCAAGGGAACAGGGTGTAGCTAGAGTCTCTTTTGACTTGTTGGAAATCAGAAGGGTTTAGACTTCGTGTTCACCGCAAAAGATGACCTGATGGCACAAGCCTTGTTTCCCATATTAAAAGCTCTATTCAGGCTGCCCTGAAGCTACCTAAATACGTCTATTTCTGACTGGCCTCTAGTCACTGTAGTTACACTCTGGACGAAAAGGTTTCTCTAACGAAGCACGATGCTTCCATAGCATGGGTGGTAGCTCATCCCGTCAGGCTCTAGAGCTAAAGGGAAACTTGACGTCAGTACTTGCCTCACGCTAAGGCCTGAAGAGCCCTGCTGAAGCGAAAGCGTGTTGCAGTTTACATTAGCTCGTATTCGCAGTTCTGCTTTACTTTAACGTTTCTACGGTTTTCCAGACTCTTTGGACCCTCGTGTGGGCACCCCATTGCCTACCAATACAGTGAGTACCAGCAGGCCGTACTGCCCTTCTAAGAAACATCCAGGCCGTAAGCCTTTCCAAGTCCCTCTATGTGTTCAGAGAGTAGGGCAATACACTGCACCCTTCCTTGGGAAAGCTAGATGTCCTCAGCACACCAACAGCTCCAGGGATTCTGTATTCTCACGTCCTACATGCCATGGAAGTCTGCCTCATTGTCCTCATTTGAGCTGCACTTAGCAACACAATCTGATTCGCCTTTCTTCTAGGAACTCACACTCAAGGACCCCATACCTACAGGAGAAAGGAGGCTTGCGTTCCTTCTGCAACCAAAGCACAGTTGTTCCTGTTACCCTGCAGGATTTTAGAATAGCCTAAGGACCGATAGCCTACATAGAGCATTTCAAATTTGAGGGAGTTCGCTACATGGAGAACACTTTGTGAAGAAAAGTTGATTCAGGCAAGGGACCAGGGTAGAGCTAGAGTCTCTTTTGACTTGTTAGAAATCAGAAGACTTCAGGCTGATTGTTCACCGGCAAAGAAGACCTGATGGCACAAGCCTTGCTTTCCCATATTAAAAGCTCTTAGTCATGCTGCCCTGAAGCTACCTAAATAACTCTCTTTTTGACTGGCCTCTAGTCACTGTAGTTAGCCCTCTGGAACAAAAAGCAGTTTTCTCTAAAGAAACACGGTGCTTCCATAGTATGGGTGGGAGCTCATCCTGTCAGGCTCTAGAGCTAAAGGGAAACTTGACGTGAGTACTTGCCTCACGCTAAGGCCTGAAAAGCCCTGCTGAAGCGAAAGCGTGTTGCAGTTTCCATTAGCTAGTATTCGCAGTTCTGCTTTACTTTAACGTTTCTCCGCTTTTCCAGACACTTAGGACCCTCGTGTGGGCACCCCACTGCCTACAAATACAGTGAGTAGCAGCAGGTTCCACTGCCCTTCTAAGAAACTTCCAGGCCGTAAGTCTTTCCAAGTCACTCTGCATTCAGAGAGCAGGGCAATACACTGCACCCTTCCTTGGGAAAGCTAGATGTCCTCAGCACACCAACAGCTCCAGGGATTCTGTTCTCTCACGTCCTACATGCCATGGAAGTCTGCCTCATTGTCCTCATTTGAGCTGCACTTAGCAACACAATCTGATTCGCCTTTCTTCTAGGAACTCACACTCAAGGACCCCATACCTACAGGAGAAAGGAGGCTTGCGTTCCTTCTGCAACCAAAGCACAGTTGTTCCTGTTACCCTGCAGGATTTTAGAATAGCCTAAGGACCGATAGCCTACATAGAGCATTTCAAATTTGAGGCAGTTCGCTACATGTAGAACACTTTGTGAAGAAAAGTTGATTCAGGCAAGGGACAAGGGTAGAGCTAGAGTCTCTTTTGACTTGTTAGAAATCAGAAGGCTTCAGGCTGATGGTTCACCGGCAAAGAAACCTGATGGCACGAGCCTTGCTTTCCCTTCTTAAAAGCTCTTAGTCATGCTGCCCTGAAGCTACCTAAATAACTCTCTTTTTGACTGGCCTCTAGTCACTGTAGTTAGCCCTCTGGAACAAAAAGCAGTTTTCTCTAAGGAAACACGGTGCTTCCATAGTATGGGTGGGAGCTCATCTTATCAGGCTCTAGAGCTAAAGGGAAACTTGACGTGAGTACTTGCCTCACGCTAAGGCCTGAGGAGCCCTGCTGAAGCGAAAGCGTGTTGCAGTTTGCATCAGCTCGTATTCGAAGTTCTGCTTTACTTTAACGTTTCTACACATTTCCAGACACCTAGGAACCTCGTGTGGGCACCCCATTGCCTACAAATACAGTGAGTAGCAGCAGGCTCCACTGCCCTTCAAAGAAACATCCAGGCCGTAAGCCTTTCCAAGTCACTCTATGTATTCAGAGACTAGGGCAATACACTGCACCCTTCCTTGGGAACGCTAGATGTCCTCAGCACACCAACAGCTCCAGGGATTCTGTTCTCTCACGTCCTACATGCCATGGAAGTCTGCCTCATTGTCCTCATTTGAGCTGCACTTAGCAACACAATCTGCTTCACCTCTGTTCTAGGAACTCACACCCAAGGACCCCATACCTACAGTAGAAACGAGGCTTGCATTCCTACTGCAACGAAACCACTGTTTCCTGTTACCCTGCAGGATTTTGAATAGGCTAAGGACCGATAGCCTACTCAAAGTGTTCCAAGGATGAGTGAGTTCGCTACATGCAGAACACTTTGGGAAGTAATGTTGATTCAGGCAAGGGAACAGGGTGTAGCGAGAGTCTCTTTTGACTTGTTGGAAATCAGAAGGGTTTAGACTTCGTGTTCACCGCAAAAGATGACCTGATGGCACAAGCCTTGTTTCCCATATTAAAAGCTCTATTCAGGCTGCCCTGAAGCTACCTAAATACGTCTATTTCTGACTGGCCTCTAGTCACTGTAGTTACACTCTGGACGAAAAGGTTTCTCTAACGAAGCACGATGCTTCCATAGCATGGGTGGTAGCTCATCCCGTCAGGCTCTAGAGCTAAAGGGAAACTTGACGTCAGTACTTGCCTCACGCTAAGGCCTGAAGAGCCCTGCTGAAGCGAAAGCGTGTTGCAGTTTACATTAGCTCGTATTCGCAGTTCTGCTTTACTTTAACGTTTCTACGGTTTTCCAGACTCTTTGGACCCTCGTGTGGGCACCCCATTGCCTACCAATACAGTGAGTACCAGCAGGCCGTACTGCCCTTCTAAGAAACATCCAGGCCGTAAGCCTTTCCAAGTCCCTCTATGTGTTCAGAGAGTAGGGCAATACACTGCACCCTTCCTTGGGAAAGCTAGATGTCCTCAGCACACCAACAGCTCCAGGGATTCTGTTCTCTCACGTCCTACATGCCATGGAAGTCTGCCTCATTGTCCTCATTTGAGCTGCACTTAGCAACACAATCTGATTCGCCTTTCTTCTAGGAACTCACACTCAAGGACCCCATACCTACAGGAGAAAGGAGGCTTGCGTTCCTTCTGCAACCAAAGCACAGTTGTTCCTGTTACCCTGCAGGATTTTAGAATAGCCTAAGGACCGATAGCCTACATAGAGCATTTCAAATTTGAGGCAGTTCGCTACATGTAGAACACTTTGTGAAGAAAAGTTGATTCAGGCAAGGGACAAGGGTAGAGCTAGAGTCTCTTTTGACTTGTTAGAAATCAGAAGGCTTCAGGCTGATGGTTCACCGGCAAAGAAACCTGATGGCACGAGCCTTGCTTTCCCTTCTTAAAAGCTCTTAGTCATGCTGCCCTGAAGCTACCTAAATAACTCTCTTTTTGACTGGCCTCTAGTCACTGTAGTTAGCCCTCTGGAACAAAAAGCAGTTTTCTCTAAGGAAACACGGTGCTTCCATAGTATGGGTGGGAGCTCATCTTATCAGGCTCTAGAGCTAAAGGGAAACTTGACGTGAGTACTTGCCTCACGCTAAGGCCTGAGGAGCCCTGCTGAAGCGAAAGCGTGTTGCAGTTTGCATCAGCTCGTATTCGAAGTTCTGCTTTACTTTAACGTTTCTACACATTTCCAGACACCTAGGAACCTCGTGTGGGCACCCCATTGCCTACAAATACAGTGAGTAGCAGCAGGCTCCACTGCCCTTCAAAGAAACATCCAGGCCGTAAGCCTTTCCAAGTCACTCTATGTATTCAGAGACTAGGGCAATACACTGCACCCTTCCTTGGGAACGCTAGATGTCCTCAGCACACCAACAGCTCCAGGGATTCTGTTCTCTCACGTCCTACATGCCATGGAAGTCTGCCTCATTGTCCTCATTTGAGCTGCACTTAGCAACACAATCTGCTTCACCTCTGTTCTAGGAACTCACACCCAAGGACCCCATACCTACAGTAGAAACGAGGCTTGCATTCCTACTGCAACGAAACCACTGTTTCCTGTTACCCTGCAGGATTTTGAATAGGCTAAGGACCGATAGCCTACTCAAAGTGTTCCAAGGATGAGTGAGTTCGCTACATGCAGAACACTTTGGGAAGTAATGTTGATTCAGGCAAGGGAACAGGGTGTAGCTAGAGTCTCTTTTGACTTGTTGGAAATCAGAAGGGTTTAGACTTCGTGTTCACCGCAAAAGATGACCTGATGGCACAAGCCTTGTTTCCCATATTAAAAGCTCTATTCAGGCTGCCCTGAAGCTACCTAAATACGTCTATTTCTGACTGGCCTCTAGTCACTGTAGTTACACTCTGGACGAAAAGGTTTCTCTAACGAAGCACGATGCTTCCATAGCATGGGTGGTAGCTCATCCCGTCAGGCTCTAGAGCTAAAGGGAAACTTGACGTCAGTACTTGCCTCACGCTAAGGCCTGAAGAGCCCTGCTGAAGCGAAAGCGTGTTGCAGTTTACATTAGCTCGTATTCGCAGTTCTGCTTTACTTTAACGTTTCTACGGTTTTCCAGACTCTTTGGACCCTCGTGTGGGCACCCCATTGCCTACCAATACAGTGAGTACCAGCAGGCCGTACTGCCCTTCTAAGAAACATCCAGGCCGTAAGCCTTTCCAAGTCCCTCTATGTGTTCAGAGAGTAGGGCAATACACTGCACCCTTCCTTGGGAAAGCTAGATGTCCTCAGCACACCAACAGCTCCAGGGATTCTGTTCTCTCACGTCCTACATGCCATGGAAGTCTGCCTCATTGTCCTCATTTGAGCTGCACTTAGCAACACAATCTGATTCGCCTTTCTTCTAGGAACTCACACTCAAGGACCCCATACCTACAGGAGAAAGGAGGCTTGCGTTCCTTCTGCAACCAAAGCACAGTTGTTCCTGTTACCCTGCAGGATTTTAGAATAGCCTAAGGACCGATAGCCTACATAGAGCATTTCAAATTTGAGGCAGTTCGCTACATGTAGAACACTTTGTGAAGAAAAGTTGATTCAGGCAAGGGACAAGGGTAGAGCTAGAGTCTCTTTTGACTTGTTAGAAATCAGAAGGCTTCAGGCTGATGGTTCACCGGCAAAGAAACCTGATGGCACGAGCCTTGCTTTCCCTTCTTAAAAGCTCTTAGTCATGCTGCCCTGAAGCTACCTAAATAACTCTCTTTTTGACTGGCCTCTAGTCACTGTAGTTAGCCCTCTGGAACAAAAAGCAGTTTTCTCTAAGGAAACACGGTGCTTCCATAGTATGGGTGGGAGCTCATCTTATCAGGCTCTAGAGCTAAAGGGAAACTTGACGTGAGTACTTGCCTCACGCTAAGGCCTGAGGAGCCCTGCTGAAGCGAAAGCGTGTTGCAGTTTGCATCAGCTCGTATTCGAAGTTCTGCTTTACTTTAACGTTTCTACACATTTCCAGACACCTAGGAACCTCGTGTGGGCACCCCATTGCCTACAAATACAGTGAGTAGCAGCAGGCTCCACTGCCCTTCAAAGAAACATCCAGGCCGTAAGCCTTTCCAAGTCACTCTATGTATTCAGAGACTAGGGCAATACACTGCACCCTTCCTTGGGAACGCTAGATGTCCTCAGCACACCAACAGCTCCAGGGATTCTGTTCTCTCACGTCCTACATGCCATGGAAGTCTGCCTCATTGTCCTCATTTGAGCTGCACTTAGCAACACAATCTGCTTCACCTCTGTTCTAGGAACTCACACCCAAGGACCCCATACCTACAGTAGAAACGAGGCTTGCATTCCTACTGCAACGAAACCACTGTTTCCTGTTACCCTGCAGGATTTTGAATAGGCTAAGGACCGATAGCCTACTCAAAGTGTTCCAAGGATGAGTGAGTTCGCTACATGCAGAACACTTTGGGAAGTAATGTTGATTCAGGCAAGGGAACAGGGTGTAGCTAGAGTCTCTTTTGACTTGTTGGAAATCAGAAGGGTTTAGACTTCGTGTTCACCGCAAAAGATGACCTGATGGCACAAGCCTTGTTTCCCATATTAAAAGCTCTATTCAGGCTGCCCTGAAGCTACCTAAATACGTCTATTTCTGACTGGCCTCTAGTCACTGTAGTTACACTCTGGACGAAAAGGTTTCTCTAACGAAGCACGATGCTTCCATAGCATGGGTGGTAGCTCATCCCGTCAGGCTCTAGAGCTAAAGGGAAACTTGACGTCAGTACTTGCCTCACGCTAAGGCCTGAAGAGCCCTGCTGAAGCGAAAGCGTGTTGCAGTTTACATTAGCTCGTATTCGCAGTTCTGCTTTACTTTAACGTTTCTACGGTTTTCCAGACTCTTTGGACCCTCGTGTGGGCACCCCATTGCCTACCAATACAGTGAGTACCAGCAGGCCGTACTGCCCTTCTAAGAAACATCCAGGCCGTAAGCCTTTCCAAGTCCCTCTATGTGTTCAGAGAGTAGGGCAATACACTGCACCCTTCCTTGGGAAAGCTAGATGTCCTCAGCACACCAACAGCTCCAGGGATTCTGTTCTCTCACGTCCTACATGCCATGGAGTCTGCCTCATTGTCCGATTTTGAGCTGCTCTTAGAAACACAATCTGCTTCGCCTTTCTTCCAGGAACTCACACCCAAGGACCCCATACCTACAGTAGAAAGGAGGCTTGCATCCTACTGCAACGAAGCCACAGTTTTCCTGTTACACTGCAGGATTTTAGAATAGGCTTTAGCCTATTCTAGCCCGATAGCCTACATAGAGCATTTCAAATTTGAGGGAGTTCGCTATATGTAGAACACTTTGTGAAGAAAAGTTGATTCAGGCAAGGGACCAGGGTAGAGCTAGAGTCTCTTTTGACTTGTTAGAAATCAGAAGACTTCAGGCTGATTGTTCACCGGCAAAGAAGACCTGATGGCACAAGCCTTGCTTTCCCATATTAAAAGCTCTTAGTCATG